>NW_005841833.1:4279643-4301383 GCF_000455745.1 Alligator sinensis | reverse complement strand
TTGTTTTGGGGGGGGGGGGGGGGCTTTTCCCTTCAAAGACAGACAGACAAGGTCTTGTTACACAAGACATTAAGGCATAACTTTCTATGATGTCCTTGGCCGGAAGGAATCTGAAGTATTTTCAAGTCTCGCTAAAACCAAACAGTACCTCCCTCCCTCCTTCCCCTTTTTACTCCAGGACACATGAACGTGATGAAACCAGACCACAGCCAGGATTGTTGCACACTTAATCACAGAAGCTGGAGATGAAAGAGGATCGAGTATCTGTAAAGTCCATTTAAGTCAGGCATGCACACTGTAGCACAAAATAAATTTAATCTAGGGTCAGCCATGTAATAAGGAATTAGTTAATTTAATCAGAGAAAGCCCCGACACTTCTGAGGTGCTGTGAACTTCCCATAGCAACTACAGCCAGACCTCTGTGCTCGGCTGTATTGACAGTAACCCAAGTGACAATCAGCGTACTGTCTCCCAGCGGTATGGCCCCAATGACAGAGAACATTTCTTCCAGGCTCCTTTTACCTCAAGCAAATCCTTGGATAATATTAACCTAGTATCATGATCTGCAGGATGGCAACCTTGACCTAGGCAGGCATGGCATTTGAGGTGGTAGCAAAGGAATCCATGATTATCTGCCTCAAAGAAGAGATGGTGTTTAGAGCAAGCACAGTACGTGTCATTCCTCCTCTGAGAGCATCTTGCATCCATCCTTCACAGCCAGGGCCCGTTAGTCTCCTCTGCCGTATCAGAATCAATTCCCAACCCAAACAAGGCCTTTAACACACAGATACTTGGAAGCACGCCTAGAAAGAGAAGTACTTGGTTAATAGTGCTCAGGAAGAGACAGAGGTCATCCCCAAGATGCATGAAGTTCTACAGACAAGTTTCCAATTTGTTTATGAACCTACAGCCTAAGACCATGGTGATTATCAACAGGCTAGTGAAAGCTGGGATGATGGAAAATAAGGAAGGGCAGGGACAGGTGCTGCATCGAGGAGGTGCTCTCTAGAGTGAAATCTTGATGTAGGCTCCATACTGTGGATCGTTACCCAAAACCACAGCCCAAAGCCCTGCTCAACAGTCTTTCACAAGGCATGAATTGTTATTCTTAAACCTAATTTGAGGCTATTTGGCTAACACAAAAGGGAGGGTAGTCAGAGGACTCGGAAGATTCTGGATCTGTCACTGCCATGTTGGGCAACTTGCTTCACCTCTCTAGCCCTCTTTTTCAGTTGAAAAGCGGGAATAAATTATATTCATCCCCTTTGCAAAAAACACCTAAAATCTGCTAGTGCAAAGCCATATACAAAGTGATGGACGAGGTAGAAATGAGCAGGTTCTTAGATACCTGGAGGGGAATGCCCCTCTCACTTACTGGTGAGACTGCTGCAAGTGTCTAAACACAGGAACCTGCCATGAGATCTATTTACAGTTCTACTGTTCCAGTACCTGACAAAGTGTTGCTTCTTTTTATCCATTTGTACTTTCAGGAAGCCCAAGGACACAGCAAATG
The DNA here is from genome assembly GCF_000455745.1 of Alligator sinensis. NCBI lineage: Eukaryota > Metazoa > Chordata > Crocodylia > Alligatoridae > Alligator > Alligator sinensis. The sequence goes on along the minus strand of NW_005841833.1, from coordinate 4,299,870 downwards.
GTAATACCAAATACATTTGAAACCAAGCCAGTCAGCTTTGTTCTCCTGTTTAGAGTGCAAGATACCACATTTCTTAGCTTTGGGGCAAGCAATAGTACTGCAAGAGAAAGGAACAGTAAATGCAGCACTGAAAACACTGGGTTCAAAATCGTATCAAGCAGAAAGGATGCCATATAAAAAAAATCCAAAAAACCAACACCCTTTTTGACTTCCTTAGAAGAGGCTACATAGATATTGAGAGTTTATGTATGGGGCTTGGGCTGTACTGTTGAGTGCACCACTAATTTAGAAAACATTCAACAAAAAATATTAAATACAGGCTGCACACTTAACAGGCTTGTTTTGTTGCTTAATTACTCAGGAGTTGATAAAAAAATGAAACAAGGGAAACCTGTCTTTTTCGGTATCCTAGGAGGTGTCCGACTCTGGCTTTGACAAGCCACCAAAGGAAGTGAAGACAGTTCACAAATAACATGAGTTTTAAAATCAGGAACTGACAACACAAACCTGACAGACTGTTACCAACTGTCAGTAAGGGGCAGAGCAATGGTTTCACACACATGTATACACACGTGTAGAAAGTAAGCAGCACTTTTGAACAATCTTTGGAAATTATTATAAAAAAATTGCCACGCTAGTGGATAACGGCTACATTGATGCGATTGTGCCACTCTCCCTTCTAATAACCTTGCAAGGCAAGTTTCAGGGGCATCTAAAACTAAAGTGAATCACACAATGGGCCTGAAGGTAACAAAAAGCATGTACTATATGATGTCTGGAAAGTGGCATCTGTACGTTTAAAAAAGGTGCTACAAGGTGTCACTAACCACAAATGCAGAAGTTAAGACGGCTTCAGGATCTCAAAAAAATCATAATTGTCCCACAACAAAGGAAGCCCAGGGAGCACGATGTTCATATTAACTTTAAGCATAAGGGCAGTTAGCTTCAGCATTTAGCCTCACTGTTAATCAACTCAACACACATTTTTAAAGAAAGAATTTTAAGATTTTTTTTCAGATTCAATTAATTACTGATATTTGAAATGGGTCAGATTGTACTGCTGCAGAATCTACTTGCTCTTCCAGCTAAAAGTTTGGGAGAAATGATTCCTCAGTCTGGTCAGCAGCATAACCCACTTTTGCTATTTTAAAACTTCCTCTGTCAGGTATCAGGAACCCTTCCCACAAGGAGCAGCAATACCTCTCTCCATAAAAACAAGCGTCTCACGGACTTTTCCTTTGTTGCCATTTTGTGAGATTGTAGACTGTCTGACCACTCAACTCAAGCCAGCTGCCTAGTTCTAGAGAGCCATTACAGAAAAAGGCCTAGATTGGGATGGGCCAGGTAGCATGCCCCCCACCCCAAGCGCTGTTGGGCAGGGCCTGCTCCCAGTATGGGACCCAGCTAAGGCAAGGGCACTTGGGGCCTGATCCTGGTGCAGTTGCAGGGGGGGGGCAGTCCAGCCCACGGACCAGCCCTGGCCACTCATCTGGCCCACAGGTCCACATTACAGTGGGAAGAGCAAGGCAGTTTTCACGAGACCCATAAAAATATTTGTCTGTAGCTGCTAATAGAGGATAGCTCTAACTCAGGTGGGCAGTAGTGAGAGGAGTAGAAAACAGACGTCCAAGGTTTAAATACAAGTGGTCTGCTGGGACGTTTACCCCAAGTCTTCACTCTTACCTATACTGAAATGCATGCAGCTCTGGCTTAGGGGAACACAACCCAAATCTGCTGCAGACAGACATTCTTTTAAAGAAAAATGTTTCCTTGTGCAACATAGTAGATAAGCAAGCCAGTAAAGAGCCTTTCAGCTCCAAAAGAGGGAAGCACAGTTGATAAGAAAACCCCTATTTCTGGAGGGCAGGGAAGAAGCATTCCACTCGGATACCTAGCACCCGGCACAAATTTTGGTACTGTATAAAAACACCACTCTTAGCCATGGCTGCAAATGTTCCCCACCTATAGGGCAATAACTGGTAGTATACTAGGAGAAAAGATACTCCATGGGTGCATACATACAATAGGCATGGGATAAGCAACTGTTGTTCTGTATTGCCTTTTATTCTAGTAAGTACAAAAGGCAGTTGCCCAGAACAAAGGCTTGGTAGCTTTAGGTCTAGGACAACAAAGCACTGGTATAACGAATGAACCAAAGTTCCCCAGTATATGCAATAAGCTGCAAGTAAAATCACAGATTAATCAGCCAGACACCAGCTGAGTGATGAATCTGGAAGGCACTCGTATTGAGTAAGTCTGGGCCACTTGGAAGGCACTCATATCCAGTAAATCTGGGCCAATTGGTAAGGTAAGAATCATTTGAAACAAACTGTTCTAAGACAGCCACATGCAAAAAAAGTTATGAATCTATCAAAAAGGCAAAAGTTGAGTGGGGGGAAATCAGAGTTGTCAATAAAATGCTGTGGTTAAAAAAAAAGCATAATACAATATTTAGAAGTAAAAATAAGTGATACATATGAGTAGGAAGCCAATTTAATTTCTGTACATGGCAATACAGAAAAATTGCAGCTAGTTCTGGAGTCAGCATTTCAGAAAGAATGTGGAAAAGCTGTAGAGAAAAGTCATATGACGATTTGGAGGGTTGTGGGGAAGAAGAGTACCTTACTATGAGACTTAAAGCTCCATCAAGTTAGTTTATCAGAAGAACAAGTGGCCTGATTTAAGAACCTTTGCTGGGTGAAGATTCTGGCTAAGCAAAGGACTCTCACCTAGCACAGAAATGCATAAGAAACACCAGTGGCTGGGAGCTGAAGGCAGATATATTTTCCACAGTGCAGGCGATGAGCTACTGGAACAAATCACAAAGAGAAGCAATGCCATGTCCATCTCCTGAAGTCTTCAAAGTCCAGCAGAATGCTTTCCAGGAAGATACACTTTAGTCAAAAAAAAAAAAACACTTGGCTCAATACTATGTCCTGAATGTATGCAGGCAGGCTAGATGAGACCACCTAATCCCCTTGAGCATTACACTATTAAACTAACATTGAGTCATAGATACCTGTTCCACAAGTTACAAAGCTCAAGGAGCAGACTTAGATATCACTTCAAGTTCACCACCACAGTAAAGAACAGGCCAGCTTTCACACTATCAGACAAGAAATGTTGTTGCACTTCAAAACCCACCTTACAAAATGTGTGTTAAGGTATGTACATTACATTCCACCCCGACTAGCATCTGTTTCAGGGTAAAAAACAGCAAGTTGTTCTACAGCCAGCATTTTACCTTACGAATTGCCTCCCAGTGGAGCCAGCTTTTTAACTGTGGTGTGTACATGCCTTGCAAAAATAATGTAGCAGCTGTGAGGAATTTCAATAGCACTTTGCATAGCTAGAACCTACAGTTCTCAGTCAAAGCTTTAGACATAAAGGCTGCCTTTTAATACAAGTCCAGATTACAAATCATATTGCCATAAAGTGAAAAAAAAACAATAGTACTCAAAACGTGAGGCCAAATTTTAAGTTGCAAAGCATACAACGTGGGGCAGAATTTCATCATCGAGTCTGAATGGACAAACAAAGCCACAGTTCAAGACAGGAAAATCGTAAGAATGGTGCTCTTTCCTCATTCCACTCCAGATGAGGAAGATTTGGCCTTGAGTGTTGTGCTGTAGTCATCCTACTCAGAGCTGTGAAAGGCAGGAACTTGGAACAGTCACAGGAAGTAGAGACTTACTTGGTAGATTCCTTTAGGCCCCCCAACATTGTATAAAAGCTAGTCTGGCACCACAGCCCCCTTCCACTTCATGTTTAATTGGAATTTGCTCATTTGAAGAGGCAACCATAATGGATCCACGTGAAGACAACATACTTCAAGTAGCTTAGACAAGAATTTGTAGGTTTCCATGTCAAAATATTGGTCTAATTTACATGAAGTCTTCTAACAACTGTAGTGTGTAAGTGCTGATAAACTGACACTGAGAAGATTTAACAATTTCTTCATTTAATAAGTGAATTATTTTTACTACATGGTATTGTACACTGTCATCTGTTCAAAAAAGATTAACAGTTTTGTTTTTTAAAAAACAAAGATACTGTGAGAGATTTGTATAAACTGGTGAAGACAATTAACTCCTGGGTTTGGTTGGCTCATCAAGCTATTGTCTAAGCTTCTTTGCAGAAGCAAGTCTTTAGGTCAAAAAAATTACGCAGATCGCTCTCAGGTAGATTTAGAATGGTTTCCGTAAGTTACAGCCTTCTGGAATGGCCTTCCACGGGACTGATGCAATTGTAAAAAGGTCCACTCAATAGAATATATGGAAATCGTACAAAACGTTATTTACCGTTACCATTAATAGCACAAAGAGCACAGCATTACTACTTGCTATTTAAGTCAAAACTCCTTTCATCTCCAAGAGGAAGGCAAGAAACGAAAAGCCCTGCCAACTCATTTTTATGGGTTGTGGGAATATAGCTTTTTAAACAGAAACTTTGGCTTCAGGAAAGAGACACGAACATTTAAAATAATGGCTTTAATTGTCATTTAAAGTATACGGGAGGGGATGTGTGCTTTAATTAAATATACATCATACCAGTGATGCTGGCAAGGTTGAGGGTTATTTCTAGAGTTGACAGCAATAAAACTAACTTGAACATGACAAGACATTAAAAGAAAAGCAATCCCTTTAAAACAATTTTTAACGTAAAAAAAAGTTCACAGTGGTTTGTATAAACAGTATGCAATTTCTGACAGTAACAAATGTCTAGTCTCACAGCACACTAGTGCCCTCTTTAGATCCTAAAGAAGAAAACAAGCATTTACACTACTCATTGTACAGGTTCAAAAGTCAGTTGTACAATTACCCATAATGACAGGATAAGATGCTGTGGAGTGTACAGCTGTAACACCAACATAAGGTAAGTTTTTAAAACTCTTTTCTTGGGAGGGAACAAAAAAAGTCTTTCACTTGCTGTTACAACCAGCAAATGCCATTCATTAAATCAAAATGAAAACCACAAACACGTTATCTATTTTGAGCAAGCTGAACAGTACACATTACAGTTTTAAAAATGAAGGTTATATACTATAATACAAGTCCCATCTAGGCAGGTCCAAATTTACTATTTCTTCGCTTGTTTTGTGATCATACCCCTTGGTGGCGTTACAGGTCTGCTAGCATTAGGCTTCTTTTTCTCTGCTGGTTTCAAAATCTGAAAAAGACAATTCAGTCATTTGCTATAATAGAGTGACATTTTGCAAATGAAACTCAGTTGCTACTAAAAAGCTTTACACAGGTGACCATGACAGATCAGTCAACCCCTAAGCATGATCCATGCCAAGAGCCAGTGCACTTCCCTCCCCACCCACAGCTAAGTCAATACTAGAGCAGGCGATCAGGGATCTCATGCCAGCAAGAGGCAGGAAACAGACAACACTGTTTGTTTGGGCAATCTAATTCAAGGTGGGAAGGTTAAGTTCTCTCTACTTTATGCCAGTACAGACAGCATCATTAATGTTCTTAAAAGAAAATCTGTGAAAGATTTGGACAATCTCTTCATTTCGCTGGATTTGCAAATATCCATTTGAAATAAGAGCTCACTCAATGTTAAAAGTAAAATTGACAGGAGCGTAAACTGTTAGTATACTGTACCTGAAAAGAGCACATTAGAGTTTCATCCACACTCATCATGGCACCCGCATTGTCAAATTCTCCACAGTAGTTTGGGGCAGAAAATAGAGTTACCAGTTGCCTTTTTGCAAAAAACTCATATCCATCTTCAACCACCTTCAGCAGGGAAAAACAGTATTAGAGCAGAGAATTCCTAGCCACACAACTACAAAACAATGTTTTTCAAATGGCAAGCATCCAGGTCAGTCCACATATCGCTCAGCTAGAGTTTAATTGTGGCTCCCTAGCACAGCCAGTTGTGGAAGAGCCTAAGCTTAAGCAACAGCAGTTCCAAACTACCAGATCAAAACAGAATTAGAAACAAATACAAGGGCCAATCCAAGAGTGAAATCCACTAACACTTAAGTTCATGGAATCATGCAGGATCCAAGGATCTGTACTAGTGGATGCCATTGGAGGAACAGGGCCATGATCTGTACTTATAAAATTAAAATACCTGGTGAGCTCGACATATAAGATCCAAATCATGTTTATGGAGAAACTTTGCAACCACTTCAGCACCAAAAGTGAAGGACACTCCTCTGTCATTTTCACCCCATCCCAAGACATCTTTGTCAGGGTCCGACCACAACAGGTCACAAAGAAGACCCTGGTCTGGTACATCAGTGGGGCGCATAATTCGTCGAATCTGTTCCATTGATTGAAGGTCTGGTGATAAGCCTGATGGTGTTGTAAAATGTACAGTCTGTTTAGCATTTTACCCAAATCGTTCCACAGTATTAAAATACAGGTTAGTTCACTTAGATCGAAACAACCAACTGACCCACCCACATCTCATGTTGATTTCAGGACTCTTAGATTTGGTAAACCCAACTGATTTTTATAATTACAAGTTTCCTTTTAAAAAATAATCCGATTTAAAATAAAATTGGAATTAAATACATAAAGGATGTTGAGGCCTAATCTTATCCCTTAAAACATTTAAACAACATTTAATGCATTGAATCTACAAGTCCATATCAAAAGCTGAGTAATACACTATATACTTTTCTATACAGAGAAGTAATCAGGGGGGAAAAGCCACCCAACTTCAGAGGTCAACTTTTATAACAAATGATGTACTACATGAAGAGACTTGGTGCCATGGGAGACCCAAGCAATGTACTACAAGGTGCAGGAGATTGGCAGCTACTACTATAAGCATTGAGCCCAGCCTCAGCCTCTAAGAGACACCATCCATGTCATGAAGTCCACCTCACTGGTCCCATACAAATCAGCTCAGGTGAAGAAAAGTTAGAACAACCTATACTCTCATCTTGTATGTGTTTTGAACAAGTCCAGTTATTATCCTAAGGCAGCTGCCAAACAAAACCATGAGCAAAAGACTATCTAGCAAACAACGCAACGTTAAACTATTTTCTAACATGAAAAATGTAATGTTTTCAGATTTTGTAAATTTTAAGTTGTAATTGCTTTCAATAAGATATGAAGAATGCATATAGAAACGTATACTGCAAGTACCCTCCAACATAGCAAAGAAACAGTCTATTGTACAGGCCAATCCACCACAAGTGAATATCTTTAATTGCTTTCTGGTGATTCTAACAGATTTTTACCTCAAGTTCTTTTAAAAGCCTGATAAAGATCTACATTAGCAGTTTTAAGATTTGGCAGAAACAGGTGTGAAAGTATACCAACTTAGGCACCAGAATGAAAAAAAATTCTACACTGTGCAGCCCTACAATATTCTAATTGTTTTAGTATTTATGAACAGGGGACAGCCTTCAAGATGCATACTAAAGGATATTTAGTACTAAAAATAGCTATTTGTCTCAAAAAGTACAGGCATATTAAGACTGAATGCTACAAGGGAGATACCAGGCTAGTGTAACACTAAACAATATTTAAAGTTATTTTTCACTGAAGAGCTGTACATACTTACAGAAGCTGAAATAGGTGGAAACTACAATACATATTTCACTACTGTGAAAGGCTATTTTATACACTATGCAGTATTTCTCATATAGGGCTACACTAAGTTTTAAGAGTGTGCAAGAAGGCATGGAAAAAAAAGAATGGAAACTAGGAAATACAAATGGAGGAAAAAAGAAAAAAGGGAAGTAAACAACTATTATATTGCTGTGGTTTTAGTAATTTGAGAAATATAGTTCTTAACAAATCCCAGGCTACCCCACTAATGAACTTAAAAAGGGGCATGCAACTTAAAACAGCTGGAGCACCACAGCACTTGAGGTATTTGATGCATGAACAAGCGTCTTTAAAAGCAGCAGCTAAACAGCTTTCCAAGACTAAAAAGTGGTTTGACATGTAGAAACAAGTATGTGATGGCATATCCCAGTAAGACCAGAGCCATCTTTTGAAGCGTCTGCATAAACAGATTTGAGAAAAAAAGATGCTATAGAATATTCATTTTCATAGAGAAGGAAGAGCAGATAGTGTCTCAAGTGATATCGAACTGCCTGCTAAATTGGGTATTGTGCAGTTAAGAAGTAAACTGTTGCAGGATAAACCATGGAGGGTTGGTTTACAAAACTTACCTCTCAATATACAGCTTAATCTCCACCTACTGATGAACTAAGGCAGAGGTATAAGTGTTTCAGAACTTCATTTGGTTTCATCCTCATTGTTGGGAAACAGACTTTCCAACAATGTGAAAATGTATATCAGACACTGAACTACCATGCCTTGTGCCAAAGAATTAGCAGTCATGTGTTCATGAAGTAGGAAGCAACACATACCTCCATGACAGCAGAATATTTTTTCATCCACAATGGCTGCAATTGGTAAACAGTTAAAACAGTCTGTAAAGGTTTTCCACAGCTTGATGTTATATCTTCTCTTACCTACAAAGACATTTAATGGAAAAAAATAAGTTAATATGCTTTTATAATGTGAAGGAAATTGCTTATTGTACAATACTACTGTTGTTCTAAATTTGCCAAACTACATAACCAGTCCAGAATAAAGCTGGCATACAATTTGCTTCAGACATACTGCTACATTGTTACTCATTAAAAGATACTGGAAATTCTCTGTCTAGACAAGCAAAAGTGCTTTTAAGTGGCCTTCTGTTGCAGTGGAAGTTCCCACGTGTATAGAAAAGTCACTTTTAAAAGCCAAATTCTCTGGCCAATTCTACTCCTTCCAATGCTCATAGCTTCTCAACATGTTGCAGGGGTTTAGGTTGTAGCTGTGTTGGTCTAAGGATATAGGCAGACAAGGTTCCTTGGGTGAATTTGATATCTTTTATTAGACCAACCCAAATGGTTGGAGAATAGTTATTAAGCAAGCTTTCGGGTTCAAAAACGCTGCAGCTTCCTGAGCCTGACGAAGGGTTTTTGAACCCGAAAGCTTGCTTAATAACTATTCTCCAACCATTTGGGTTGGTCTAATAAAAGATATCAAATTCACCCAAGGAACCTTGTCTGCCTAGCTTCTCAACAGGCATTCAGCCATGTGAAGTCAACTAGTATGCTGCATCCTGGCGGTACTCAACTAAAGAGCTGTTCTCAAGGCCATTTCTAGCTGGTAGCACTGAGGCTGCCCTAAACTCAGCTGAGACTGTGGACAACAAAACTAGCCACAGAATCAGGAATTTGCAACTAGCTTTCCCCGATGTCCCTCCTCCCTGTTGTACCCAAATGAAGCCAGACAGCAGAAAATTTAAATTTAATTTTTAAAAAAAATCCAAGGTATTTAATAAATGCCATAAACAAATCCAGAATCATCTGAGCAGTGTTAAGTTAACAGTGTTAATTGCTACAGCATCACAGGTATGCCAATTGCTTCAGGTAAAGTTTAGCTTGTCTCTACTCTCAGATCCCAAGCCACATAGCAAGCACTGATTATATACCACCATTAATTTAACCCCCCCCCCAGTTTAAAAGCAATTCCTCAGCAACATTGTGTTTACCAGGAAAGGTGAAAACCTGGTTTTACTTCGACTTGTTTAAAAGTGAAACAAGTCAGACACAAAAACTGCTTTTGCCATTTATTGTTCTTTTAAGGGATTCAGAGATAGCTTCTAAGTTGGTTTTTTTTTTGGAAAAGATATGCAGGACCTCACTGCCTTTTGTTGGAAGCTCTTGGCAAGATCTCTGCAAGACACGAAACATGTCAACGCTGTAACCTAAGCAGATGTTCTGTCTCTCCCAAAGAGGGAGAAAGAGAGAGACTGGTTCTCACACTAAATCTATGAAGTGCAAAAAAATTAGTTCACATTACAGTTTTGTGCCATATTGTTATTTAGGTGCTTGCTCCAGAAGAGAGCAAGCAAGGATAAAGTACTTATATAAAACTTTAAAAGTCTGACAATTAGAGTCTTGTATTTATTGTCTGGTAAGTGCCATGCAAAATACTCAAGATAAAGAACAGCTCATTCTCCAGAGAATTTACAGTACATGTATATCAAAATCTTGATAGTATACAGAAATTTTGCCCTGTAATTCACCTTTGAACAGTGTTCACCAGATAGGCTTACTAGCTGAACTTTGACAGTGTGGAGCAATAGGAACTTAAATTAGAACAATGAGCAAATAGGAACATTATATTACTCATTATGCACACTGCCTTCTATTTTGATGATGATACAGGATCGCTGAAGAGACATACATCACCTGCTAAAATAAGTCAATAGGCCACCTAAACTATGCAATAGTATTTAAGTTAGTTTATAGCCCCATCTAACAGAGACTAGAAGAAAGTTTTTGTAAATAGTTCAATTAAGTGCATAATGATCCAGATCTCCCTGCCACCACTAAAGAAGTGTTACTTACATTCATCATAAAACCCATAAATTCTATTAATGCTGGCACATTCATGGTTCCCTCTAAGAAGGAAGAAGTTCTCTGGGTATTTGATTTTGTATGCCAGTAAGAGACAGATTGTTTCTAAAGACTGTTTTCCTCTATCAACGTAGTCACCAAGGAATAGATAGTTGCTTTCTGGTGGGAAGCCTCCATATTCAAAGAGTCGAAGTAAGTCATAGTATTGTCCATGGATATCACCTAAAAAGACATTCATAAATGGTACATTAATTAGATTTTTCTCTAGTATCCAAAAAGATACTAGAGAAATATTTCAGTGACAACAGGTCAAGTATGAAATAGAACCAAAATTTATGCTAAGATATGTTACCTACTTAGAAGTTAAATTGGCTCAACTGTGATATCGAATTTAAAAAGTTTTACTATTTTAAAAATTAAACAGCTAAACTCAGCAAGAAATTCTGGCAATGACTAAACACCCTGCTATTTAGAAATTCATGCGTATTTACTTATAAACAGCAGAGATGTGGGGCAGAAATTTTTCCAAAACGGAACATTTTCCAGGGCTTAATTTTTCCCTGGGAAATTTTCCATTTCTAAAAATTCATTGTTTCATAAAGTTCATTTGTAACAATGAATGGATACCAATACAATATTAGGCAAGCTTGGCAGTTTCAAAGTTGTAATTAATGTTTTTCAGGTGATTATCCCTAGGAAGCGAGAGAAAGAATACATACATATGTTTTATTGATTTGTAAACAGGAGGGTAAATACATTCACATAATAATCCAAACCAAAAAATAAGTTATGAATTCGCTTAATTGGCTGCACAGGTCAAATCAAAGCCAAAGCATGGCAAATCATGCACAGAACTTTGGACGTGCTAAAGTTAGTGTCAGTTTGTAGTGCCTTTGTTTTTTTTTTCTTCAATTTAACACAAACAACATAAGGGAAATACATGCCATTGTGTATCGTCTTTACATTTTTACAAGTATTCCAATAAAAATAACTTCTTTCCACATAAAGCTTTGAATTTGTTTGAATACAACATTTACATTGCATTAAGTGTGCTGTATTTAATTTTTTTCCTAATCAAACATATCAGTTCAAATACCTACTGCTACTGGGACAAAATTAACATGGGGGTACTTTAAGTTTTGTTTACTAAATATAATTCAAATAAACATGCTAAATCAGAAGACACTCTACTTAGGGCATTGGAAAAATTTCTGGAAAACTCACATCTCTGTATATCAGTGGTTCTCAATCTGTGCGCCACAGCGGGCCACACCTGCAGAAAATGTTTTGTTTTTTAAAACGCTGAGCAACAGCAGCGTGCTGATTGGGCTGCATGCAGCCCGTGAACCACAGGTTGAGATCCACCATTTGTTTGTTTTTATATATAAAGTTGACAGTTTATAGCTCTGTGCCTCAAGTTACTAAATTGGGTATCAAATTGTGTATTTACTATGGGAAAGGTTCCATTTTACTTCATTTGAAGTTTTACCCAATTATAGTTAAAGACTACTTTAGCCAAGACATGTCCAGATACTGTTCTGACCCAAATCCAAGGCTACTCTGAATTTACAACACTTGCATGCTCGGATTTTAAACACAGGAAATTATAAATGTGTTATAATTTTTCATGCCTAACATCTGATTATTGGAGGGTCATTTAAAATTAGTCCCTCTTGCAGGCAAACAGTAGCAGGGGGCAAAGAGCAGGGACACAAGCAGCAAGCAAGTCAAGCAGTATGACCCCTCCCTCTTGCCCCCTGTCACTTGGCAGCCCCTGCCCCCTTTGCCCTTCTGGCTCTGGCCCCAGGGCACAGAACCTGACAGCCCCAGCTCTGCAAAACCTGGTTTATTTTCTATGCACTATATCTATTTACTCAGGTTGATTAACTATAAGCAGATGTTGCATCTTAGCTTTACTATACATTAATCAATTGATAGATTACTTAAATATTTGTGCATCAAGGGAATTTCCAAAGCAAAACTCTTAGAAAGCCATGTTGCAGGCCAAGACCATACTTACCACAAATTTTAAGTGGTGCTTCAAGTTCTAATAGAATAGGCTGACTGAGGAATATTTCTCTGGATTTCAAGCACAGTCCTCTGATTTCATTCTCTTGAAGCTGGACGTTTTTACCTGGTTTTGAGCCTCTCACTGTTGGTAGGAGAAAAATAAACTAGTTACCCAAATCAAATAACAATTAAAGAACTGGGAGCACCATTTTAATTAAGGGATAAGCAACTTAAAGGAACCCCCCGCAACACATACAAGGTCAAGGCTACCCTGAAATGGAACTTCCGTATCGGAGGCAAGGCTAGACAGTGTACTCTAGGTTAAATGAATCCCATCCCTCAGGTCCCCACCACCCTCCATTGTCTCAATTTCAACGATCTAAGTAGCGTACACTTATTCAATTGCAGAAAACGGAAATGAAAACCCCGCAGTGTCCAAGATGGAAGTGTGGTGTTGTTGCATCGCTCCACATACATTTCAAGTTAAGTTTTATAGAACATTTAGGCTTAGGCACATTTCCTGAGAACAAACACTTGAAGGTGAAGTCCTCCATTTAATCACAGGATGGGAACAGCATTGCTAGCAGACTTCTTTAAACTACTGTCTAGACCTACTCATAGGGTTTAATTATGAACAAGATGTTAACACTACTGAGATCGCACCCTGTCAAACTATAGTTTTCACCACTTTTATCCATCAAGTTGAAGGGCAAAGATCCAGAAAAATAAGATTCTGCTAATACAGACATTCCTTACATGACTCAATTGTGACCCCAGACAGCCCAAGAAGGGCTCAGATGCTAAAAGCTGAATGGTTACCTGATCTAGCAGTCAAAACGTCAACATCTATGCCCTCCGCTCCCTCGAAAACTTCTGCAATTCATGTATACGTTTTCAATAAATATGCCTAACATCAAATATTCAGGAACAAGAAAAAGCAAGCTGAACAGAAGAACAAGTTTCACAGTTACTATACTAGTTAGATCCAATTAATTAAAACCTCCATTTTAGTTTACCAAATGTTTCACAGAAACAAGACGACTTCAAAATGCAAAGAGAGGGAAATCCAAGACAAACCTTGTGTGTAATATCAAGGAACCTCTAATTTTTTTATATAGTATATTTAATGTAATTGGGTGGAAATGAAGTTAACTAGTCTTCAAATTATAGGGCAATAAACAGAAGACAGAATTAGGCAGACTGCTTCAATAGTCACCTTGTCTGAAGTCTCACATTAATGACAACGCACAATAATTCATCAAGTGGAGCTCCTTTAATGTTCCTGCCTGCATGCGTGATTCTAAATCAAGTATCTGTTTGATATAGAGGCTGCTCATCTCGCATGAAAATGATAAACATCAACAGCAAGCTCAGGGAAAATGACTAGAATACTATCACAGAAGGGTATATTTATGCCCGACAGCTTGTCTAGTGTTTCTCTCAAATATATAGTACATCCTCCTGCCCCCCCCCCCCCCCCCCCAATCAACAGCATAATCCTTGCCCTTCATATTTCCTGGACCATCACTGCTACAAGACTGCAACCCTGCTATCTATATCTATAGATAGATAGCAGGGTTGCAGTCTTGTAGCAGTGATATATAACACTAGGCATCTTTTTGTTCCTTGTCAAATATGCAAATGCAATGGTAATCCAGAATACAACTACTGGGTTTCATGAAGCATGTTGACAAAACACTAAAACTACCAAACTGCCTGGCTACTAACCAGATAAGGAGTCCTTTATTGCATATTCACTTTGAAAAGCATTCCTTTTAATTTAAAGCATAGTCTTGAAACTGCCAGTCTCCAAGGATTTAATTAAATATGAGTGAATCTGCTCTACTCACACAAACAGGGAGATTTGAGAGTTTTAGCAGGCTAAAATTGAGCCATTTGGCTAGATACCTGCATAGATTGGGAGATGAGCAAAACTTCTCTCCACTGTAAAAACAAGCTAATGCTTTTTCTAGCTCTCCACCAGTCTCTTGGATTTGGGTTTCTCACTACCTTGCTTTCTTCTAATCTCCCAGCCTCAGATCTTTTCCTGCCACTTTCATTTCATGCTCCATCTCTGCTATTATCTTCCAGTATTTTCAGAGTTGTCAGCTCTGCTTTTCTCATTCTGTGTACCCTAAAGTTAACTACAGAGTCTAGAGGCACTCAGTTGTCAATCACAGACCTTCAGCAATTGAAAGGACTAGTTCAGTCAAACAAGACCAGCCCCAACCCTTCTTAAGATGAACAATTAGGGTTCCAAGTCAGTCCAACTGTCCTAAATACATTTATAATGCCACTAAAGCCAGCTTTCCCTGCATTTTGGTCTCTTGATTTTTTTCCTTCACACTTTTGGCAATTCACTTCTTTGAAAGCAAGCAATAAAATTACAGCCATAACCAGAGTGATCCTGCTAAAAAAGCACATCTCTTTCAACTTGTGTACAAGAAAGGTATGCATCATAGTTGCCCTTGTGTCTTAAATAGTAGTCTAGTAAATTCTGGGATTTCAATTCCTTAAAGCCGAATAGCCTTATTTTCACAGAGGTTTAGAAAAGCCTTTCTGATACTTAAGCCAGTGGGAGCTATAGCCCTGACAGAAATAAGGCAAAAATTTACCACTTTTAGATAGTCAGCAGGCTTACCTAGAATGATGTCAAGAATGTGGAAGTTAACACAAACTTTTCTACATTACAGCTCCCCTGGTTGGGGGAATCTGATAGAACTGGCAGAATTTAGACAGGATCAAAGAAATGTCTAATCTTAATAGATTATATTCATAATGGAGACCAAGTTTTTGAAGCATTAATTTAAGTAAGTTAGATGTTATTACTGCAGCTGGGTTAAAAAGGGAACTAAAAAAAATTAACAACTAAGGAATATGTATACAAGTCAATTCTCAAGTTGCAGTACAGTCATGGAGAAATGGAGTTTCAGCAACTGACAAAGAAAAATCTAAATTCCAAGTTCTGGAGAGAGCCCAACTACTAGTTTTCAAAGATGGTTACAGGAGAGCAGCACTCAGCATTTGAGAAAGCAGAGAGGGACACCAAAAGTAGTAACCTCCACTCCCTAGGGTATAAAGCCAGCAGGCAGGTCTCACTTCACAACAAATGGCCCGGCAATTTTTAGTACACTCCTCCCAGGAGAATGAGATGCCTTGATACCACATATGAATTTTTGGTAATACAGGAAATAACCCTTTCCCAAAGAGTAGTTTGCTCTCAGCAAAGCAAAACCAACTCAGCATTGTTGCTTGAGGCTCTGACACCTACTTGAAGTTGAAGCATTTTGACACACCCTCTCCATTTGTATAGAGTAAGACTTTTACCTATCCAACTATGAAATATATAAAGAATACATTCTAGGTCAGCTGCGTCAGCTGCTCAGGTCACTTCCTGCATGTGACCCACCTGGCATCTGAATTCGGAATAATTTAAAGGCTCATTTCAAAGTCTTAGCCATCAGTTGCAAAGAACAGCCTGAATGAACTTAATGAAAACTGATACACTGTCATATTTAGTCTATTTTTAGATGATAAATTTCCTGAATAGCAGTGGACTGGGACAAGGTCAAGGAAAAGAAAAGATAAGGCTTTCTAAAAATTCTGTATTAGCATGGGCTGTTTGTTTCCTACTAAGTTCTTATCAAAGCTAAAATTAGCACTATTATCTATGACTCAGAGTGCTATAGCTTAGAATTAAGTTTATCACCACTTACTCTAGGTGCAATGTTTTCCAATCTGATTTTATATGGCTTAAACAAAAAACAGTAAAATGAATGAGGTATCGTTTTAGCCCAAGAAGAATTGAGCCAGTAATGCATGTTTAGACTTTACAGCAACCTACCAGCAATACCGGTACTTGCTTTTATAGCCTAGACACTCTTCCTTGCTTGATTCAGTAGTCGTTTGCTGTATATCATCTTTGGGATTTTTTAAAAATTAAATTTCATTTTCAAATCTTTACAAAAGTGAATTGTTTCACCGTTTTTGAGTAGCTTGCTTGCTATTCTGAAACCCAATCAGCACTAGGAAAATTCGTACTTTTGCAAGAGCAAGTAGCGTGTACAAGTCTCACGTTCTGGAATACTCCCTGCACTAGGGGTTCTCAACCAGGGTACTGCAAGATTCTTTCAAGAGCATCCCAGGGTGCTGCACAACATTAGTACTATTAGGCATGTCATGGAGCCAGAGGCTCCTGTTACTTTAAAGAAAAAGCTAAGCTTGCTGTGGGGAGCTAGCTCCACTACAATAAGCAGCCAAAGGGCAGCCCCCAGGCAGGGCAGGAGTAAAGCCTGCAAGCAGCTTGGCTAACTGGAGCAGAGAAGGGCAGGTTAGCCAAAAAAAAAAAAAATCAAATCAGAAGCCCCTGGGTACAGACAGGGAGCCACCTAAAAGGAATGAGTGGGGCTTTTGGGTCACTAAGACCAATGCCCAAGATCAATGGTCCTGTGGGCTGCAGGAGGAGGAGCTCCTGGGGGAGATGGCTGCAGGAGACACTGGCAAGCATCCAAGTCATCAGCTAGAACTTGAAGGAGAAAATTAAGGGATGAAGCACAGTTTGTGGTATGGTACTGACCCAGAGTAGGAAGGAACTTTAATTTGGAAGCAGTTTACTTGTATTTGTCTTGCATTCAAGTCTGATAACAAAGGACCAGGTTGTGGTTATGGGGGTGGTATGGAGGCCACAGAGGCAGCTGAGAAGCACCCAGTATACAACCCTGCAAGGGTCAGAGGCAGGAACGGGGCTGAGGGGCACACGAGCAGCAAGAGACCAGTCTTGCCTGGGTTAGGGACTCCAGGGGGCCAAGCAGCCTGAAAAGGACAAGACCAAGGCCAGGGGTCTAGAAGCCAAGGCCTGAGGCAGTAGACCTAGGCTGAGGGGGCACAGCCAGAGAAAACTGGCTAAAGCCACGGGGCTGAAGTCCCAAAGGCTCGACACCTGAGGGGGCCAAGTGTTATACTAGGGCAAGCGAGGCTAACGGGGTGCTTCAAGTCTAAAAAAAAAAGTTAAGAACCACTAGCCTACAGCAATGCTTGCAACATGGATGTCAACTATGCCCATGTAACAATTAATGACAGACACTGATTTTTCTAGCGTGGACAAGGCTGCAGAATTACACCCTCAAACAGCAACAAAATCTAGGTTCTTTCCCCCCCTTCTTTCAGGACACTTTAGAAAAAATAGGAAGAAATGGAACTCCTGTTTGCATAGTAATTGCATGGAAACTCCTTGGTCAGAGCTATAATAAGGTTATCGTTCAAGTAACACATGCTTCCACATTATTCACCAACTGTAATATTAGCATTTATCACTGACACTACATGAGATCACTGGAATTACCACTAAATTTCAAGTGTTCCGTTAAAATGTTTAAAGCAAGTAATGAAGCGTGTAAACGAAAGTTAAATCTTTGTATGTCTCAGTAGTTTTATTGTGCGTGAAACTGTTCAGCCATATAGCAATTTTCCAGACCTTTTCTGAGCTACGAGCAAGCTATCCAAAATGCCAAGTATCCAGCAGCAATGAAGAACAAGTTTACAGGAAAAATGAACGAAATTAATTCTATGGAGCAAAATTAACACTTCAAGTATTATAGTTAATCTTTGTTTATAAAAGATTAACACAAGCAGAGTCACATTTATGATTTCTCCAACAAGGACACAGATTTTACTTTGCATTAGTTGGTTTTATTAAGCACTACTACACCAAAACGGTGCATCCCACATCTTAAAAACTTTGAATTAACAGAGATAAAAAGGCTTAGACTGAAATGCTGTAGGCATTCAGTAATATTTATAATAAAACATGTAATAAAAAGTTGTAGCTGATGGCATTAATCTATTCTTAACAAATGTTGACACAGCTTTAATATAAATAAGCATTAAAAATATTTTTTCTGTAAATTTATACCAAAATAGTAAAATTTCAGGCAAGCTGACAAATATAAAAAAAGTAGTAAAAATTGGAAAATTGAAGGTATCCCTACCAAGGACAATTGGAATTCTTTAGTCCAAAGGACAACTAATGGGCTCAATTATCTTGGTAGTCTCGAATCCTAGGCCAAATTTATGTTATTTGGATTTACTGCTGAGGGATGCATTCATCTATGTCCTGAGAAGCTGGAAAAGGACTTCCTGGCTTCAAAACTAAAAGGTGCAGTTGAGACTATCCTTTAGTTTGAACAGTTACCTGTCTTTTTTGTACAAGTCTGCTCTCATTTGTAAAGGAAATGGGACCCAGAGAAAGCAGACGACAGTCCATCGAAATTAATCTTTGAGGTTTCTCTGATGGATTCTACAAACAACTTAGTCCCATTAAAAGGAACAAACACAGACGCCAAGAAATTTATATATATAGGCTCAATGGTATTGTAAAAGTATAATTTAGTATTTTCTCAGAAGGACTGGAATCATCATCTTTATAGGTTAGAAAAAAATCTTCTGGGATTAACAGTAGTCCAGGGTAAGAACAAAATCAGTTGAAAGAAAAACTAGTTCATTCTAGGTATGTTTATTTTTATCTGGTCTTCAGCAATATTTTTACTGCTGCATTATATTCCACTGACAGTAAGAAATGTACCGACAGGTTCCTGATCTTGTTGGGCAGATATTCACTTAAAATTTAGGATCTCCTCCTGAAGAAGAGATCTTCTATTAAGGCTTCTTGGTTTGCATGCTTCTTTTAGAGAGTGCCTTGACCACTGTGGAAAAGTCAAACACATACCCCATACTCTGAAATGAATGCAGAGTCAACTCGGATCAGAATGCAGTGCTGCAGCAGTCCAGCAGAGGGTGAATGAAGGCAAGGTAGAAAGAAAAGAACCCAAGCCGTATCACAATGGTACAAATGAACTTAACAGGTAATGTCCAACCCAGCAGATGCTTACATGCAGGAAAATGCTGCATTTATCAGGATGGAGTCAAACTCCCCTTGGTCTCTTGCAAGACCTTCACAAGTCTCTTGCAAGGCACTGTTTCAGGACTTTTTGCCAAAACATCCAGGGTGCAGCATGTTTGCAGAGTTCATGTGTATACAAGAAAAATGCAACTGGAAGACAGAATGGATAGTGAAGGTACACTCCACCACTGCTATTTACTAATGTTATCCTACCAGTTCAATAAGCAGTAGTTCACTCCTGTGATGAAGACACGTCCTACAATAATTAATGCTGGGAGTAAATTGGTTCACTCAGGAGGAGTAAGATGCAAAGAGGATGGTGGGACACTGGACAGAGATCTTTTTATAAGAACTCTACCCAAAATATTATTTCAAATGTAATACAAGCTTGATGCTGTCAATATTAGATTAGATAAAAAGACACTTTTAAACTGACTTGTTCTGGCAGCAGCAGTACACGTTTGATACTAGCTTATTAAGTAATTATTTCTGGTGTATTAAGTAATTACATCTGACATGGAGACACCAGTATAGCATTTACAGAATATATGGATTTCTTTTATTTTTCATAGGGACAGGTTAACATCCAATAGTGTATCAAAACACAAAAATGGTAATTTTCAAAAGGTTTAAGCACTGAACCATTAAAGTAATTAGTGCTCAAGGTAAACCAAGTCATTGCAAATTCAGGATGGAGCTGAAGAACTGCTCCTTGGTGCATAAGCCTCTGTGAAGGAAAATTCTATGTTCAGTCTTTTTTGAGAAGACTAAAGCTCTTAATAGCATTAGTTAACTTTAAGGTTCGCATTTTGCAGAATGTAAAATATTTCCATCAGAGACTAGTATAAGTGGCAACATGCACCTCATCCTGTGCCATTAATCCAAAATTCTCAGATATGACAAGAGTTCCTGCAAGTTACAGATGG
>NW_005841833.1:4273103-4279612 GCF_000455745.1 Alligator sinensis | reverse complement strand
AATGGAAACCAGGATTCCCAACTGCTGAAGACTAAAGGATTATAGGCTGCTACACTTCAGCAAAGCATCGTTTCCTGTAGAGGGCAAGAGTCAATGCAAACTAAATGGTCCAGGACAGTGAATGCTCTTTGTTAATTAAGGACTAATTATTGCATGTGCCAATCTTGCCCAATTGGTTTTCATTTAGAATTACTTAGAAATAGGAATACTTGTTAGGCAAAAAAACATAACTAGCAAACCCAGCAAGCATTAAGAGGAAGCCAGGGCAGCCTCAGAACAGGCAATAAGCTTTTGAAAAAATACACAAGTTCACATCCACATTAACATCTATAAACCTGGGCTAAATATTACAAGAACAATTTAGCTGACAAGTGGCTCTCTGTGAGATTACTTTCAATAATGAACTAGGACCAACTGATAGCACAGCAAAAGTGAAAGATAACACTTCTCATTCTTGGTGACTGGTTCCCAGGAAACCTGCATTATCATTTTAACAGCTGCATTAAGTTTGGAAATCTAAGTCTCTTTGCAGTTTTAATATTTAAAGTCCTGCTCTCATAAAGAATATAGAACTCAATTCCTTGACAAAATTATAAAATATTTACATTTAGTTTTAAAAATAAGCCTTACAGCTACATACAAGCTGAGCAATACTAACTTATGTAATGCCACTTCTTTTGCAGTTAGGAAAAGAAAGCAGAGGTTAAATAACTTGCCCAAGTTATATAGTACTTGTCACAGCAACAAACTGAACTGAACTTTAAATCCCCCAGTCCCATCCACTAACCACAATACAATCCTTCTTCCTTTATCTTTTAGTCAAGGTAGGCATAGATCTAGCAGTAATGAACTATAAAAATCAAAGGCTTTTCTTTTAAGAGGAAGGCAGAGGTTTACATGCATTGCTAACTGCAATTATCCAGACTCCCTCTACTATCCCCCACCCTTAAAAAACAAAAAAACAAAAAACAGGAGAGAATTGGGTGGTCGTCTTTTCTCCATTTATAGTAAGGATGCCTCCCTGAGCCATACCAGGAATAGAAATCTGTGGGTGTTAATTTCTGCCAATTTAAGAATTCACAATCTTTTGGTAGATTTAAGTGTTACAGCCAGGACCTTGGCTCACCAAAAAAAAAACAAACAACAACACTGCAGTCCCAAATGCACTGTGCCTACATTTCCCTAGCTGAGATTCATTAATTTGCAACTAGCCCCTGGAAGCGACTGTGGAAGTTATAGTTTAGAGAATGCAAAGACTTTCAGTAACAGATGACATAATTCAGGTGTACCTAAGTTTGGGTATTAAATTTCTCTCTTACTAGCATGGTCAGTTGTTCTGATCACTATCAGTTAATCTTCTGCAATTTCTTTTTCCTTATGAGTGGTGTTATTTTGCTTGGCCACAGCATTAAGACAGGCAAGTAGCACCTCATTTTCAACATACTGTATTACTATACAGCAACATTTATTAAATAAGATCCTGCTTCTTGTACTTTATGGAACAGCTTGTTAATGCATTTAATACATTCAACAGAAGGGTTACGTTATAGAAAACCATAAAAACAGAAAGACAACTCTTTCAAATCTCAGCATCAGTTTTGTGATGCCTGGAATTTCTTTCAACTCCATCCAAAATCATGTTCTAATCTCTTCTTGTACCTGTCTACATGCTATGAACTGATTTAAAGGGAACTTTCCAGTTACTGGCCTTTTTAATTTAGCAGAGACAAGCAGCTGCAAGCTTAAGTAGCTATTTTACAAGCGGACTTTGGCTGCCTATATACTTCCTCTTGCCACTGAAAAGACCCTGACTTCTTCCTTCTTATGGCTAAGGAGACAGCATGTTAATGCACTATTTCATGTGTGTTTATGCATCCGTAATTACTGAGAATATTTAAAAAACACTGTTCTTCCATGCAGGGTTCTGTTAGTTATTCCCCCTTAGTCTAATTCAACTAAGACCACTGGCTATGCAAGTTATTGAAATATTCTCACAACATGGGAATAAACAAAAATAAACTGTCCTCAGGAAAGTATCCTCAATAAAGAACAAACCTCATTAACAAAGGAACAAGGGAAGAGAAATACAGGAAGTCAATTACAGAAAGAAATATCACTAAATATTGCATTTTAATTCAGGTACACCAAGACAGCAAGTATGACTTAAGATGGGCTTTGTAATACTAAAGTGTAGACTGTTTCTGGAAGAATAAAGGACTATTTCAGCTACTTGCAGTGGAAAACTGAAACAGCATCTTTTAAAAACAAAAACAAAAACAAAAATCAACTTCTAAAATAGAGATTGATGGATCTATAGTCTTGCTCCTTGGCTCAACCTGAGCTCCTTATGCCAACTATTAAGAAAAATATTTAACAGAAAAAAGATGTTCATCTTACCAACAAGAATCCTGAGCCCATCACTACAAGTGACTTGTACTAGATAGTTAAAATAAATTTAAACACATTATTAAGTATTTGCACTGTACGTTATCTAGGTATATTAATGGGATGCTTCAAAAATACAAGCTGAATGTTAGACAAAGTACGTTTCTGTTTTTGTCAATCTTGTATATTTTGAATGTGCAAATACAATCTGATCCAAGATTACACAGGCATCACAGAAAACTGCATAACTACTAAATTCAACTAGTGTTACAATCTACATTTTCATAAAAAAGCTATCATGACAAAAGCTGGGGTTTGTTTCTTGAGACAGAAATAACAGCTACATTATTGGCACCTATTCTTTTTAAAATAGTAAATTACTCCCAATTTTCATCTTCCACTTAGTCATTTTACTGTGCTTTAACAATTAAAGTAAATGTGTCCTAGGTATGTTACTCTAGTCTTACGCTATTTGTCTGAGACCTAAAGAGTATTATAAATACCAAAAACAATGTTTTATGGCCCAGCACTTTGATGTGAAGAGTGCCATGAAGTTTCTTCACTAACTTTAGGTTTAATTAGCTGTTAAAGAAAGATTTTTAGCTTCAAACTACCCCATTCATACCTTTAAAGTTTATTAACAGATTTATCTAGAATCACTACCTATTGCCTACAAGAATGCATGAGTATGTTGTCTGGGATCAAACATGTGAAATGTCGTGTTACTAAACAGAGTGCTTTGTAGCATTCACGGTGATGGACTATGACATTTAGTTAAGGGAGAACCCACTCTGAAGGCACACAAATCTAAGGAAATCCAATTTTGGGGTGTACCATAGTGTGTACACCCAAATGAAAACTAGCAGTTGCGTGAAAGTTCAGTCATGCTACCAAAACTATAGTTATAATTGGAGGAGGGATTTGCTCTGAGAACAAAGATTGTTTTTGAAGAGGAAGTGGGGAAGGATGTGATAAAAACAAATTAAGAAATAGCCACTGAATGAAGCAGAGTATAAAGAGTATTTACATCAACTTTTAAAAAAGTTGAACTTAAAGTATAAAAAAAAAAAGTTTGTCAACTACATAGCAATGCCCATGCTCCTCTCTAAGTTTATGGGGGGGAGGGGGGGAAACAATCAAAACTATAGACAGTGTATTTTGCAAAACACAATTTACCTTGTAAATCTACATAATTTGCTGGTTGGGCATTTGGGGAGGTTGGAGTGTGAAGGTTGCTCTCTCAACACTCTTCTGTAAGAGCTCGCTAACAAGACCCTTCAATATAAGCACCTGCTGGAGCTTATTTCAGCCCAATAACCTCCTGCCTGTGGCAAGGGACCAGACTTGAGGATCTTGTAAGTCCCATCCCGATTCTAAAAAAATCAGTTTTTTTTCCTTGCATTTAAAACAAATGCTACTTGACCAAATTCAAAGAGAGGTCTTTTGGTTCTCCATTTGTAAAAAACATAATAAATACAAACAAGAATCCCATGTTACTGAGGTTATGCACGGAACAGCAATCAAGTCATGACAAGTAATTGCTGTATAGCTTATAATACAAGCCGGTGTTAATATGCAATATACTAAACAACCATCAAGAGGGGCCTGCACCTCATGATCTTATACGAGGTCCCTTCCAGCCCGAATGTCTAGGAAATCTATACAACTAGTTGATGTGGGAACTGCCATTAATATTTATAAGCATTCATACTTCTGTTCATACTTGGAGACAGTAACAACAAGGCTATTCAAAACATCCAAGGAACATTTGGACACTGATCTTGGTGGGATCCTTTGACCCATGAGGCAGGAAGTCAGCTGGGGGTCAAGAAATATTTGGACATTTACCTTGCTGGGATCCTTTGACCCCAGCCGACTTCCCGGCCCTGGGGTCAAGAAACGTTTGGACACTGATCTTGCTGGGATCCTGTGACCCCGACCGACTTTCTGCCCCAGGACAGAGGGCTGGACCCGGCAATCTTACGAGGTCCCTTCCAGCCTCACCGTCCATGAAAATACTCCATTTCGAGCCTTAGCAAAGAGTCAGGATTAGTGCCGAGGGTTACCCGAAACAACTCTAGTTACGACCGCTCGAACGGCAGGAATACAAGGTTCAAGTTCAGTGGCTCTATCGAAGCATCTTGTTAGCAAGCTCGCGGAGAGAGCAACCTTCACGTGGACAGCCCAGCCAGCGATGAGATGCGTTACTAGTTCAATAGGACTGGCTTTTCCAAGACGCCAACTACCACGGACGTTTCAGGGGAGGAAAACGCGGCCAAACACGAACGATAATCAAGACTCGCGCGGAAAACAACTTCTCAATGACTTGACTGAGCCCAAACGGACCCGGGAAAGGGCAGCAAGAGTCAGAGACCTACTGCAGCCCCCGGGCATCGGCACGGAGGAGGGGGGAAGACCCCCAAGACAGATTTATTTCTTATTCTTTGTCCCTACAGCACCCCCACCCCCCTTTGCATCACGCAGGTCGTTTATTTCCAGAGAAATGCTGCAAAGCAGCAAGAGAGGGCAGCCCGGGGGGCAGGTTTCTCCCACCTGGCTCCAAACCCTCGGGGACTTCTGGCAGCACAAGGGGGGGGGGGGGAAGGGGGAAGTTAAACCCCAGCGGGCCGGGCGGCGGGACACGCGGCTCCTTCCCCGCACGCGCAGTGCCGTGGCGTGCCGTGCCACACGAGCCCCGAGCTGCGGCAGGGGCCCAGAGACGCGCCTCACCCCAATATTTGGGTCCCCTGAGGATGGGGGAGGGGGCAGGAACGCGCGCGGGAACCACCCCCTTCCTCCTCCTCACCCTCCAGCAGCCGTTGGATGATGCTGTCGATGTTGAGCTTGTCGATATCCGCCATGGCCCCCGAGCGTCCCCTGCTCGCCCCGCGCAGCGCCGGCGCCGAACAAAATGGCCGCCGTCTCCTCAGCGAGCTGTGGCGGCGCACGGATACCAGGCGCAGCGCCGCTCGGCCAGGACGCCTTTATAGGCAGAGCGGCGGGAAGAGCAACCGCAGCACCGGATCCTTCCGCCAGAGGGGCGGGGGCGGGGCGAGGGGCGGAGGGACTAGGGCCGCCCCGCAGAGTCGCCTCAGGGCGGGCGTGGGGTGCGGAGTGTTGCAGTTGTGCTCCGCTCCCTGCATCCCGCACAGGTGTGGGGTGACAACTGCGGCTCCCTGCCATAGTCCTCCCTCTTGGACCCGCCTGGGAGCTGGAGCGGGTCAGTTTAGCGCGGGTTAAACTGAGCCACTAAGGAGGAAATGGAGGAGGGTGGAAGGCCTGTCTCTCACAGTGGACCCCTGCTTCCAACAGCTGGATGTGCCCCTGGAACAGCTCCCAGTGGACATTGCATGTCCTACCCCCTTCCTTCTCCAGCCCCAGTCTACCCAGGACCCCCACCCTGGGACAGGTGTGGGGGTGTATAGAGTCACTGATGCTATTTAGGGTTGCAAGTGACCTTGACCCCCACCCCTGTCCCGGGCAGGAAAAAGCAGCCGGGGTCAGATGATGGCACTTGTTGTGGGACTGGGGGGTCAGCGGTTGCATCTGTGAAATAGGTGTATAGACAGACGGGCGCGGTCTGGAGCTGAGTTCAGTGATGTAGCCCAGCCCCCGCCAGCCAGGAGGACTCGTCCAAGGAGAGAAACCATCTAAAAAAAATCAATTGCAAAACAGCAGGGGAGTGCGAAGCGGGGCCTAGTCGATTCGGATTCAGTCCGAATCGGGGGTCGGCAATTCGATTCGTTGATGCGTATCGCTTTCCCTGATTCGATTAATCCGAAGCTGAAGATTCGATGCCGATTTGGAGAATCGGCAATTCGGACGTAGACGTGTGCGGGCCGGGAGCGGTCCGAGGCCCTCGGGGGCCTGTTGCGCGGCGGGCTGTGGCCAGCAGCCCGGACACACCGGGTCGGGGAATGCAGGCCGGCGAGCTAGAATTAGGCACGAACGCATAGCGGTTGATTAAAGATTATTTTACTTACACCGAAGATGGTCGCGGTGCAGGCAGGAAAACTTGCTTGGGTTGCGGTTACAGACAGAAAAGAAGAGACGGACAAGAGTTCCTTCCATGCGAACCTCTAGCCCAATCCGGTTGAAGGCTCTAAACACACGAGCCCGTCGCG
>NW_005841833.1:4263836-4272745 GCF_000455745.1 Alligator sinensis | reverse complement strand
GAAATAATTTAGCAGTGCCGAAGCGCGCGCACACAAAATCACACCCTTGGGTTGTGACAAGACGCAGCTGATTCGATTTAGAGGAGATTCGACTTGATTCGGTGGCCGAATCTCAGAATCCGAATCGAATCGGAGAACCCTTTAATCTCTCCCTATCAAAGTGGGACCCTCCGAGTCGATTCGAACATACAGACTGCTTTAAATGTTTTTTCTACGTGCCTCGAGGTAGCAGGCAGCTCGTGATCGCTGCGATGCTGGGGCGCGTGGAGTGTCCCACGGGAGTGGGGGGGGCGCCCACGTGCTCAACAGCGAACCCGGAAGTGGACCAGAAGCCACCCCACATCCTCCCCAACTCGGCAATCAGCCATGGGAGGCCCCTGAATGCACCCCACCGAGCCGTGGGGACATCGGGGGGGCCCCAGCACACTCCCCAGCAGAACCGGAAGTGAACCAGAAGCGCTTCTGGTCCACTTCCGAGTGCGCTGGGGAGCCCCCTCGCTCCTGTGGGATGCCCCAGCATCGTAGTGTTCGCAGGCCACCTGCTACCTACACGTATGTAGAAAAAACATTTAAAGCTGTCTGTCTGAATCGATGCAGAGGGTCCCAATTGGATTCAGAGACATTAAAGAGTCCTCTGATTCGATTCGGATTCTGAGATTCGGCCACTGAATTGGGCCAAATTTCCTCTGAATTGAATCGGGGAACGAAGCTTTGCACAGCCCTACAAAACAGCTGCCCATGCCGACTCACTTAGAGTTCATCATGCTGGGGCTTGCCTTTCTTGGGGAAACTGTAGTGAAATCAAGTTGGTCTGGCACTTGAAGTCCGGTCGTTATTCTGCATTTACTCCCTGCGCGGGGTAGTGGATTTGTGCACTTAGTGAACGGAGCTAAACCACATGTAAGCACTCCCCAGACAGAGCTATTCCACATGAGCCCTTCTGTGTGAACACTTTTATTTGAAGCTAAAAGAGCCTTTGTGCAGAATAGCCTCCGTACTTTTAAATTCTCACCCCGGCTGATTTCACAGTAGCTTCCCCTGTGCAGACAAGCCTTTATACATGTGAGTAACTTTATGCCCATGAACCTCATTGTGGAGCTGTCAGCATTTGCAGGATGCCTGCAAGGTGCTCAGAAATCCTCTGGAGACAGCCACAGCAATCGACGTGCTTGTTTTTAGATATGTTACGTTTATTGCAGGGATTTCTTGTTTTATTCTGCATGCAGCAGCAACAAAATTGCAAGGCAGAGGCATACACAATTAAAATCAGCCCAGAGATTGGAAAAAAAACCAATTACATTTGCAGGGAGTTGGCCTGTGCTGGCCTCTACTCTTGCTCACTTCTTTGCATCTCTGATTGAATATTGTTTAATTGGTTTATTTATTCTGAGTTTAATTTAAAGGGATGACTGTGTCAGCTCAATTCCCGCCTCTCCTGCTCCTTTCTCTTGTGTATGCTGGATGCCTCACACTGACAGTTATATAATAATCATAACAGCTCATTATCTTGGTCAGGCTAGGGCAAAGTTCAGGTTCACTGTGGTGATAAAGCAGGAGACATGCCATCTCAGCACACCTTGGGCACTTGTACATGGTGTACAATAGGAAAGAAGCCAATAAGGAAGAAGCCTTTGCAGTAGTATAGATATGGACCATCTGTAGCACAGGCATTTGCCAATTATAAAATGCGACTTTATACTTTCCCAAGTGACTGCTTATGGTAATGAATGCACCTGAGCCAAATGCTAATCTCCATCCCGCTGGTATCAATCCAAAGTAACCCCCTCAAAGAGAGTGAGGTTACTCCAGATTGATTTGTGTGACTCCATTCATAAGTTTACAGCTGTTTTCATGCTGCTCCTTCCCTTGGAACAGCTTCTTCATTCTTGCCTACTGTATGCCTTCCCTCACTGTCCCTGCTTTAATTCAGAGGGCCAAGTTTTGACATGCTAACTTGCCTTAACTCAACAGAGGTATGCCAGAAGAGGCCCCATACTTCCAGGGAATCCTTCTCATTTTGTCTTGCCAGTAATGTCTCTAGATCTTCTTGTAGTATTTCAGCATTTTCCATGGGCGCGTATATTGTATTGGGTGCGCAGGTGTTCCTCTGGTCAGTTAAGTAGGTAATGAACAGTGATTAGAAGGTGTGTGTATGTGTGTGTATAAAACCTGTACATATAAAACCTATATATATATATATTATAAGACACATTTTTAACAAAAAAACTTTTAATTTTCTCTTACTTCTCAGCTTTTTGGCTCAGATCAAGTGCCTCAACCTCTTGTGGGCTAAGATCAAGTGGGGACATCCGAATCCCAGGATCTCTGGGCGTGGGCCTGCGCATAGGATGCCTGCCAATGGATTTGAGAGTATCTGAAGTCCTGGGGTGAGAGTCAGGGATAGAGGATGCTTGCTGGTTGTAGCTCTGTACATGGTGTTTAGAATGATTGGGTTCTGCCTGCTCAATCTATATGGTTTTTGGAACTACTGAGTTCTGCTCAGTTGATATAATTTGGAACTGATCTGGCTGATTTGACCTGGAACATGGACTATATTATTAATAATAATAATAATAATAACAAATTATCATTTTGTCTCCCTTGGGGTTATCATTCAAGGTTTGAGCATCTTTTTTGAGGTTCTGAGTCCTTTTGACTTATGGATTTCCATAGGTAATGGCGGGGCTGAGCACTGTGCAGAAACAGTCTTTGAGGGCTCTGTCCTGCAATCATGGAAGTCAATGGGACCACTCACACATGTGAAAGTTGTTCATGTGTGTTCAGGATTGGGCCTTTGTACTCTGAGTCAAACCATGTGCAGTGCAGAGCATCGTCAATTCCCAGTGGTCTTGGTGGAGGATAGGAAGCATCCTTTTCAGAATCAGACCCTTTTCTGCCAAGTCCTTTCTTACATTTACATTGCTACACGAACCTTGTTTTAATAACAATACATAATTCATATGGATCGAATGCATGCTGAACTACAGTTATTAAAAAGCCACTTTAAAATTAAATATTTTTAAATGAGCTAATTTTTCTTTGCAGAAAATGGCAATGTCCCCCAACAACAGTTTCACTGATGAAAAGAGGGATTCAGCCAAGGTATTTTAATGGCTTGAAATTATTATTTCCCCAATGTTGTTTAGAACAGTGATTTATTTCTAGAGGGGAAATAGCTGGGGGAAATCCCACCATCCCTGAAACTGTTTGCATGTTGTCCTTAGGCATTCAATAACTTTCCAGCATAGACTACATCTATTTTCCTTCCTCTCTCTATTTTTCTGAGGTTTGCATTACAGTTTGCTAAATATATGGTGACATGCTATTTATCTTGCTTTACAGCTTTGATACCTTTGCGCAGTTTCCTCCCTCCGCTTTAGAAATTCCACAAATAAATCACTGCTTGAGCAGAATTCCTTGGACGCCTGAACGTGAACTGTCTTTCCGTACCGGTTTTTCTCCTCCGTTACATACACCCACTGTTTTATTTATTGTAGGGTTGCTTATAATCTGAGTTGTTTAAGGACTTATTTTTTTGCCCTAGAGTGAATGCTCTTTTATTTTTAGTTTCTCTAAATGTAAGGATTGCAAGAGATGTTAACTCCCCACCATTTCCCTTGACTGAGGTCATGGGTTTGCCAAATTGAGGACAGTCTGTATGTTTGTGTGTGTGTTAAACAAAGAATGGGGATTTTTAAACATTTCAAGACTAAAATGGTGAGGCAAATGTTGGCTTTTGCAAGCTGGATTTTAAACATGGATTACAAGTTTCCATGGCTCCTGTTATTTACAGACAAATATCCTGCTTTTTCTATCTAAGGAAACTTTCTCCCTGTTATTCATTTGGGATTCACTTTTGCTGCCACAGAAGCTTGAGGTTTTCTATTTTGTTTTAAGATGGGCATAGTTTAATTCAGACGGAGGTGTGTGCTGGAGTGAAACCAGTGGTTGGGGGTGGTTTTGCCCCTATGACTGAACAGTAGTGAAACTGGGGGCCGTACAGGTCAGCTTCCTGTTTGGAACGAGGTCACAAGACGAAGTTGAGTACTTGCCTAGGCTGACTCCACTCTACAAAGCATTGCCAGCAGGACTCTGAACACATCTGAAAAAAAAGTGGTTGAAAAAATTGACAGGTTCCCACAGGGAGTTTTGTGTTTGCCTAAAAGTCATTTTCCTGGGGTACATCTACACTGGGGAACATAGAAAAATTAATCTGCATTAATGCAAGGCCTGAATTGAAAGTGGGTTACCTAAACTGCAGCATACCCCTGTGGACACCGTTATTTGGAATTAGAGTGGACTTCATTCAGTGTAGCTTCATTAACTTTAAAAGCCTCATAGATATTACTGTTTCTATATGCAAATAGCTTTGCTGTAAGAACTAGGTGCCTAGGTTAAAAAACAAGACACACGAACTCCACTCTGTGGTTAAGCATCCATTTTCTGACAGCAGGAAGTTTCCAGATCGGAAACTATCATGGAAAAAGTACGTTGTGGGAGGGACCGTAGGGAATTATGGGAAAATTACACAAGCGCTCATAATCCCTTCGTGAAGTGCCGGTATCCTACAATGCACTGCAAAATAGCAGACAAGGCAGTGCAGTGGGTAGAGGCACAGGGGATGCTGGGATGCCTACCCATAGTGCTCTGCTTTTTGCCACTGCAGCCACTTTCCCTGGGGACCCACTCCTTGGCTAAGGCAGCTGAGTGTGCATGTGCTGTAGCAAAATGACAGTGCTGGCAGCTTGTGTGTCACCTGTACCACTTCTACACTCCTTGTGTAGATGTGGCCTGAGCCACTTTTACACGGACAGAACTGTGTCCACACCAGGGCTTCTACCAAAAAAACAATTCCACCCTCTCACCGAGATGGATCTATTGGTTTTGTGGAAGATCAGTCCCAGGGCACGTCTGACTGATGTCAGGCCCCAGCTGAGCTCCCCTGGCCAAGCATAGTGAAGGTCTAGCCCATTGTTCAGAGTAAGAGGAGAAATAGCGCTAAGGAAGACTGTCATACATTAAGTTGGGAACAGCTGTAATGAATCGGTTGACATTATTTTGGCAAGTAACCAAACTCCCTTTGTAGGTCAGGAATCTCTATTCAGCCAAAGTCTCAGTTTTGTAGCTGTGGCTAGAAAACTCTTGTGGGCTTCCATAGTGCTTAGCTGATTACCAGAGAAAAAATACACACAGCGTTGCAAAGCTTAGACAAAGGGCTGCTTAGTGTTTCTTGAGAGAGCACATGCTGCCCTGTGTGGGTATGACCGCTGCTCTTCTTTCTCTCTCCTCTGCTTGTGTGAGAGAAATGTGGGCAGGGCAGGAGTGGAAAGCACTTAGCAGGGTAAGCTCACTTTCACACATTCGTCTTCCCCTTCTTTTACCGAGGGCACTTTTACCTGAGGAATTGCATTCTCTCACAGAAAAAAGTCTGAAGCAAATGCTGTACTTTGAGCTGAGGATGTCCAGCTGGCACTGAAGAAAGCACTTGAAGTAGCAGCTTTTGCTCTGTCTGCCAGACTTCTCAGTAAACTAGTGTTGCTTTGGAGCCCCTATGAAATGTGCTTTGCACAGCTAGGAAGGTAGAGCAGCTGCTATGATGCATGTGGCCTCCTCCCCTCCACTCAGATGGATTTGACACCCATGTAGCACAGCTGGTGACTGGAGTGGCATCCCACCTGACTGATAGTAGGAGGGGAGGAGAATTGGGTCATTCGTCTGGCTGGGCTGAAATAGGAGGCAGGTAAATTTCATGTGGAGTTTTGTTCCCCTAGCTTGAAGAGGGTGCTCTTCTGTGCCCCAGTTGTGGTAAAAATATGTTATAATCTAGTCATTATGATTTTGCGATAACGTTTGTGTAGCAGCTGTGTGGTAAAAATGTCTCATCTCCCTACACAAAGGCTTCACAACTGAGAACTGTTTAGTTTCACTACATAATTGCTTCTGCATATTATCACACTTGCTTCTGCTAAGGTATGTAGGCCAATGATAGATTTACGAGTAGCACTAGACTTTTGCAGACATAGCCAGGAACAGATGCAACAAATAACTCCTTACGAGAGATAAGAGAAGAGGGACAGGGAGAGATGCTGATGTGAAGAACTCAGACCTTGACCGAAGAATGACCGAAATGGACTTAAGGACGGCCCCAGGGAGGAGATTTAAGATGTAAATGAGACATGTATGTAAACCGTCATAGAATATGTACCTGCTAGACATATGTTGTAAGACGTAATACTTGGGCTGCCAATAATTACGCGACACGTTAGAATCTTTTGTTTATGTTAGCTATAAAAAGGAACCCCAGACTCTGTTTGGGGTCGACACGGATTTGAGTAAATTAAGCTCCCTTGTCGAACTTGTTTGCAAACAATAAATCTGAACTTGGACCCAGCCTGTGTGTGACTCTCTCCTACAGGTGGATTGGACAAGCCTCCAGGGGCACAAAACTAGCCATTTGTGCAACACAGTGACAGCGACTCCAGAACGCCACAGAGGAATGTCAGGCTGGAATCAAGCAGCAAAGAAAGACCACAACAGTGGGTCTCAGGAAAGGAGAGACCCCAAAGTCAGGGGCTACAAGAAATTGAGAGAGGAGAGAAATTCCCCATGATTGATTAAAAGGACATAATCTGTGAGCCAGAAGCATGAGTACACCCAGAGGCAGCCAAGAGCTGATCTAGGTGGGCTGAGCCCTCATCTCTCCACCCAAGATGGTCACTGATGTGAGTGGGTCCTTCTGTGCACAGTGATTCCCACCTTCAGTAACTTAGGAGAGCCAGACCTGTGGACATGCTTCTTATCCCACTCATGCTGGAGTCAGTCCCAGATAACTGTTGCACCTTGCATTTCCTCTCCTGCTGACAATCTGAGAAACTGGCCTAGTGTGTAGGTAGCTGCCTCTATTTTGCCTCTGTGTGTATTTATTTGTTTTTATTCTCACCTCCTCCTTTCAGCTCTTCTATTAGTGAAAGCTGGCAGATTTTCAAGAGCGAGGCTGGTGTTACGTAATGTTGCACCAAAAGGTATATGAATGCTTTGGGAGCAATTTGCGACTCAAGCCAGGTTTGGATCCCTGCCCCCTCTAAGTTCATTCGTACACTCTGGACATGCTGTCACGGGCTGGTTCTTTGCCCTGGAGTTTCCTGCTTTCCCGACACCCAGAGGAAATGCTCTCTAAGCTGACGTGTCTCAGAATTTGGCTTTTGCCTTTTATAGGATCAGGCTGACGAACATTACAGACTAGTTCAAGCCAGGCTGCATCTACCTCCTGGGAGAAAAGAACACAAGCCTTGGGTCTCTGCTCCAGTTGTTTGCTCTATGAAGAGAGGATTTCTCAAGCACACCGATCAAAAAGGTGAAACGTGGCCAATTTTCAGAAATTATTCAAGAAATTATGCTTGCAAATTCTGCTGCCTACATATCTGAACCTTGCAGCCATAATATTGAGGCTGGGTTCTGGTCAGCTCACATCAGGTCAGCAAGAAACCAAATTGAAGCAATGTCTGGAGAGGAGGTCCCTTGGGGGATTTCTGAGTGACTCAGTGGTCTGCACTCGGAGTCCATGTTCTGTCAGCTAGAAAGAGTCTGCTGTGACCCACTGGGTAGCACTACTCTGTACTGCAAGGTAGTTGCTGCCATTTCACCCCAAGATAATTTAATTTCAGTTGCTAGGCACAGTGCTGCTTCCTTCTTCCCTACAGTGTTCAATGGTGCCAGAACCTTCTGAGGGACAAGCACTGAACTGGTTTGGTCCCATTTCAGATGGGCCAAACTTTTGCTCAGCGTTTCCTCATCTCTGCAGAGAGACGGTGCCAAAACCCTGCCTGACAGAAGCCCTGAACTGGCAAGTTAACAAGACACTTAGTCCTCTCGTCATCTCTCAGCACTGTCATGAGCCCACCCCCAGTCTGCACACAGGCATGGCTTCCCCCTGAATGCAGTGAGAGCAGGACTGCCCTCCTCTGATGGAGATTTAATCGGAAATCCTAGGCAAAAGTCTCAGCAAGTCTTTCAGCAAAGAACAGCTATTTCACCACAACCACTAATAAAAGAACAAGGCTGCCTACTTATACATTAATGCCTTTGCAAGCAGTTTTAAGTATTATGTTTCCAGTGAGTTATTTGTACTAGCAGCAGAGGGAAGGATGCTTTATAAGAGACGAGGAAACCTTAACAGAGAAGTGCTTTGAGATGTGTACTAAGAAGGTTTCATAACGGTTACGTATAGGGTGGTGTGAAATTACTGTGGTGAGAGGGGTGCAGGGGAAAGGCTTGAACTGGTAGAATAAGGTCTCTACTTTAGGCCTTCAGGGCTGGATATTTCTGCAAAATGTGTTTTACTTTGCAGGGGGAAAACACTTTCCCATCTCCTGTGCTGGACTGGCTGGATGATGCACCCTGGTGCTGTGTCAACAGAAGCAAAGTACAATATGTTCCTGAAAGACAGAAAAAAATGCACTTCCTCTCTGGTCTGACAGGTCTGCTAATTTTCCCTTGCAAATCCACTTTGACCTTCATCACTCTGATACAAGGGCTATGTCTACAAGGAGATCCAGAAGTGTGATTGCAACTGATGGCCATGTGTTAGTTAGCTTTGGACTAGCTCTTGCAGACACTGGGAGCAGTCTGCATATAGCAGCTCTGTGCAGTCAGGAAAGCAGTACTTTGTTGCTGGAGCATGTGTTGCAGCGGTTGCTTTGCTGTTGGTGCTAGTGCAGAGCTAACCCAGGTATGATTTGCCAAGCTGCAGTGTAGATGCCTCCTTGGCAATCATGAGATCACTGCTAAGGAACAAGCCCTCACCCAGCCCACTTGCTCCCAGTCTGTACACACTGCTTGCTGTGTTGGTGCAGCACCAGGACTGCTCTCAGGAGTGCCTCACAGTGGGGCTGCGTGTCCCTGGCATTCCT
>NW_005841833.1:4260656-4263800 GCF_000455745.1 Alligator sinensis | reverse complement strand
CCCTCCCGGTGGGGCTGCTTGCCCCTGGCTTTCCTGGAGCAGCAACCACGTAGCCTGATTTCAGCGTTTGGAGTGTGCAGTATAGGAGCCAATGCAGGGCCCTGTTTTGGGGCTCTTAGTCTCTCCCCAGGAGAGACTGACTCATCTGTTTAATTTGCAAGTCTTCAGCTTTGTTCCTTTTGTGATATATCACAAATCTTTTGGTCAAAACACATGGCAAGTGTTGATCAAGTGCATCTGATGCATGCTGACAAGCACAACAGAAACATCATCTCATCAACATGAGACAGGAGATTGGAGGTGGAATAGGATATTCAGAAAAAACAAACTTGTGGGACAAAAAAAAAAAAGCTTTGTAGATAGTTCTGGGAAGGATCCATTTAATCACATTTTCACGTTAATTAGGGTTCCTCCTCTTGGTACCCTTCAAGTTATCTTAACTTTTATTCTTAGTTGTTTCAGTGTTACAAAATGTTTTACTTGTTTTCATGAATAATAGCCTGCATGTTGTTGCACAGTGGGTGAAAATTACTCTGGTGTAGGGGGTTGAAACAGGGCCTTTGATTCAGTAGAACATAAGGAGTGTATAAACTATGGACTGGCCATCTAAATAATTAATTTAATCTAAAGTGCATGGAGCACATTAAAGTTCTGTCTCAATGTAAATGCAGTGAGATGGTAACAGATTTGGCCAATCTGTCTTTTCTACAAAAATAAGATTGTCCTATAGCTGGAGTGGCTTTCGTCTGAGGATCTCGATAGCACCCAAATACAGTATATCACTATATCTCATCACTAAATTACAATTTTGCCCATCAGCTTTTCTTTAGTCACACACTCGCTAACCCAGTTGCTTAAGTCCAAATGTAGTTTTAGTTGAGATTTATTTTGGGTGGGCTTATAGCTGTTACCAATGCTTGTGAAAGTGCAGAATTAAAACAGCAAACTGATCCTAAACAGAAAGTGGAATTGACTTATTTGAGTTCATTGTCTTACTGAGGAAAATAAAAAGGGAACCACCAACATAAAAACTGTAAAGGGAGCTCAAGCACTGCAGTCATTTCCACTTGAATCCTCAGTGGTGTTACTGGTAGCAGAGCTGGTGACATCTTTAATGTCTGGTTTTTATTTTGTCTTATCCTCTCGTATCAACTCTGTCTTTCATCACAGAATGTGGAGCCCAAATCACCTGAAGCTTACAGGGAATTGATCTATGGTTCTCTCCCTTATTTCCCTGACTGCGCACCTAGATTTTAATGTATATTGTGGGGTCAGCTGTGGCAAACAGATTGGTTTTCCATTTCCATCTAAATGCAGCCAGGTTTGTGGGCATTTTCAGCTCCTAGGGTAATGTGTTCCAAATCCCTGAGTCAGCTGCTGGGATAGCCCAGTCCTGCACATCTCAGCTGAGTCGTCAGTACATTGCTGCTTTTGTTTCCATGGATGATAGCTATCGTAGTGAAGCCTCATGATGAGGAGAGAGACATTCTGCGAGGCATCCCACTTACAGCTTTATGAGTCAAGGCTTGAACTGAGCTTACATTCTTTGTGCTCACACCACCCTCAGTGACAGTCTGGGGCACATAGGAAATATTGAATCACCCACAGAAGCCCCTCTGCACCAGTGCAGCATAGCTAAGGTGCCATGGGTATTTGGGAAGAGTTTCAGGCTGGAAGAGGAATAGAGTTGGGGAGCAGCCACACTATAGAGGATGCTACTCTGGGAACAGGAATTGATTCACATATATTGATCCTGGTTGGGCTGATGGCAGCTTGGCATATCCACCACTTGCTGTGCTTCTGGGAGGCACAGAAGGGCAATTTCTTGGGGTACTTGATTGGTGACTTTGAAAATTGAGCCCTGAATCTCCAACAGCTTCCTTCTGGGATCATAGACTCATAGAAAAGTCGGGCTGGCAGGGCCCTCAGGAGGTCGTGTAGTGCAGCCTCTGCCCAAGACAGAATCACCCCTGTCTAAACCACTTCACTCGTGTTTGTCCAAACTGCTCTTGGAAGCTTCCAAGGATGGGGATTCCAAAACCTCTTTGTTCCAGCGCTTCTCCTGCCTCATAGGGATTTTGCAAGTGCCAATCTTGCTGCTTGCCTAATGGTGACATCCTAGCCTCTTCAGGGGGGTGTTGGGCAACCTTGTGGAGTATTCAGAATCAGCACGCCCTTTCCATTAATTGTTTTCCTGCATGAAGGGAAGCATCTGGGACCAGGCATGGTGCCTCTCAAGACTGTGATTTGTTATCATGCCACACCATTATACCTGGTTCGCTCACGGGAATATGCTAGAAATATAGAATGTTGTGCTCACTCACGTGATGAGTTTAGTGAAAAATAGAAGCCAGCATGGCACTGAAAACACTGCACCAAATGTTGCACTATGTTTCTAATCCTGCGATCACTAAATTCAGAAGGAGAGAAACAACCTCATGGAAAACAAAAGGTTAATTTACTTATGAGCAGTCAATGAGGGGAGTGCTGTGTCCAGCTTTTCAACACAGCGGGATAATTTTATGATCATCAATAACATTTGGAGCTATAATGGTATGGACATAATTAAATTTTGTGCTTCGATGCATCATCCGATTGCCTGCTAGAAAGAATTCCCCTATGCATTTGACTCCTGTTCGCTGTACTCAGTATTGCACATGCTTGATATTTTTTATTCCACCTT
The DNA here is from genome assembly GCF_000455745.1 of Alligator sinensis. Classification (NCBI taxonomy): domain Eukaryota; kingdom Metazoa; phylum Chordata; order Crocodylia; family Alligatoridae; genus Alligator; species Alligator sinensis. The sequence continues at coordinate 4,261,117 of NW_005841833.1, read as the reverse complement.
CTTTGGATACATTTCATATCAGCCAATGCCACAAACCACACTATGGATTGTGTGTTGGGTCCTGAACAGCAACGTGTATACAGTCTGTGTTTGTTCTTTTCTATATGCAGACTCACATAAATAAAATTATGCAGTATAAACCCACGTGGTATAAAACACCTTCCATCAGTTTAACTGATCTAGGAGCCTCTATGCAAAAGTTGTACCTACTGAAAACGTTTAAAAAAAATCACTCTGTCACTTAAAACACTACAACGTGTGCGGGTCACGTCTTACCCAAACAAAACAAGAAAATAATTTGGACCTAAATGTAGAACTACTTTAAAAGCCATCAAAATGCCCAGCAATGCCAGTTATGTTTATAAAAGCACTAAACTTTTGTAGGAAATCTCTAACTGGTAACTCAAGCAAACTATGGGAGCATTGGCATAGACAGTACAAAGATGTTGTCACTACCATGT
>NW_005841833.1:4256902-4260646 GCF_000455745.1 Alligator sinensis | reverse complement strand
GGGAAATAATGCTTTCTTTGCTCAATTGGGGTAGTTTAACTCAATGAGAAATCCTCACCTAATACAGTGGGTGAATTTCTGGCCTTCATAAAGCCAATAGCTATTTTGCCATCAACGTCAGTGGGACCAAGGCTTCACTCACTGGCTTGACATTCAAGTTAACAGAGTTTCTGTTGAGCAGAACTAATTCAGCTGAGTGAACTCAACTAAGGAAATACCGTTTGTCCTTGTTGGTGCCTGCCTTGTCCCCACTGCTGCTCTGTCCCCACTAGCACCTCCACCACTGCTGTTGCAGTGTTAGCAGGATGCTACGGGACTTCCCAGAAGAATCAGTGCCGCAGACCCCCTGCAGAATGGAAAGGGCAGTTGTCAATGCCTGAAACACTTCAGCACGTTTCAGTAAAGAGTCTTTCCTTTCAAGAAGCCTCTCTCCCTTTTTAGTGAAGCTTCATTCACCATAAAGGGAATCCACTGTGCCAGCCAAGCAAGCACATAGAGCATGCTGCATTCCCAGGGCAATAATTTGCCAGAGCAAAAGAGAAGAGAGAGATACTGCTACTTCAGGTGGAGAGGAGTAAAGAGAAATGCCTGGGGCATGGCTGCAGTACAGTTGCTCTTAGATGTCTTATAAAGAGGGGGTGTTCCCTGACAGGAGGGGGAAGAAATGCCTATAAAGGAGCCTCCTCACTGCCAGCTCCTGGTCCTTACACACTGGCATTCAGGTTTTGCCTACAGTTGCAAATTGTTTCAGGTTACGGTAAAGTGTGAATCAAAGTGCAAAAGCAATTCCCAAATAACTCTAGGGAAGGAAAGCCTTTAGCAGCATTTTCCTAGTCCCTTTTAGCAGGTGTTAATTGATTGTTAAGAGGTTTTAGGGGGCAGAGACACCTGCCCCCTAAAATGCTTGTGTTTTAGCCTAGGACTGGGAAGCCTGACCCCTATCCTGCCGGTGACATTAAATAACATGCGTTATGTTAGTCCCTCTCTGGTTACAATTAAGCTCTTTATAGGATGTAATCTACCTCTCTGCAGAGGGCCAACACATGGATCAACTTCTGTGTTGAGGATTTAAGTAGGATTTTAGTGGTCCAAAGGCCAACCGGTAATCCCCCCATACCAGAGACTCTCACCCTGTGTTGATTTCCCTCTTGCTGGAAGAGCCTGTCATTGTGCCATGAAAAGTTTTAAAACTTTTCTTTAGTTTCTAGCTCTTACATGTTAGCTAAAAACTGCTTATCTGTATCTCTTCAACAGGAGATTTAGTTATCTGTGAAGGTCAGAATTAGATGCCGTCATGTCAGCAGGATGCAACACACCTGCAGTGCCTTTCTGTGCAGCACTCTGCCCTCTTGTCATGGAACTTAATCCACCTTTGTCGCTTTTACCAGCCTCCCTTTAAGTGACTGTGATGTTATTTTTCCCCTTAGTAGCATGTAGGTCACCAGACAGCCTTAGGGACCCACCAGCTGACACACATCCTCCATTTTGAATCTGTGCATCAAGCTTTCTGAAGGGAATAAAAGTGCAGTTGCTACCAAGACTCCCTCCATTTTGCAGGGCTGTAGTTTGATGGGTTTTTTTTCCCCAGCATAGTTCTGCTGCTGGTGTTATTTAAAAAAAATCCCAAATAGGGAAGGAAAAAAAATAAACTTCAGGAAGGCTCCACCTCCCAGTTTGGAGTGGTTCAGTTGAAGTTTAATGGGTCCATGTTCTGCCATGGAAAAGTGAGTTATGTTTTCAGTTGGACTTTTCTCTTTTCCTTCATAGCTATTACTTAACTAGCTCATCGATTCATCATCATTAATGTCATCTATCAGGCTCATACGGGGACTGTTGTTTGGTGCATGATGGTTGCTGAAGTAACTTGCTTCACAGCCATTCCGTACAGAAGCACAGAGCCAGTCAATGCTTAAGAGAGTGATTTGGAATAAAATACAATGCAGGACATACGGAATGTGCATTAAAGTGGTACAAGATGACATAAATTTTGAGAGGGACAATGGGAAAGTAACTGGGCTGAAGAACAAACATGTCATGGAGGGTTAGAGAGTTCTGTACAGTCTGTAAGTATAGCCCTAAAAGGACATGGTTTGCCAGTTGAATGAATATGGAGAGGAACATAAAAAAAAGGGACCTCCCAAACTTTACAGAAGTTCACACAAGGTCACAGCCCTCCCGTGTGATTGGCAGTACTTCCCAGAGTACAGGTGAATAAAGACATGTTTATTATCTATGTTACCATGCTCATTTTCACAAGTGGCTTCTACCCTTTGGAGTCCCCCTGTTTAGTCATCCAGCTGGAAGCATCTAGGGTTGGCTTGTTAGAAGTGTGGAACACAGTGTAGTCCAGGCGCCCAAGAAAAATGGGGGCAATAAACGTTAGAGGCCCATTTTTTAAAATTTGGACCACAGGGGACTTATTACTGGTTATGCGGTGAGTTGGTGAGAGAACCAGGAACAAAATCCACCAGGCCAGCTTCTCCCTCTGAGGCAGCACTCCTTTGATGTTCTTCAGACTGCCATAGGAATAGAGAAGCAACTTAGCACTGTTGGGTGAAAGAGAAGTCATAGTGAAAGGGAAGATCCCGTTGATTTGTTTCCTGTCCAAATGCTGGAAGTAGACTATCCACAACAATTAGAAATGCCCTGCCACTGCCCCTGAGAAGGGTTTAAGGAGAGATGCAATGCAATGCTTTCTGCGCTCTCTGGTTGGGATGTAGCATCTGCTGAAGCATAGCCTGATGTTATGGGCTTTCTGAAGTGTTGTCATTGTGCTGTATCAGTTCCCCTCCATGACACAAAAGACCTTCCAGGATGGGGACGCCGGGGAGTGGTAGGATGCATTAACCATTGCTGTGCAGCTAATAATGTCCCTGGGCTAAATCCAAGGAGGGTTCATCTAGGTCTGAGAGCTTGTACATGGAGCTGGAGGAACTTTAGTCTCTGCATGCTGACTTCACACTTGTCATTTATTTTGGCTCCTTTTGGAGTGTCCTTGTGTTGTCCAGCCCTCAGGTTACCTCTGCTCTGCAGGGGGAGAGTTTCTAAACGTGGGTTGGCTCATGTGGGTTAACACAGCAGTTACAGCAAGGTTGACGGGCTATTGCTATGCTACACCTGCCCTCTGTCTGCTGGCAGTAGGGGTTTGTGTGCCTCCAGAGGTATACCAGCTTCCCTGAGCAACAGAAGCTGCCTCCCAGCTGAGGTTTTGCTAGGAAAGCTATGCCACCTTGACAGGGTGAGCTTTGTAAAGCCCTGGTCACCCTAGCTCTGAGGCAGAGCTGCGTGGTATAGAATAAGCCGTGGACTTGAACTGGAGCCAGAAGTTTGCATTCTACCATGGGTTTCTTGTAGCCTTGACTGGGCTGCTAACCCCGAGTTATTTTGTCTTTGCAACTCTTTTAACCTGAACTGAGAACACTCTTTGTTGCAGCGTAGACATGATGTGCCAGTTAGACAACATCGTTTCCCCAGGGGACCTTCTCTGTGGCTTCCTTGCATTGCAGAAGCAATGTGGAGCCTTTCTAGCTTCTTTGCCCTTCTCTCTGGTACCCGATCGCTCCTTGTCCTCCATGCTGCCACAGTTTCCAGCTCCTCAGTGCCTGGCTTGCATCTCCTGACATCCGCCTTGCTATGCTAATGGTTTCCACAGTTAGAAGAGCCCCTCATCTGCTCTGAACAGACGCTGGGTATAAAAGGTGCAATGACTCATCACTCAGCCAGGCACACACTGATTTCCCAAAT
>NW_005841833.1:4255813-4256871 GCF_000455745.1 Alligator sinensis | reverse complement strand
TCATGGCAAGCGGAGCTTAGAGATTTGTGCTTTACACTTAGAATACCTGCACTTTCCCAGCACTGCAAGGTGCATATCTCTGGAAGGGTCAACAGTGGCCCTTCTCCTCCTGAAATAGTTGGTAAAAAGGAGCGGCGTGCCAGCTCAGCTGGTGGGAGCTTTCACATAAGATTAACTCCCAATGCGTGCAACCTGCCCACTTCAGGTAGACTTTAAAGATGCCACATTATGTTTTAACTAGGAAGAGGCGTCACTAGCTGGTTGCTACGATGTTATACTGGGTGGTCCCAGAAATGGCTGTGTGGGGATAGTGCGTGCAATGCTTTGGGATAAGAGCTACTAAATGTCAAATATGTTTATAACAAAGGTTGGATTTTATTTGCCCTGGTGCATATTGCAGCCACTCACTACTCAGTTATTTAGCTGGCTCAGCCCATCCTCGGTGGCTGCGTGTCTCCAGCCCTAACAAGAATTTTGTTGATGGCAGAGGCAGGCAAGTAAGTGAAGGAATGTTCCCAGGGAACTGCAATACAGCAAGCGCTAGTCATAAAATTTGCATGAGAAAGAGAAAGGTGATGAAGAAATCAAATCTAAAGGCAAAATGGAGTCACTTAGTGAAACTATAAGAGCTCGGCTGTTCTTTGCTGTGTCTTAAACTGGGACAGTAGGAGAGGACTGTAATAATTGGTAGGGTGCGCGCAGCCAGAATAACAAGAGCACACCCATTCTCTCAAGCCCTAGAAGAGCTGACCAAGCCAACCAGCCCACTGCTGTTTGCCCCAGTTGTGAGTGCTTTAGCAGCACAACTCGATAAACACAAACACCAGGGTGTGGGATGGACATTTGCAATTGAAATGTCTCTTTTTTTACATCAATATTATCACATGCTGGAAGTTGACCTTCAGATCGATGGGTATCTGGGACGCTGCAGGCATTGCTTATCTGCAGAGCAGGTGGGGCTCGAAAGAAGCCCGTTTAATATTTCTCTTTGCTACACCCTGACTTCATCCGATGAAGACATTCAGTGCTGGGTCATTAAGTGATTGTTTATGCCTTGC
>NW_005841833.1:4240618-4255782 GCF_000455745.1 Alligator sinensis | reverse complement strand
TTTCCCTTGCTTTGATGATGATTTTTGTTGATAATGTTGAAACTAGCACAGCCTGGAGAGGATGAAAAACGGCTGTATCAAAACTTGCTGGATGTATATTTTTATTGTAACATCAACTTTTGTACAGGATGTTTTGTTTGTAGTGGCTCTTTTTCTTGATTCCCAGATCCAAACATTTTTGTCGCTCATGGGCCTGCAGGTTCCTACATCCCCAAGAGATGATTATAAACAGGAGGTTTCATGTTTGACTTTTACAGGGAAAATGAACTGCCAAATAACCCCCCTACTGTGTGTATGTTTTTCAAGCCTCAAGGTTGTCAGCTTGGGATACTGCAGCCATGCAGTTGCATTAGATTCCTTCCCTCCCTGCTCAAGGTCTGATTCTGCAACCATTGCTCACCAGTGGCTATGCTCATTGTCCCACAGTCAGACTGTTGCCCTCGATGTCTTTGTGTTGGTTGTCAGGAGCTGGTTACCACAGCAACAATTCCAGGCCCTTGGATTGGAGTCAGGAGTGCAGTGATGCTTTGTTGGAAGGTGAGGTGCCATATGTCTTCCTAAGAAGAATTCCTCCTTGTACCAGGTGCTGGATTTCAGGTTAGACCCACGAACACAGAGACACTGTTCCTGAGAGAGAAGCTTTTGACTCTCCCGCTGTTCGTGTAACCAGGGCAGAGGTTTGCTGTGTTGACAATGGTTTGAGTAGCAGACCAGTGAACATTAGAGACCTCTAACCCAGTGCTGGGATTGCAGGTACGCACAAGAGGAACTCAGGCTTGTAATTACCATTGCTTAGAACAAGGGTGGGCAACCTGCGGCACGGGAGCCACAAGTGGCACGGGCAGCCTTTGTGTGTGGCATGTGGCAGATTCAGGGAAGGGACCGGCAGCAGGTAGGACAGGGCAGGGAGTTGAAGGAAGAGCAGCAAATTGGGCGTGGGGCACAGGGAAAGGAGGAGAAAGCTGAGCAGCAGATCAGACAGGACAAGGGGACTGGAATGGCACTCAGGGAAGGTGTGGGGCTAATGTGGGGCATGCCTGCCAGAAAGGTTGGCCCCCACTGGCTTAGAGCTAGAAACAGAAGAAACACAGAAGATGAAAAACGAGAACATCCTGCTCTGCGTAGAAATGACTGGCTGCATGAGTCCAAGGGAGAGTAGAGATTGCAGAGGAGGACTTGCACCATGTGCAGATACCCAAGGAAAGGGAGGCAGAACTCCACGTGTTCGCGTGCACCAGCCCCCCGACATAAACACTAGTGGTTATTTGCCTGTGTTCCTACAGGATGTCCCACCAGCAACTACCACCTGACTTCTGCTTAAGCACCCAGCCAACAGGCCACACGAGACCTTTGGGCCTTTCCAGTGCCCACTCTTTAAGCCTGTAACAGGCTGGTCTGCTCCTTTGATGACTTGGGAACCCAGCCCAGCTGGCTCTCTTCAGTTATTAGGTCCAGGAAGGACTGAGAGCTCATTTGGAAAGGAGCTAGAGAAGGATCACGGGCTCCTGATCTAGGCCCTGAGGCAGTTTGATGTCGTTTTGCCTGTGCTTTGTGCTTCCATTAGTATAACTCTCCCTATGGAAAGGCCTGAGAGAGTTATGGGCTCTCTGGCTTTCTCCTGGACTGGTGAGGGGCCAGCACCAGTTCACAAGGCCTGACTGGCATGGCCTGTAGAGCTGTGTTTACATGCAACTCCAACACACTTGTGGCAAGAACAGATTGCAGTGGGATGGAGCTGGCCCAAATGGGTATCATTCAGATCTGGGGGGAAAGCAGCTCAATTGCTGCTGTTAACCTTGGCCCAGACAAAATGGCACAGCCTGGATTAGGTCCACGTGGAGACATCTCTGCACCTGGGAGAAGGCTGCCCCAGTAGAGTAATTGTTGTTGCAAATGCAGCTCTCCGGAACTGGAAACACCCAGCTCGCTGGAGGCATCGAGAGTGCATTAAACCCCTGCTTACGCAACTGTGCTCTTTGCAGTGGCCTCAGACACTCCTGTGCAAGCAGGTGCCTCTGTGCCTAATTGTCCTCATCCATCACAGCACAGGGCCGTGTGCCTGGGAGAGAGGAGCCCGCTGCAAGACACTGCGCTCCATGAGCATCTGCTGCTGTCTGCCGTTTGGGTCTGTCATGCATACGTTGCTCTCTGGTGTTGAACTGCAGTAGTAGATGCAGAGGAGACAAGACAGGCTGTCAGAAGCTCTGTATGTCAAAGACACGGCACTGCTGTTGGGCCTTTTCTCTCTCTCCAGAATTACAGCCACGTGCAAGGTTCTGATCCCAAACGCAGAATCTCTGCAACCCGAAGCTTCAGAGCCTGTTCTGCACAAAACATGATGTCACTGGGCTTGGCACATTGTAAGGCTACAGCGTCGTCGGCCTTATTTTAGCTGCTCGGCAGTAACTGGCAGTGGAGTCAGCAGGACCAGAATCCATGAGCAGAATTTGGCCCTTTGGTCCCAGCCTTGTGGGGGAGAGAGGGGAGGGCAAGTCCTGGCTGAAATGGGAGGAGCCCTTTCGCAGTTGAGGAAGGGCACTGCCCCCTGCCCGGCAGCTGGGCAGAAATGGGGGACTGGGAGGCAGCCCTGTCCTCACAAGCCGTACCTCTTTTTACTGTCAAGCACAGTTAGTAGCAGTGGGCCACCTACATGTCTGCCACAGAACAGGGGAGACTGCCCCTTCCCCGTGTCAGGACTGCTGGTGGCTCATGCCAGGTTCCAGGTGCAAAGGGGCTGATTTCTGGCTGTGTGCGGGGAGCCCAGGTGTCCAGATAGGGGCTGCTCTGTACGGAGATGTGGAAGGGGAGGCTCCCCTCCAGTGCCCTGCCTGCCATTCCAGCAACCAGGACCTGAGGCTGCCATTGTAACAGTGGTCCAGAAACCAAGTGTCCCTCACTGCCGTGCTTGGCAGTTCCTTTGGCATGGGACAAGCATAGTGACTTGCAACATGGAGAGCCATCTACTTAGTTATTGCTGAACTACAGAGCCAGGCAGGATGTGCAGCAATCAGGACTTCAGCCAGCTTCCCTGTGGATGCCGGTGACACTGAGTGCTTTCCAGCTCCAAGAAGTGACATATGAAGGGCTTTCCTGTGTGCATCCTCTCCATGATTCCAAAGTTAATACCATTAGTTTCCCATACAGAAGAGGATTGTCTCTCTGCCCAAGCTGTAAGTCCCCCTGAGATCTGAATGATCAGCGAACTCTTGGCTGCCTCTTGGATCATTGTCAATAATAAAGGTTCTGCAATTAGAATTTAGCTGACAACAGTGCTAATAGCTTGAGCAATGGAGAGGGGGTGTGTGGAGGGGAGGAGGGTGATCTTAGCTGTGTGTGTGTAAAGCAGCAGATGACTATCCAGTGCAATCTTTTGCTTGATCAAAGGGAAATGAAAGAGGAATCTCAGCAGAGCCATGGAATGAACTCTGAAGGAGTGTTTCTAGAAGCAGCACAAGTAGACCTTATGAATTACAAAGCACCGTACGTTGGGGATGTTACATAACATCCCTTTACAGGACTTGGTTGCTAAATATAAAATAGCGATACAGTCAGGGCTAATGTAAAACGATGCTGCAGATTGCTTTGTTTGCGAGGGAGTGATAGCTAGCGATTAGAGGATGGGAATGAGATTCAGGCTGCTATTTCTATTCCCATCTCTGCCCCTATTTTGCTGTGTGACCTTGGGCACTCCATTTAATCCGTCTCAGTTTCCCTCTTTTGAAACTGGAAGAAGGATGCTTCATTCTCCTGCAGCTGCACTGTAAAGAGTGATTAATGTTTGCAAAGCCACCTATAAAAGTGCCAAATAGTTTATTAGTATTATCCTCATCTCAGCTTGGCATATAATGTTACTGGGTCTGATTCATCTCCCAGCTGAAAAAGCTTTGCATCAGGGTAACAAGGGGGAAATCGCTTCCAGTGTTCCCAAGAAAAATCGAAAATGAAAAGTAAAAATGCATTTTCAGGAAGAGGTAGTGTCAGAATGATATTGCAGCTGTTATGGTCCAGAAAATATGCAAGACACAAGGATTTTTTTGGTTGATATCTTTTATTGGACCAATTGTACAACAGGGAGAGGACTTAGGCTTTCAGGTACAAGGTGTCCTTCCCCAGGTCTGGTCCTATTTGTGGCTGAGACAGTTTTAGTCAGGTTCATTAGCGCCACAGAAATGAAGACATGATGAAAATTCAGTCCTAGATAAGCTCCTTCTAAAGCAAACCTGTTAGTACATGGCAAGTGGCAATTCAGTTAATTGCAAATGTTTGAGTGAACCAGCAGTGATTTTTAGTTATTCATGGGCTTCCCCCTCTGGAAATCTTCACACATGTAATAAGTCTAATGACCTGAGACTTTGGGGTCAGCTACTTCCAGGAACAGCTAGAACTGACGACAGGTTTCTGGCCAAATGGCTCAGAACACCACCCCAAGAAGCTGCTAGATGGCCAAGGGTGCTGATACAAAAACACATGATGCAATGAAACGAGTGAGGCATAAATGTTGTGAGGCACTGCTCACAAGCCTGCTGAATCCTGAACACTAAAGGATGATTTATTAGGAACTAGTTTGCCCTGCCTTTCTCCCTTGGACGGCATTTCTGTACACCATGACCTACCCCAGAACCCTAAATTAGTGTGGTTTCTTTTCCAAACAGGATTCTTTTCGATATCACTCACCAAGCCTGTTTTCCTGGTGAAGGTTCAGTTGAAACATGACTTTAGATTTCAGTCTTCTTAGGTAGGCTGGAGTATCCTTACTGGGACCCATGTACAAATGCTGATCCCATTTAATTAAATGATACAACTTCTACCAGCTTCTTTGAAATTAGGCTTAAACCTTTGTTCCAGAGTTACGCTGATGTAAATGAGATCAGATTCTGACCCCATGTATGGGAAAGAGGTAGCCCACTGGATACTGAGGGGTGAATGGGGTGGGCCGTGGCCCCCCTACCTCCCTTGCATTCATGCTTCTAACCAGTGCACACTTAGCTTTGACTTGTCCCACTGTTTATATCACCCCTGAATGTAAGCCAGAGTCCTGCAGCAGCCCGCGTATAAGTGTAAATCATAAAATAGCTTGGATACCGACTAAAGGCCTGATCCAAATTCTGTTAACGTCAGTGGGAAGACTGGTGTTGACGACATCGGGGCTGGATCAGGCCCAAGCGAAGTGAGAACGGCGGTGTTCCAGCCGATGCACAACAACAATGCTGCCTTCTCCAAAGATGCAGATATGAGCAGAACATTTTCCCCCACCACAATCCAGCGCGATGTGGTTCCTTTCTGAGGCACAGCTGCAGCTGTAAGCACGCAGCCAGTAACAATGCCTGTTTATATGTGCGCTTTTTGATCGAGGAAGACTCACAAAGAAAGCACTGGCACTTCAGCTAGTCCATGTGGGCTGATTCAGGCTCCTGTTTCATTGAATTGCCAACAGTGTCACTCAGTGCTGATCCATGACAACCACCACATACTGACAGTGCAGCCCTAATTAAGACGTAACAAAAAAAAGAGAGAGAGGGAGAGAGAGAATGGCAGATAATTGAGACTGGCTTCCAATAAATAAAGGCAGCAGGTTCACTCCTATCTAGTGCGCTTGCAGAAATCACTTTTCTCTTGCAACTGTACCAGCTCAGGTTATGATATGAGCAGATTCCCCTAAACTATGCAAGGCCATACCTGGTCAGCACTCAGAAGGCACGCCAATTGTGGGGTGCTGCAGGCGTCAATGATGAAGTAGGAGACAGTCTGTCCTCTGATTAAATATCAAATCAGTGTTCCTGGCAGCCTTCTGGGCTTGGAGAGGTCATCTTTCTGATGAGGAATGGGGGATGAGCATTAAAGCGTTAGCCTCTGTATCCTTCTAGCCAAAAGTCTCATTTGAGTAATTACGCTCAGACAGCCTGCAATTCCCAAGTATTTTGAGCTGGCTACATTTTCCTCCTATTTTCCCTCTTAATGGTGATGCTGTGCTCAAACAGCCACTGCTTTCTACCCCAGGGGTGGCTATAATTTTGGCTGTGAATGGATATGTAAACGCATGGATATACTGATTGACATATGCTGAGGAATGGATGCATAATGTAACAAATCTGGGACCACCAGGTGCTCTGCAGTTGTCACCATGATGTACATGATAGCTGTCAAGAGTTTCCCAAGGCCCAGTTGGATCTTGGCATCTCTTCTTCAAAAGCATAGCCACTATCCTTGAGCTAGAGGAGAAGCTCCCCAGATGTGAGCCACAAATGGATGGTTACTGTGGACAGTCATGGACATCAGCCCACTTGCCAAACTCATGTTGCTTTGGTGAAGCGCTTTGGACTCCCCCTCAGTGAGCTGAGCTGTTGCTCTTTCCCGCACATAAGCAATGCAATGCTCTGTTGACATTTCCACATACTACAACCATACTACAAGAGGCTTCTCTGCCTGCTGTGTGCCATGTTATGCGGGCAACAAGACTGGCATGGTATCAAACAGGACAGGACGACATAATCCCAAACAACCCAAATACCGTATTTCCCTCTGCACTTTGGGGCGTGTCATCATATCTGTTGTGCCTCCAGTTTGTTTAATCAATGATAATGATGTACGCTTATGAGAGTGTTTCCAAAGAACACACTGAACCGTGGGATAATGGGCACCTGCTATATCCAAAGTGGCATGGCTTGGCAAAGCAGGTGTTTCCAGATGTGCAGATGTTGATCTTAGGCCAGGGTTCCATCACACTGATGTAGTTTCTGTTATGCAAAATTATAGCTGTGCATTTATTAACTTGGTATGATAGAGGAATTAATTATAGGAGGGTGTTCATTAAAATGCCATTACTGCATATCTGCATTAATGCAGATATGCATTACTGCATATCTTTGTGAGGCATCAGGCTTTCAACAACTCGCTGAGAAAGGCCACGATTCGCTCCTCCACTGCAATCCAGATAGCCATGGGTTTGTGGAGCAGAACAGACAGCAGGGAGCTTCCCTGAGCTGATGTTGGCAGGCCAACCTTCCCGAGTGCCGTCAACGTTCCTGTCTCCTCCTTCAGACCAGTCTCAAGGCTCAGGCATGGGAATCAATGGGCATGAAAGAAATGGGAAGGGACAGTGCTGTGGAGAAGGGAGCTCTCCTTCTGTCAGGTGGGACTCTCAGATCCACCACACAGAGGCCAAAGAGACAATTAAACCCTGAGCCTGGGTTACAGGGCAGCTCCCAGTTCAGTCTTGCACTGGAAAGTGCAGTCATTGAGGCCACCAACCTGCAAGTGAAAGACTCTGTAAGAGGCTGCAAGGAAAAGGGGTGGCCAATCTTTTAGGGTGAATATGTTAAGATGCACATGCTCCCCTTGCTTCGGTGGGAGCTGGGTTTCTAACTCCCTAGGTGGCTTGAACATTTCAGCGTCAGCCTTTCTGAATGGATAACATTTCAGCAGACCAAGGACTCCTCTGACATGCCCAGGGCCCTTGTCCCACCCCACATGCCCTTTGCCTTCATGCTCCAAACAAGTCCTCCTAGGACGTTCTTCTCCACCCCTGCATAGCAGTCGCTGCTGCCCTGTTGAGCAGGGTGTTGGTGCAGCCCTGTGGATGCCTGCTTTGCTGAAGACTAGATATATGAGGTCCTCTGAGTTGTGTGTTATTCCTTAAACCCATCTGATTAGCTGGGCCTGATCCTCCCTTTGTGAATCTAGTCCAAGTTGCTGAAATAAATGTTTTCTGACAGGATGATAATTTGCATTCGAGTTGCTAGGCAACTGGTACAGTTCTCTCCTATTGAACTTCCCAACGTAGCCAGTAGAAAGTAGGGTGAAAGCAGATACCTTTCCATACTCCCCAGCCAGCCAGCCAAAACCCAATTTATAGCTTGTGTTGGTGGCTTTATAGGAAAAGGGAAAGCACGAGGTCTGTAATGATACTGAATCCCTGCTGGGAATGATCTTCAGGATATCTAGACTCTGTGCCTGGCTGTGTCATATGGGACAAGTCACCTAAGTGACCAACCCCAGACTGTGAAGCAGGTAAGTGGCAAGAGGCAGGACTAGAGCCCAGAGCTTTGCCTTCGAGTTCTGGTTTAGTCCTTCAGTTCCTGCAGCTAATCACAGGAAACCTGCATACCAGCACAACGAGCAAAATACCTGCGGGACGGGGTTAGATGCCTCCTTTGGCTGGCGCTGCAGCTGTATCTCCGGCGGGGTGACTCCTGATTGATACTGTCCTGAGAAATGGGCAGCCCAGACTTTTGGAGGATTTTAAAAAGCTTTTTAAATTTAAACAAACCACTAAGGGAAACAGCAACCAGCAACCTCACTCTTAAAGCCCTTGCAACTGATGGGAGAGGGCCCAAAACAAAGGATGACGGGAAGAGAAGGGGCTGGTAATTGTGATTGCGCAAAAGATCAGCTGCGAGCAAGTGGCAATAAACAGCAAATCCTGCCAGCAAGCGTAAATGGCAAATGGACCAGCATGTTCTGAACAATCTGTTCCTTTAATACGAGAGGGATGAGACGTTGACAGTAGGTTGGGAAAGCTTATGTTCTCTGGAGTGAACTGAGCTGAAATGTCTGTTCAAGAGAAAATGGCTGGGGGAGCGCACACCCAACGGGGAAGATGGCACAACTGTAGGACGACACATGCTTAATAAAAAGAAACTTTGCAAGTTGTTCATGTCCGTGTGTGGAGGGGTCACTTTGCCAGTAGCTTTGTTCTACCTTTTGCTCTTTGCGCCTTCATATGAGGGACGGGAGGCAGGGAGAGTCAAACCGCTGTGTTTACGACGTACAGCCAACATGCCCAGCCTATGTAGAGTGGCTGGCCGTCGGGCCCAAGCGGTTAGCTAATTCTGGGACTTGTAGGGTTGTTTTTATTAGGAGGTGATGCCAGGGACAGGAGTTAGGCACATGCTCCGTGCAACTCTTTTTCCTGACAACAAATGTGCACAAAGTCCTCTGAACACAATGGAAGAATTCAGCAGACACTTTCCATGCTCACAGATCGTCTCAGGGTCTGCTCACCACTGCTGCTCTGGCTTTTGGCTCCAGCACTGCAACCAGTATCCTAGCTCCTAAAATTTTCAACCAGGGAAATCCTTGTCAACCTATCTGGGTTAGCTCCAGTCAGGCCTCCATCCTCTTTGGTTGTTTATGTTCACAATATCAAGGGGCTTGATTTTACTGAGGCAGAGGGAAGATGATTCGCCTACCCATAGGCCTCAAGGAGGTCCGTGATTGTCTCTGGCTCAAAGGCAATTCCCTGGCAGCCATTAGCACCTTCCAGCACAAGGAGGCATCTGGCCAGGCCCCTATGGCTTCCTGCACAGAAGATATCAAGAGCTACTAGGTAGCTCCAAAATGACATAAAAGGAAACAAATCAGTTCCTATGTTAGTCAAGGTCTTGTCTTGTCTATGAGGGACATTCAGGAAAATTCATCTGAATTATTTGAAAGTGCATTAGTTAAACTGCATTAGACCTCTGTGTGGACGCCTTTATGTAGCATGTAATTGGTCTTGCCTGCTTGCCTACTGAGGGACACTTTGGAAAGTGTATTTTAAAGTGATCTTAATTCAGTTTAGTTTAATTCACTCTGGAAGTAAAGTTAAATGAGTGAAAACCACTTTGAGTCTGAATAAGCCTGACTACACAAAAGTTTAATACTTTTTAACTAACCTACTTCAAGAGTTGACTCTGCTTAACTAAGCACTGTGTAGACAAGCCCTGTGTTAGTCAAGTGCTCTTCCAAAACAGATTACTTTAAAATCTGGAAGAAGGCATTTGGGAATAAAAGAGTCCATAAGGAGTAGATCAGAAGCAGTTTATCGATAGCTCCCTGACTCTGCTTGTAGGAACAATCCCTAATCTTGTCATCTTTCCTCCAGCAGTGCCAGTAGCTGATGCTTTTAAAGAAGATGAAATATTGCCACCTCCTCCTGCTCACCTCACGCCCGCAGTCACTTGCACAATGCTGGTCAGGTGAACACGAGTTTCCTTCCTGACACCCAAAGTGACTAGTTTCACTGTCACGAACCACCTTGCCATTAGTTTTCTTTCTGAACAATGGGTGGATGCAGCATTTATATTTTCTATTAATAGATGTAGGTTGCCTTCCTCTGCTGTTTTATCTAATTCATTTCTATTATGGAAAGTGCTATGTATGAGATTGTTATTTAATTATTTAACTGCGCTCAGCTGGAACAGGGTTTCTAGCCAAGTGCACCACTTCATATTCAGAAAGCGTATACTTCATGTGCTACTTCTGAGCTGTTCTGGTTAATGTATCTGTTTTATCATGTAAAACAGCTACAGCCCTTGGAGACAAGATCACTCCATCTCTTTTGGGCTCGTCAGTCCATTTCATGCTGTTAGGTCTTGCCGTTTTGTCTGAACCAGGAAGAAGAGTTGTTTTAAAGGCATACAGCCTTGCCCCACGTAACTTCAGCTTCCATGAAGAGGCTTTCCCTTTACTCCAATTTTTGGATACCCGTCTGTCTGTCAGTCTGTTCTCTGACTGGTTCTCTATATAAGTACACGCGGCCCCTATCATTACACTGTGTTAGTGCCTTTCGCTGTCTAATTCGGGCCAATCCTAAACCCAGTGAAATTAATATGAGCCTTTTCTGTTGATACCACATGGCTTTGGATTATATTCCTGGGCCTCAGCCAGCTGAACAAGGAAATGCCTAACCCATTTAAACTGGGCTTATACAGCTACCTCTCAGGAGACACCTTAAACTTGGTTTAACTTTCTGAACATCCTCACATATTACATCTTAACGCTTTCCTTTTTCTAGACCAATAATTAAGTCATAAAAAAGGAATTGGATTTGTGTGATGTGATTTACCTTTTATAAATCCCTGCTGACTCACACCAGTTAAATTCAACATCATAAACTGAATATCAGTCAGAGCCTAAGCAGTGTATACGTTAATACAATAGGACAAACTGAATCCATATTCTCAAGTTCACCCTGGCAAGGCTGATTCTGCAATCAGTGAAAGTTTTGCCTTTCAAAAAGTAGGTTTGAGCCCAACGTGGTCCTTTTAAAAGTACCAGGTTAAACCATTGGACCTTGAAGGCATGCAGTCACTCCACTGCATGGAAGTGCATCTTGTTTGTTATTAATAATTCAGAAGAACCCCTGTTTGTAGAAATTTATGATTAAAATCTCAAAGGCAGGTACATGGAGACTTCAAGTGGAAAGGAATGATTGCTGCATTACAAAAAGCAATCCAGAGAAACGTAATGGTTGATTGCAAAATGTGGTCTCTAATCCCTATGGCAGAGAAGTAGCTATCCCTTTTGCAGGTCTGAAGCATAATGCATCTGCTGCTAGAGGCTATCTAGGCTATCTGTCCGACTTTATTTATGGGGACACGTCATGCGGATAACTTTTGCTCTATCGGCTTTGTGAAACAAGGGTTATGTCTTCGTTTTTGTTTGTACAGAGTCCAGCAGAATGCTGCTCTGGTTCTGATTGAGGGTCATGAGGACTTTTTTAATACAAATATTAAATTGTGAAAATAATAACTAGCTGATTGCGCGATAGTGCTGAATATGTAACAGCAAAAATGTTTTTCATTAAACAGGTTTTGGTCATGTTGGAGTAAAGTGGTAGCTGTGTGGTCTGGGAATTATGCTAGAGGCAAGGATTTTTGCAAGTAATATCTTCTATTGGACTGACTGCATGGTCCATGCAGTTGGTCCAGTAAAAGGTAACACCTGCAAAAATCCTTGCCTCTCGCATTCACTAAGCAATACATTCTGAGGAGAAGAAGAGCAGCAGTGGGCTTTTATGTAGTGGACTATATTGTTCAGCACTGGAGGATTTAATTGTATTTTTAGACAGTGACATTTTGGCCTTTACATAAGGCATGTAAGGGGGAGATTCAGCCTGGGCACAGAAGAATGCCATTCCCACAAAAGCTCTTGCATTGCACTCATTTACACCAGGGCTGAAATCATCCTATAGAGCCCAGCTTAGCTCCTGTGCATATAGCAGGGGAACAAATTCACCCATTCCCTGTGGGACTGGAGCATATCTCTGTGTGAAACTCGTGTTCAAGAGAGACTGTTCCCAAGAGAGCCCATGAGACACCAGAAGATGCAGGTGTCAGGCTCCAGCTCTGTGAGACCGCAGGGTAACCTCAGAGGTGCCTCGTGCATCTCCACACACCGCCTCTGTGCATGGTGACAGGAGCAGTCTTGTCAGGATATTACAATATCTCTGCAGATTTGCATTAAGAACCTGCCCCGTAAGGGGTTGATTTTAGACTCCTGGACAGGGCTACTCCTCCATGTAGTTTTCTGCCTGTCTGGCTGTCAGTCTTTTCATATATCCCCTGATGATGTTACTGGAGCTGATCTGAGTTCAAGTATGATTTAATCCAGGCATTCAAAGGAAAAGAAGACACTTCTGACAGTTCCATATATAGCCCTGTGACTCACCAATCTCGTGTGTCAACGACTGAAGATTGGTTCGATAGAATTAAGTTTTGCATTTGTTATAAATAGGGATTAAGTAGCATGAATTTATTACATTTGCATTAAAACAGGAGTCAGATTCTCTCCTCTTATACCAGTGTAAAGCTAGGAGCAGTCCCTTCTGCAGTTAGTGAGACTGGCTCCGTTTGAGTGCAATCAGACCCAGGCCCAAAAGACACAGCCCTGGACAGACACAAACTGGGTAAATCGGACTGTGTCATCAGGCCATGCACGAATGAACAGGATTTCCCAGGAGAACTCCAGCTGTGCCAAGAAAAAAAGCTGTAGCCGCATGACACAGCCCCTTGAATCAAGGAAGATTTCTCCTAGCTCAGGAAAACGTAATGTTGATTCCAATCCAGGGTAATCTCTTCTCAGGACAAGGTAGTTTCCGTCTGTGCACATTTACCTCAGTCCTTTTGTATCCCAGACTCGCCTTGAGGATTGCTATTTCAGAACAGCTCTGCTCATATAAATTGTGGCCTCAGTGGAACTGGGTTAAATCTGAAATAACTGAAGTCAGTGAAGCTGTTTTGGGTTTATGCCAGGGCTACTGAGATCAGAATTTGACCTGAAAGTGGGAAAAGGGATTTTAATTAGACTCAAGAGCTGCCACTGAGGCCCCTGCTACATGTTATGTATATTATGCAATGAACTGGTTAATCGCACAATAAATTTAGACCAGCCACACGTGCAAAATAATTACCGCACCATAAAAATGACTATTCAGATGTAAAAAGAGCCAACCAGCTACGAAGTTTGTGGTTTCTATCCAGCTTTAATCTGAATGTGTAGCAGGGCCCTGAAAGACTATATTTTTTATGTCAGCCAACACTGTGTGTTTCTGCTGAACTGGGGAACATGGCTATGGAGAGGGTTATAACCAGGACTCCAGCAGGCAAGACAAGCAGGGAATACCCTTCAGAGCAGCTCCTGTTCAGGATACCCCAGCTGATAGAGGGATTCCCACTGGATTCAGATGTGTTCTTGCTTTTCTTCCACTCTGATTACCATTTTGCTTAGCGTAAGGGTTGATGCAGACAATAAAGTCACATTCATCCAAGACAAGCCTGACAGTTGAGCATTGTTTGGATAGGGAAAAAAAAAAGGTCCCTTTTAGTGAAGTAAGTGCCTCTGCTGTGGAGTGACACAGACAGCAGACTTGACCAAATCAATTCCGTTCTTGGCAATTTAATTTACTGCCTTGTTCATTGTTACACAATTGAGAATAGGTCCATGGAGTATGGCTGCAAAGAACAACATGGCCAGTCCTTTTAGGCTGAAGTGTCTTTTGCAGAGAAGGACTGAACCTAGCGAGCTCTGGGTATGTCCATACTGTTTCTGCAGCGCTCCCACCCGTTCCTGCTCTGCACACAGCGGACTGGAAATGAGGGCCGGCTGCCATTCTCAGATGCATCAGAGTCAGAGAGTTTCAGAGTAGGTATGGGGGCCCTGCGAAACCTGTATCAGCATATCCTTGGAAGCCTTGCAATGGCACCAAGCACGGCAGTAATGCCAGGGCTCATCCTGTTTCACTGAAGATGAATAATGGAAGTCAAACAGGAGGGCAGGGAGGGTTGGGGCTGGCAGTACGACCCAGTCCAGCCTGCACTAGAGGGGGAGGTAGGCTGATTCCATGGCACGGCCCCATGGTTTTTTGTCATGCGTTGCAGAGGAAACCTCTCCTGGCCTGGATGGGACCCGGGGTGGAGGGACGCTCACTGCTGGGAGTTCAGCTCTTTGGGTCATTTTTCCCCTCCTTGATGCTCTGTCTTTTTCTGCTGGCATTTACCTGTTGCCCCCTTCCAGTTTTCATCTGCAGTGACATCCGTTCTCTGAGGAGAGGTGGCTTTGAATGAGCTTGGCCTCCGTAGCAGCCTCCTTCGCTTGTGAAGGCCTTTGGAATAACTGCTGCACGTGGCCACCAGCGTCGGGAGCTGTGCGGGTTGCTGGGTCCTTATTCTTGAGTGAGGGGCGCTACGTGGGCAGATCTGGGATTTTGAAAAGGGGGTGCGGACAGTGAGGTGCATCACCACATACACTACAACGTAG
Source organism: Alligator sinensis (assembly GCF_000455745.1). NCBI lineage: Eukaryota > Metazoa > Chordata > Crocodylia > Alligatoridae > Alligator > Alligator sinensis. The sequence goes on along the minus strand of NW_005841833.1, from coordinate 4,241,265 downwards.
TAGAAGCACTGCCAGCAGATCAAGGGAAGCGGTTATTCCCCTCTGTTCGGCACTGGCGAGGCCACATCTGGAGTCCCCGCTGCAGAAAGGATGCGGACAGGTTGGAGAGAGTCCAGCCGCGGGCAACGAAAACGGTCAGGAGCCAGGACACGTGACTGGTGAGGAGAGGCTGAGGGAACTGGGCTGGTTTATAATGGAGAAGAGACGACTGAGGGGGGATTTAATAGTGGCCTTCAGCTCCCTGCAGGCTGGCCCCAGAGAGGATGGGCTGGGCTGGTCTCAGCGGGGGCAGACGACAGGACCAGGAGCAATGGGCTCAAGCTGCAGCAAGAGAAGTTGAGGTTGGATTTTAGGAGAACGGTTCTCAGGAGAAGGGCGGCGAACGCTGGGACCGGCTGCCTGGAGCGGTGGTGGCGTCTCCATCCATGGAGGTTTTGAAGACCCAGATGGGCCGAGCCCTGGCTAGGATGATGTAGGTGGGGCTGGTCCTGCTTGGAGCAGGGGCTTGGACTAGATGTGACCTCCCGAGGTCCCTTCCAGCCTCGTTTTCTGCACTGCCATGCATTGTTCCCCAGGTAGGAGGAGACGGGAGGCGCCCCCCCCGCCTCCCCAGCCCTGCCCGTGTGTGTGCAGCTGGTGCCGGGCCG
>NW_005841833.1:4225513-4240573 GCF_000455745.1 Alligator sinensis | reverse complement strand
AGGGAGGGATGCTCCGGCCCCGGGGCAGCCCCTCCGCCCGCACCCTGCCTCCTCGCACGCCCTGCAAGCGGCGCTGAGCCTGCTCGGGATCCGGGCTGGGCAGCTCCATTGCCAGGTGGCCCTGGAGGAGGTGGGAGGCAGAGGTGCGCAGGGGAAGGGCTGCCCCATTTCATCACAGCCTGGCCCCTCAGCCCTGACTCGGGCTGCAGGCTCCCGCCCAAGCTGATCATAACCGATGCCTTTCTGGGCTGTATTTAAAGAGGAGCTGGATTCAACCCTCCCGTTCTCCATCACCCGTTACTTGCAAAAATCCTTGCCTCTAGCATAAGTGTCTTTGCCAAACCCATCGGGGCCGTGGGCGCGGAGCCGGCGGCCGTATAGCTCAGCCAGCCCCTGGGCCCCGGCGATGCCGTCACCCCCGTGCCTGCAGGGACCTCACCCCGCTGCAGTGCTGTGCTCTGGATTTGTGTGCCCTTTCTATAATTTCTATGGAAACCCAGGTACTGAATGGGTTGGAATAAGCTTTAAACCATCTGCTCTCCCCCTAATTATAAACGCGACCAGAGGAACATGTTTCACCATGACATCACTACAAATGTTCTTCTTTTCTTCCTCGTGGAGCCATCTGTGATTATGTCCTCATGTGCCAAACATAATAAAGGGGCTCCGTGGCTGGGGCGGGGAGACACAGGCCAGATCCCAAAGGGAGGCCGGGAATCTGCTGACAGCACCGCTTCTATTTTCTTTAAGAGGAGGACAGCGCCGTGGGAGGATTCGCCCCCTTTACCCGATCACAAGGGCTGCCCAGAGAGAGCCGAAGGCTGACGTCAACAGAAAGCCATGAAGGGCTCACAGGTAAAGAGGAGTGACGATAATTAACACCCACCCAAGCCCAATGAGAGAAGAGGCAATTAGGAGAATCCTGAGCAAAGCTGTACAGGTAGTTTCCTGCTGCTCCGAAAGAGAGAGCACCCACCAGCTTCAGTGGGGGCAGGACTAAACCTTCAATGCTGGAGGCTGCCAGTGAGAGAGCGGCGTGGGGAAAACCCTGGTCAGGCCCAGTTCACTTTCCCTTCCAGCCTCCACTCTCTGCCCCTGTCTGACACAGGAGCCTGGGCAAGATGGACCCAGCGTCTGAGCCCGTGAATAGCAGCTCTTATGTTCTTCAGCCTCAGGGACAGCAAGCTCCCTGATATTGGGATTGCCAGGGGCAAGGGGTGCTGGGCCTCCCAAAATGGATAGAAAAGCCAGGACCATGGAGTGCATAGGTACTCATCAGCCTTCAGGCTGGCAGTCAGGCAGGTAATGCTGCATGCTTTCAAACAGGTATTGCGGTTGTTTCCCTTGCATGTGCTTCCTTAGAGACTCTTGAGATTTTGTACAGACCTCTGCCCACTGCAGTTAACAGTCTGGTGACACTTCCTTCCCCCTGCTGTAACCTGGGGAACAGGGAGTTTTCCCCATCTCCCAGCGCATGACCTGGTTAGCATTTGTAGAGGGCTCTGGGGACAGGAGGCATCGGCATAGGTTGCAATGTGTGTTGTTAGTCACGCTTTGTTGAGTGGTGTGCCCAGACCAGGCTAACATGTTCCCTTCTGTCGGCAGCGCTGGAAAGGGTCCCGCTCCAGGAGCAATTTGTTGGATTTCACTGAGAAGGAGAAAGAAAAGATGGCAGAGGATGAGCTGAGGAAGCTGCAGCAGCATTTTCGTATCATGGTGGAAAAGAGGAAGTCTTTTGGGGTCAAGGTGCTACAGCAGATGTACCATCAGGAGTAAGTGGGGCTCCAGTCCCATGATAACCTTATGCATTTCCTGGTTTCACAGAATTGATATATTTGCTTCGAATCCTGAGGGTCCCTTTATTTAGGTTCCAGTCCTTTTTCATTCCTCATGCAGAACTCTCATGATGTCGGTAAATGCCAAAAGACAGCAAGACTCCACCATAAAATATATGGATCTGCTTCAGGGGGAAATGCCATCATTATTTTTAAGGAGGAAAATGCATTGAAGTGTTTTTTATATAGTTTGTTCAAAGTCACTTCTCCCTGTTCATATTTTTCTGTATGAGTGCTGCTGGAATTGCAGGGGTTAAATAATTAATGTTTGTACTGGGCTTTGAAGATGTTAAGTGCTCTAGCTGATTATTGTTTTTTTTTCCCTCCAGAAAACACATACATTCACTGAAGCAGGAACACGACGAGATGGCATTACTGCTGAGCCTTGCTAAGTCACCCAGGAATATGATGCTGGATGTCAGAAACTGTATGGAGCTTAAATACCTTTTGCAGACTAGAGATGAGTATGATTCTCTGATAAAAGCAACAAAAGCGCTGATAGCTGAACTTGATGAGAAGGTAGAGCATCTGAACAGTTAATCGGATAAATATGATGTACTGTAGCAGACCCACAGAGCTAGAAACGCCCTCTTACCTATCACAAGCACAATCATGTTTTTGGCTTTTCATTTGCAGCTGTGCAGCTAAACAGCTGCGGATGCCTTCATATTTCATCTCTAGTCAAAAGCATAACTCACTAATTGCTGCCCAGGTTCCCCATACTGCATCCATTATACACATAAGTACATTTTACATAAAGAGTGCCCAATGAAAGCAATAGCACTTTTTGCATGTATAGAGACTACTCAACTACTCAAGTGAGTAAGGGTGTGTGGAATTGGACCCTAAATTGGCTGTACATTGCCGTGTTTCTCCTCCACTGGTAGTCCTGTGTAACATGCTCTACAAGTTAATGACCTACTTATTCTGAACACCACAGTGACAGTATCCTAGCATGATGTAGTCAGAAGGAATAAAGCCTTGAATCAAAGCATTAAGGTCAAGGGGAAAGAAAAAACCCTGCCTTGCCTGCACTTCCTTTGTAGGCAAATGGTGTCATTGAAGTATTCATGAGTAAAGCATATTTAATTCAGGTCTTGGAATATCACATCACCTCTTAGCAAAAGACACATGTCTGGAAGACAAAGTGGAGAGACGTAGTTAACTGTGTTACACTGAAGTCCAGCAGAAGGCAGGGAAGATTTGCACCTTATAGCTGTGTGTATGTATACACATGTCCCCCCCCATATATATATATATATATATATATATATATATATATCACAGCTTTTCGTGAGCTGGATCTCCCTTCAGATACTGCGAAAGGATGTGCCCAGAGCAGTGTATATCGAAATGCACCTGTCTTGTTCCCATTTATAGTTTCATAGTTTCATAGTTGGTAGGGTTGGAAGGGAACTGAGCAGATCATCAAGTCCGTGTCAAAAGGAGTTTGGTCGGTGATTTTGAATCTGATTCTGGTCTGTGGCCCTGGCCTGTAGGTACTGCCAGTATTTGGAGGGATGTGGGGGAAGGGAGGAGGCTGTGAATTGCTCTTCCCAAAGAAGATATCATCCTAAGAAACCCTTGCCTCTTGCATAATTCCTGGACCATCATGGCTACGACATTACTGTAACTCTATCATCTTCCCATCCCTACTCTCATTCTTTCTTTTTGGAATAGAGGCAAAAAGTTATTTTTTGTCACATACATGCCCCAGCCCATGACATCTGAACTCATTGCACATGCAATAACTGGCTCAGTGGCCCTTATAAGCTAAGCTGTGTTGGATCTGCTTAGCATTCGGATGGGAGACCAAAGACAGCCTAGATTCTGCAGAAATGGCCTGGGAGATTTTGTTGGTGGCATTTTCCCCTTTGAGTTAATATTGACTCAATAACCCATTACAGTGGGAAGGGGGCTTTTAGAAAAGATGTAATTTATGTTCATGAATGATCCCTGGAGGTTTTCAGGAAGGGAATTTGCTTTGAAGTCCTGCTCTCATCTCTTCTGGAGTTGCTTTCTGCCTTCCCCCATCTCCTTGCAGTTCCAGTGGTGCTCCAACATTTTTGTTCTTCAAGCCACTTGGTGAAATCAGGATCTTTTCATGGATCCAGCCCCTTTCACAACCACCAGCTCTCCTAAATGTTTATTACATGCCTCTAACCCTCCAGCTCTGCAGACTGCACATGGTCTGTGGATGAAAGCCACAATGAGACACTGTTCTTCAATGTCCTGTTCCATTCCCTTGCTTAGCGTTGCTGTTAGTTGGCTGCAGTGCTTCGCCCCAGAGGCAGCTGCATTTCAGTGGTGAAGAGAAAATAAAACAATTCCTGCTAATAGTTTGCATTTTGGACTTTGTAGAGTAGGAGGGTTTGGGATGAAAGCTGCTCTGTAAATGCAAGATCATTAACACCACAGGTTACTATAGTTCAGGTCAGCACAGGGTATTTACATTGGCTTAGCATACTGACTAAAATCCAGCATCTAGGGGCGGTTTTATTTTTTTTAGGTAATGGAGATGGAGAGCAAGATAGAAAAACAAAACCTTGTTGTGGCTAAGGTGAAGGAAGCAAACGACAGCAAAGAGCTGCAAAAGAAGATTCAGAGGCTTGAGACTCGTTTAAATCATGTAAGTGCTCATGAGGCAGCTTGCAGCTGCATGATCTTATGGGTACTTGCATACACAGGGTTTCTTTCCTAGTCTAAAGAACATTTAAGAATTCCAGTCTGGTCCCTCTGGCTGTGTATTTGGTACAGGACAGGTGAACTGTAGTAGCTCCCAACCTTGGCTGTTCTGCTCCACAAAGCCTCTCCTACTGGCTCGGTGGACTATACTCTGTGTTTAAGAGGGGCCTCTTGAGAGCTGGATGGGCTGTGTGTGTCAGCCCTGATGTATGCTGTTTTACTGGAAGCTGGTCTCCACTGTCTTGTACTGCGGCATTCACTCTTCCCAGGTCACAGTCCATTTCGGTACAGTCTTGACCACGAACACCAAGCTCAGAGAAGAGATTGAGACCCTGCGAGTTCAGAAGGCCGTCTTTGACAACAACTACATCAAACTCCACAAGAAATTTGATCAGCAGAAGAGAATGATGGAAAATGCGACTGAGCAGTCCTCACAAGCCTATGATCAGCGGTAAAGGGGATGGGGCAGTGCTAAGCCTTGGCAGTGAACTCCAGGGCACTGCTTTGCAATTTTGGGTATGCCCCTTCTGTTCACTCAGACAGGTGAACACTAGGCCAACTTTGAATGGGTGTCCACTCATCCTGGGTGCCCTGCATTAGACAACAAGGCTCCAACTCTCAGGGTTGTGGAGCACCTGCCAGAGGACTTCAGCTGGAGTTATGGGTGCTCCGTATGCCTGAAAACCAGGCTTTTCCTATCTAAAGCTGGGCAACCAAAAACCAGGGTGCCCAGGTAAGAAACCATGGGGAGTGTTGGTGCTGTAGTGCTCAGCTGAGGCACTCGATTGATTGATCTTGAACCTGGGCTTCTCCATTCCTGAACAGGGCAGAGAGAGTAGAGTGCCTGCATCTGTGCAGCCTGCTACTGCTCTATTACAGCCATGACCTTCCTGGGTAATGGCTCACTCCCACACTTGGCCCTGTAGCTAGGTCTGCCAACTGGAGCCCATTTAGCACCAGTCCCAGTGGTGTTTTTTGAGGGCTGGGCTCCTGTCCGGCCCATACTTCCTCCCACCAGGCCATTTCCCATGCAGTATTCCCATACAGCAGGAAAGCTCTTTGGTCTCTCCTAACCCTGCCAGGAAAGAGTCTCTTCCCATCCCTGTGAGTTGTACTGCACAAGATCCACCCGGCATTCACTGGCCAGATGTTGCGTTGGCATTGGGAGTGGTGTGGTTAGCTTGTGATGGGAGCAGAAGCCTCTCATGACTCCTGGTTGTGCTTAGGGTGGAGGCTCTGGCCAGGATGTCAGCCATGAAGGACAAGCGCTACAAGGACACTGTGCAGTTTAACATCGAGTTCAGGGAGCTGGAGCGGATCTTCGACCACGAGACCAAGCTGAAGTCTTTCATGGTTGTCAAGCTCGTGGATCGCTCTGACTTTGAGGACCAGGCCAAGAGGGAAGAAGGTACCATGGAATAGCAGGGAACAAACACAGGCCAGCTGTTGTGACACAGAGGGGAGACCAGTGCCCATCTGCAGGGCCTTCACTCTCAGCAGAAATGTGTAACATGGCCAGCAAAGGGTCAGGTCTGTGTTGGAGACAGGGAAATCAGGGACTTAAATTTCAGTGCACACAGTGTTATTATCAGGCTTCTTACTGTAATCAAAGTTCAGCTCAAGGAGGCAGACCTGATGGGACTAGCACACAGTTTGGCTCCTGTTTCTTAGCTTCAGGCTTTTCTACTGCCTTCCTCAGACAGTGGGGAATTGTCCTTCTCCATTTACGCGCTCACCTTGATGCTGGTTATAGGTCTCAAGCTCTGCCCTGGGTTTTTAGTTCATATCAGTCAGCTCCAAGGTCCCTCCCTAGTGCCCTGACCTCCAGTTTGGTTGCTCTTCCTGGATTTTAATTCTTTCTCCCATCATTTTTCTCCCAGGAGCCATGATTTTAGTCCATGGTTTTCTCAAGTGCATTGTTCTGTGTTTGCCAATGGTGGGCACAGCAAGAACATGACCAGCAGTAAAACCCAGAATGACCCAGGTCATTTTCTGTCCTGGAAGGTTAAACGTTATTCTTGGTTTCTTCCAGCCCTCAAAGCCAGCAAACGTGCCAAGAAGAGCAAAGGGGAAAGCTTTGAGAGCTATGAGGTTTCTTATATACGCCTGCTCCAGATGACAGAGAATGGGGACATTGGCCAGCTGGTAGAAGAGTTCATTGAGAAGGAGGAGAAGAACTTTGCCTACTTCAGCTACGCCACCGAACTCAACAACGAGATGGAGAGACTGCAGAAGAGGATTGAGGATATTCAGGTCAGTGCCTGCTGCTTTTCCACACTCTTTGGACTGTTTCTTTGTTTCAGGCTGAGGTTTTCTTCTTTCCTCTCTTGCAGCTGTTGCTGCCCACACAGGGCCTCAGCTGCTAATTCCACTAAAAAAAGCCTGCTACATGAGCCAAATGGCCCAAAACTGGAGCTGAAACCAAGCTCATTGCTGCCACCTTGCACCCAAAAGAAATATTGCAAGAAAGCCATGTTCAGGGGCAGCTTCAGCTTCCAGAGCGTTGCTGAATCCAGTCGGATGGGCCTTTTAGCGTCAGTGGATGCAGTGGGTATCCCTGGATATGTGCAGAGGAGTTTGACAAAATGGCTCAAGGCTTCTCCTGTGAGGGGTGGGATCAGTCAGAGCTTATAGGAACCTGCCCAGGTGAGGTTCCTACCTTATGGGAGGCTTCAGGACTTGGCCCGTGCTTGGAGAGGCTGAGAGGAGAACAGCATTTTTCTTTTATTTTTGGTCAAGGAAGGGCTGTTCCACTCCATGCATGAGCCTTGCTCCGCAGCTGCCATAAATGCAGCACCCCGTCCAAATACCAAATGCCTGTGCTTCGACATCCAGCTGTTCTCAACAGGAGAAACCTGGCTTTGCCCATTCTAGAAGTTCCTTCCTGCGTGATGGGCCGATGAGCCTGTCCTGCATCCTCCTTGCTCCAATTTGTACGCTGTAGGTCCAGCACTTCCTTCTGTTGCCTGCAGCTTCTGTACTTTTCAGCTATTTAAAGCATCAGCATTATGAAGGGCTTCTGTGTGACTCCCTTGCTGAGGCATAGGCAATGGGGGCCATTTGAACAGGTTAGGACATGATGTGGGGGCAGGAAGTTGAGGCCTTCCAGGAGAAATTTTATTTAGTTTAAAAGGATTTTTTTTCAGGAGAAATGGGACCCCCCATGAATGCTGTTGGTATAGGATCTCCCAGGGATTTGAGGCCAGGTCTTAAAACACTGCTGCTTAGCTATGGATCTGAAACTTTTGGATCTGTGCTTTGGATACAAGGCTGTGTGATCTGAGAAGGGGGCCCTGTTTCAGGCTCTCACTGCCTGAGGGGATCCCATGGCCTAGTGGCAGAAGCATGGTATCCTGCTACCTGGCGTTGATATTTAATTGCCCCAGGGGAGGGAGGGATTAGTTGTAAGATGTTACTTCTCATTGTTTCCCTGGTTTTGCTGGCACCAGTGAAAGAAACACCATGGATCAACCTTGTTAGAATGATCCATCACCAAACCCAAATCCATGAGCTCCAGCCCCTGTGCCAAAATCCTGCCTTGCTCCACTAATTTACCACAACTAAAGATCATCTCTGTTGATTTACACCCTCGGACCTGGCCCCGGCAGAAGCAGAAGATAAAGGGTCGCATGGTGCTTTGCTTGTTCCTAGGCTGGTCTGCCTGCAGCCAGCAGGGTTTGCAGGGGAGAACAGGATGTGGCCTCTGTCCATCCCCAGGACAGAGTTTGCCCCACTGGAGGGGGACAGAGACTCCATTATTGCCCTGACATGGTGGGCAGTATGGGGATGGCATACAGTGCTCCATGCTGGGATGGATTCAGCAGCAGGGAGCAGCTCTCTTTGCCTCCTGTGCTTGTGTTTTATGCAGAGTGAAATCCTTCACCTGAAGTCACAACAGAAGGATGCCAAAGCCACAAGCCACGTCTCTCTGAAGGACCTGGAAGTAAGGAGCTGTGGGGGTAATCCAGCTGCCCTTGACTCACTCTTAGCTAAAACGTTTGACAGCATGGGCCCCAGGAAGCAGTCCATGTGGCTATTCTGGGCACTGGGATGTCCATGCACGGGTCCTGGCAGAAGGAGCTATGGCACTGCCAGTGCTGTGGCTTCTGGGATGAGGTGGGCAGGAGTGGCCTGTGCCCTCCTTGGCCCCACCACTTTCTTCCCCATCCCAATGCTGACGAAGCTCAGGGTGGACAGTCCCCACTCATTCTACCTCTTCTAGTTCTAGGTTCCCTAGGAAATACAGGGTGGCCTTTCCCACCAACTCTGATGTGAGAATGGGCCAAGGGGGCTGCAAGTAAGAGAGCCCAGCTTTGGGCTCTCACTGCTTGTGGGAAATCTTGTCCTCTCAGCAACCTGAGGCTGACTTGCGTGAAGCCAGCCCTTGCCTGGTGACTGGTGGTGCAGGTGGATTCTGCAGACGGTCCATGGGTTCCCCCAGAGCAAGGTGGCTTCAGGGTGTTGCCTTGACTGCACAAACTCACAGCCCCACTCTGTGGGCCTGGGCTGATGCAGTTCTTACATAACCTTTGCCAGCCAAAGATGACTTGGGGTCCAGGGGCATTTGATGGTCTGACTCCAGGGGTGCTGAATACCTCTTGGTCCAGGATCTCCAGGATCTGCACCCACCTCCCGCACACAAAGGCAGCATCCAGGGAGTCTTTAAGGGGGTCACATCCTGGATCTGGCTTGGGCCTTCTGCCCTGCACCCCAGGCTATATGATGACTAGTGACTTCCTGTCATCTCTAAAGGGCTGCCAGGCTAGGGGCACTGCTGTCATTCCTGCGTGTGAGCAGGGCACAGCAGGGATGGGATTTAGCCTGGTGCCTTTCACTCCATGGAAAATTTTCATGCAACCTGGATCAGGCTTCAGCTGCAAGCCTAGAGATGGGGCATGGACTGGGTGCTCGGGGGCTTCTTCAGCCCATCTCTTGTACATCACACCAGCCCCATAGCCTTGATAACTCTTTGCTGATAGAGGAAGCTGAAGAAAACCAGTGAGGAAGCCGACCTGTATGAGTTAACCTGCAAGGAGAGCGGGAAAGTCCTGGACCAGCTCAAATCCGCTGTAGCCTTTCTGTTCAAGCAAACAAACTGCGATGCCACAAAGATAAAGGAGCAGCTTGGAGAGAGTGATGAGATCACTGACCTGAACCTGATGCAGTACTTTGGTGAGTTGTCAGCTGCCTGTGTCCTCTCTGAATGCTGGGAAAGTATGGCCTGAAGTTTCTGGACAGGGGAATACCTCAGTGACTCATTCATGGCAGGGGTCAGTGGGGAATTTGGTAAGGAGGATGGCAGGTTTTGGACTCCTGAGCCCTGTTAGTGGCTCTCAAGGGGAATGTGAGGTCTAATGCATTCTGTACCAGCCTCCCAAGAGTTATAGGCCTGGTCTGGCCAGTGTCACCCATATCACACAGGGGGTTTGGAACAGGATGCAGGCTCCTGGTTCTTGGCTTTGGCAAAATCTAGCTTCAGAATGGAAGCTGTCTTCCCCCCGGGGCTGAGGGGCTGCCAAGGCAGCTCCATGACACATGTTCAACTTGTCCTCTCCCAGGTGTCATAGAAAAGAAGACCAATGACCTGCTGCTCACAGAGGCTTTCCTGCGCTACAAGGAGTTTGAGGGAGAGCAGGACTCGTCTCCTCTCCTGAATCCGTTTTTGGGTGGCTCATCGCTCCTGAAATCTATGGATTCTAACAAGATGGCACCGCCTCCCCCTCCCATTGAGCATGTGGCAGACATCTTGGAGGACTGTAAGTCCGTACATCTCCTCTGCCAGCCATCCTGGCAATCAGGTGCTGTAAACCGGGACCGAGGGCAAAACTGCAGAGGCATGGGCTGCAGAGAGCAAAGAAACAGCCACACAACCAAACTGCGGTTGGTGACTGTAAACTTCTTAGGATTTGTTCTCTGTTCTGTTATAGAGGGAAAATCCAAGACAGTCCAAGGCCTTTGCAATGTTATTCCAAGGGAATGAAATGCAGTGGCAGAGTTGTGGCTGCACCTAGCCCTAGTGTGGGTTAGATCACCCAGGCGGTCCCTGCCTCCTTTCCAGCCCAGGGCTCCTGGGGGCAGCAGCAGCCTGCTGAGAGGGTTGACATTAGAGTCTGGGTTTGCCCAGGGCTCGGGAATGCTTTTGTAATGCATTTGCATCTCTTTTGACCCAGTTGATAACCCTTTGGACCACGACAGTATACGTGACCTGATTCTTGGGAACTCCGAGACGGACCAGTCCAGGAGCAGTTCAGTGGACAAAGGCCAGAAGAGAGGGGTGAGCTTCTAGGGCACAGAGAGCCAATGCACTGTGTATAAATAATAGTTTCTTAACTGAGCTGATCTGGAAGTCTGGTGCTGTGCTTAATTGAAACCAGGCGTCGGTTAAGCCTCTGTAATGCTGGTGCTTTCTTGAACATGTAGTTCCTCCCCCTTGGAAGGTGCCAATGCCTTTGACAAGCTTACGGCTCTAAAAATTACATATTAGCATCACTTCACTCACAGTGGAAAAGTGACTACCTTTGGGGTGGAAAGCAGTAGCTCTAACAGTAGGGTTAGCACAGCTGATGGTCAGTGAGTGAAAAGTCTTGTGGTATCCAGGAGCAGGAGGGGGCGTTTAGTCAGTAATTACCTGAACTGAAGTTGAGCTGTGGTAGAAGGGCTGCAAAGCACTGCAAAACACACCGGCAGCATTAGCTGGCTGCAATCAGGCACTGTCTCACTGTCACATCACCCCTACCCTTGCAAAGTGCCATGGGTTCATAAGTGCCTACACTGAGCAATCAAGACCCTGGTTAAAGTGACCACAAAACACGTGACAGGCTGGAGGACTGAACATCGCCAGGCGTTTCAGACAGAGGTGTTGCTCTGTGTCTGCCTCTCGCTTCCTGATGTCCTTCACTAGTATAAATTGAGCCCGTGTCTGTGAAATCAGGAGAGCTGATCTGCAGCAGCTGTGGAGCTGGCTCATCTCTTTGGGGTCCCCTTCCCACCCCAAATAGGAGATATTCTGCCCCTAGGAAAAGAGTGGAGTGCATCCCAGAGATCTGACCTTCTCTTCAGCATTTCTTTTACGTGCCCTAGCATTGCTCAAACAGGCAGGTGGATTTTGTCTTGCAAAATGCATCATTTAATTTAGACGCCATTCAGGTAAGCATTTCCCCAAGGACAACAAGATTTCTCCGCATAGAAAACCAGAGAATGGGACCAAGTGCAAATGGTGACAGTGGGAACAATCAGGCCAAGCTTGGCGGGTGGGACTGGTGGAGCGGGGACCTGAACGGGAACCAGAGGTGAAGAGGAAAGTAGCATAGGGCGCAGAAGGAGTTGGCCCCGCTTCAGCTCCTAATCCTTCTCTTCGCCGTGCGTGATGACGTGGACGAGGTTTTTGTAGTCCAAGTTTCCACTGATGTCTGGAGGGAAAGCGGCAAACATCTGATCGACCTGCAATAGAAGGGGCCCATAAGTAGGGGGGTTAAAGGACTGGCTTTGTATCCAGGTTAACAGCGAAGCACCCGGGGGCATCTGGACTCGAGTGGAAGCTCTGCACGTCCGCAGGAGCAGGCGGAGAGAGGGTCTGCACCCAGCGGTTTGCGGTGACTGCCCTTATCTGGTCAAATTTGAGCAACTATTGGCCTAACTGTGGCACAGGGAAGGAAAAGGGAGATCCCTAGTGCTTGCCCAGCCATAAGACACTCGCTGGCTAGGTACGGCTGCCGTGCCCTGCCACCCCCAAAGGGTGCTCGCCTCCCCACTTGCGTGCCAGCGGCCTGTGGTGTTATGATGGGACCTGATGGGCGTGGAGCGGCTGCCATTGTCTGTGGGTGTGGAGTGGCGGTCGCAGCAGTGCAGCCAGCCCCGATGTGGCCGTGCTACTTTTGCACCCCTCTCCCACACACAAAGGCAGCGTCCGGGGAGGCTTTAAGGGGGTCACGTCCTGGCTCTGCCCTGCGCCTTCTGCCCCGCTCCCCAGGCCATGCCACGGCAGGGCTGTGAGCGAGCGCTGCGTGCGGGGCTTGGGGCCTCAGGCCTGGGGCCTGGTTGCTAGGGTTTGGGGCCTGGTTGCTAGGACCGGGCCTGGGGCCTGGTTGCTAGGGTTTGGGGCGTGGTTGCTAGGACTGAGGGCCTACTTGCTAGGGCTTGGGACCAGGTTATTAGGGCTTGGGCCTGGTTGCTAGGGCCTGGAGCCTGGTTACTAGGGGATGGAGCCTGGTTGCTAGGGCCTGGGGCCTGGTTACTAGGGGCTGGAGGCTGGTTGCTAGGGGCTGGAGGCTGGTTGCTAGGCCCTGGGGCCTGGGGCCCCCGTGCTGGCTGAGGGAAGCTAAGCCTTGCTGCTCAGAGGACTATTTGGGGGTCCTGGGGGCAGGCGGTGATAGGGCAGGGCAGGGCAGGCGTGGGGTCACAGCAGCCTCTGCCCCTTTCTTTAGTGTCCCCCGTGGGGAGGACGCACGTGGCCCCCACCGAGTGTGGGGTACGGCCGGTATGAAGGGCTGAGGGGCTGCCCCAGCCGAGGCGGGGAAAGGGCTGCTCTGTGCGGGCTCCCCTGGAGGCCTTCGAAGGGGAGGACGCCTGCTCGGTGCCTTGCGCGTGGCACGCAGCCACCTTGCTGCTGGAGGAGCCCGCGGGCTGGAGGGGAGACACGGCCACAGCAGGAAAGGAGGCACAAGCTGATGCAGCAAAGGTAAGGCGGCCTCTGACAGCCTCGCCCAGCCGCTCCCGTGCGCCTACTCCGGCGGCGGGCACGTGGCAGGGGCAGGAGGGGGTGGAGAGGCGCCCCCGTACCTCCTCCTTGGAGAAGCGCTCGCCCTGGGTCATCAGCATCTCCTTAATGCTGCAAACGAAAGAGCGGGACATGAGAACGAGGGAGAAGCGTTGCGCTGACGGGCCCCCCCGGCCCCCCTCGGCTCAGCACTTACTAGCCAGAATTGAGACCTTTGCCCTCGGAGTCGAACACCTTGAACGCGTTCAGGATGGTCTCCTCGGGGTCGGCCCCTGCAGCGCAGAGCACACACATGGATGAAGCATAGCGGGCACGGGCCATGCTGCCAGCAGACCTGGGGGCACCCCGCAAGAAACCCAGAGTGCCCCCAAGGCCTCTAAAGCTCGTTTCCCCTATGGAAAGTTCAGCAGTCTGCCCAGGGGGTCCTGCCCTGCCATAGCGGACCAGCAGCCCTATTCCTGCCTCTATCAGTGCAGGCTCCTGGCAGCGGGAGGAGCAGGTGCACGCTCGCTCTGTGCCCGGGAAATAGCATTCACCCCTCTCCGCCTGCGGCCAAGATGGGCCTCATCTACCACGCGTATTTATAGAGAGCCAGCCACGGTACCGGGGCTAGATGGGCTCTGGGAACGCTGCCCAGAGGACACGATTTAGGCTGCACAAGGTGAGAGGATATAACCGTTTGGGAGTCTTGGGGGAAGGGGTGTCATGCCTTCCTGTCAGAGCTTGGACCATACCCCCTGGTTTGGAGTCTGTGGCACTGAGCTGATCTGGGTCTCGTGGGCAGCCCACAGGGAGCATTTCCCACCTGTGCATCCTCTGTGTGGAAGGTAAAGGTCTCTTTTCCCATTGCGTGGATTGGGGAAACTGAGGCACAGAGACAGTGGCCCAGGTGACGGTCCTGTGTGCTAGGCTGCGGCTGGAAGACCAGCAGCGTCGAAACAGGGCAGTGGGGCAGGGGGTGGCAGGGGTCTCGTGGTTCAGTGGGGCAGTCGCTCCGTGTCAGGCACTTCAGTAGTCCCCTCTGGACCTTCCTGAACCGTTTGAGGCAGAAGAGGGGAATTTGACCCACAGCTCATTTCAGTGCCTGGAAATACTCCAGTTGGTCCCAATGGGCATAGATCAAGCCAATGGGGAGAAACTGCACATAACGTTATCTAGTTTGAGATCGCTTTGTCCTTCTTTAGCAGCTTCAGCTGGGGGATCGTGGGTTATTACATCTTGGGAGGTAGGTCAGGGGCCTTGTCCCCATCCTATAAATGGCCTGCTGAGGCCCAGAGTAGTGAAGTGACTTCCAAATGTGCAGAGGGAGCCTGGCGCCTGGATCCCTGCAATCCTTGCTGTGCGTCACAGCCACCAGCCTACCCTCCCACTCCTGCCTTGCAATTTCCCTGCCCGCCCCGGTCCTCATCTCACCCTTGAGCTTTTCACCAAACATGGTCAGGAAGACGGTAAAGTTAATTGGTCCAGGAGCCTCCTTGATCATGTCTTCAAGCTCTTCATTTTTCACATTCAAACGCCCTGTAAATCAGGTTATGCCATTGAAACAATGCTAAAAATACATGCCAATCTGGCAGTATGCAGGCCTGCTTTGTACAGTAATGAGCCTATCAGTGGGTTAAGGGACGCAGGCAAGGTATAGGAGTGGTCTCCCTGTGGAAGGAGGAGAAGGTCTCCCGAGGGAGAGTGGTGACTAGACTAGAAAATGGGCCATGTTGAAGAGTCCTGTGTTGACTTGGAAAGGTCTGGACTGGATGTGACTTGATACGTCTCTTCCTACTCTGATTTCTGAGATCTGGGAAACATCAGATCTGAAGTATGGTTCCT
>NW_005841833.1:4200257-4225422 GCF_000455745.1 Alligator sinensis | reverse complement strand
CTGCTGAAGTAGTTCCCAGCTGAATGAACCCAATTCTTTCTTGCCTTTATCTACTGAGGTAAAATCTGCAGCCCAGGCCTCTTTGGACTTCAGTGGAGCCATGCCTAATTTTTCACTGATGTGAGGGAGGAGCTATTTCAGGCCTCTGTTTCTCAAAGAATGGGTTTAGTTTCAAGGGGACCATTGACAGAGTGAGGTATGTCTGAGCTTTAGGATCCGGGGCAGATTTTAGACTTTCATTCATTCAATAACCGGTGTCTCTAATGGGGGCCTCCGTTGTTAATTAGAGCTTGCCCAAAAAGTGATTAACACTGGTTGACAAAGCTTGCAGTGAACAAAATGATCGTCTTACAGTTGGCTTTGGATCTAGAGGTTTTCACTCAGCTCCAAGTTCCCAGTAAGAGGATTAAATGGACAGTGTAGATGTTGAGCTCTCTGCTATCAGTTCTTCCAACATTATCAAAGCTTATTTTTGGATGTGGGAGGACGGTGTTTCTAAATTGGAGGCTTACCGAGTGCAGCAAAAGTGTCTCTTAGATCTGACTTATCAATAAAGCCGTCCCGGTTCTGATCCATGATGGTGAATGCCTGCAAAGGGCAGATGAATGAAAGGCAACACCGAAAATAGCTTCACAAGCTCTCCAGACTAAAGTTATCTGAGTGTAGCCACGTGTGCTTCACCACAGCCAGGGACTTTGCCCGTGGCTTTCACTGTTCACTACTGCCACCTATCAGCTCCAACATTGCAGATCTCCATGGACAATAGCTCTCCTCTGCAGTGCAGGAGAGTGGACCCATCCCTGGGAGTAGCAATTGTGAAAGGGGAAGCCCCTCTCCCTTCTCCAGTGATGGGGTGAGAGACGGCTGCTTTCACAGGGCTGTTATTCTTTAGCTCAATGTAAACCTCATGCTGAGGCCAGGAGCTGTTCCCCCCTTCCTCCGCATCTGCTGGGTTTAGCCCAGGCTTTACTCATGTTGCAGCCTGCCTTACAATGACTGCCAGAGCTTAGCAGTCCCCGGGAGCGGGGACAGGATGGTGGAAGGAGGAGGAGGAGGAGATGTGCTGATGGAGCTGGAAAGCCCAGGAGGAAGGGAAATCCCTGCCTCAAGATGTTTCAGCAGCCTCTAGCACAGAGCAGCTGTGTTTTGGTCACTCCTGTCTGCTGCAGAGCTGCTATCCCTGGCCCCGGTTAGCATGCTCCAAAAAGCACACGGATGCATTCTGCTGGAGAAGGCCCCAGATGATCTCTATGTACCCAGATGAGTTTCAGGACCTAAAACCATGCAACTGTGCAGCACCCATGAAAAGGCCAACCAGTGCTGTGTAACAGTGTCCCACGCGCACAGTCACCGCCAGCCGGTTAGAGTTTCGATTCTGCACGCCTGCTTTCTTGTGTGTTGCTGCCAGCATGAGCTGTCACTCATGCTTCCTGATGGGAGTCTCTGCAAAGTCTAGAGAGGACTCTACACTCATATGTATAACACTTTCTACTTTTATTCAAAGCAGTTTTCAATGGGCTTTTAGGGATTTATTCCAAACCTAAAACACCGAAGATCAAAGCCTGTCGGGTAGACTTGGAAGATACCAGTGCATCAGTGGCTCTTGGTCCTCCCCTTCATGGCTATTTCAACCAAGTCAACTTACCTCTTTGAATTCTTGAATCTGGGCTTGTTCAAACATGGAAAAGACGTTGGAATTAGCTCCACCTGCTCTCTTCTTAGCTTTCTTGGGTGCCTTGGGGAATTCAAGCACAGTGTCATTAGCTCACAGTCCTTCTCTATGCACTAAATGCATTAAGCTACCCTCCACTTATCCATAGCTCGGGGCAGCTGGTGCTCTTCAGTCTCCGAAGCATTCAGTGGTTTCTCATGCTCAATTCAGAGCGTGGGATAAAAGATACGCTGTAGGTACTGATGGGAGTTAGGAGTTCTTCGTACAAGCTTGCTTGGTCTCCTGATACATTCTGCCAAATCAGTTGGTTAGGGGGAAAAAAGAGTTGGAGAGATAACTAGACAGCGTGGTGGGAAGTCTGCGGGGATAAAATGACTGGTGTTTGGCTGAGAGTTAAAAGCAAAGAAGCCTCCTCTTGTACAACTGTATGTTCAGGACCCCTGGGAGCAGGGGAGGAAGTTAAGCACATCACTGAGATTTCACACAATGGCTGCGGCTCTTGGAAGCTTTATTATAGTTTTGTGCTTCATTTTTCCCATCTTTGTTCAAATGAGACAGCTGCAGCCCTGACATTGTAAAACTCCTCACTAAAAACTCCTCAAAGGAGGTGAAGCCCAAGAGGGAGGTGTTCCTGACTGCCCCAATGAGGAAGGAAATCTTTAGACCCACTTGTCAAAGCCTCTCCCTCCTTGAGAATTATTCCCTCTGAAGCAAAGATTTTTAGCTGGCCGCTCACGCAAGGAGAAGCTCTGAGCAGGCGAGTTAGCAAGACAGAAGAGCCTCTCCTGCCAGCTGCACAGGGGCTGGGGAAGAATTGAAATGTAAACCTTGAGAAGCGCTTGGGCCCGTTTTGCAAGCTCTGCTGATTCTTGAGACCATGAAAGAAACAGCCCCCAGCTGCTGCTGTTCATATCCCATCCGTGCGGCCGGTACCCCGACGGGCCTTACCTGGTTCCAGGGGCAAATCGCATGTGTGTGCAACCAGACAACCCTAGAGATGCTGCTGATAGAGGACCTTAATGCTGCCCATCCCCTCCCTTGCGGCCAAGCCACGGTTCCCCCACGCGCTCGCTCTTACTTACCATTGCTGCAGTGACTCTGCACGGCCCTTGGTGTTACTGCAAGAGGGATTCCAAAGACAATCCCTGATGCCGCTGTGTGCTGAAACAATAAATACATCCCCGGCTGGGTTAAAAATAAATCCATGCCCACTTTTGGCTGCTAGGGGTCAGTTCAGCAGCACCTCAGCCACCCCCAGCTCCGTTGTCTCGCTCTCTCTCTCATCTTGAATAACAGCTTGTTGTCGCTGGGTGACATGTGAGACTCGGAGTTTTTCAAGGTTAGAGAAATGCCAGGCGTCTGTGTGGCTTCCCCATTGAAGATGTTGATGTAAGGCGTGCTGTGGGGCTTGTCTGGGATGAGTGACACCCACATTTGTCAGTCGCTTCCCACCGGTGGGGTAGAACTACCCTGGGAATCATGTGTCCCTGGGGCTCTGGATGTCTATCCACACAAAGCCAGCCCAGAGCACCGACAAGGCTCCCTGCTCTGACTTCCCGATCCAAACCCAGATCTGAACTTCTCCTCCTTCCTACGAGGGGTGTTCAGATGTGGGGTTGTGATCTGCCCTGTTACCTAGCTGGAGCTGACCTCTCTGCCCCTTCTCTTTGTATTCACAGGGTGCATCTTGACCTACCCAGGCACCTTTCCCTCTTAGATAGCACCTCCTTGTCGGGAGGATCCCTCGGGGCTGCACAAGACACAGGCACTGGGGTTTTCAGCTCCCATCACACACATGCAGCCACTTCTGTGGGGGCACGCGGCAGGTCCAGACTTACCCAGTGGATGAGAGGAAGCATCGCAGGCTTCCCTGCCCGCATAGACACCAGGGCTGTGTGACATCCTCCAAAGGGCTCCAGCAGAGTCAGGAACCCTGGGCTCTGGGGCCAGAGGGCCGGTTGTCCCCTGTCTCCTGTCTGAGTAAGACCTTGATTCCAGGTGTAGCTGTCTAGCATCCCTTTCACCTGAGGGGCTTTCTCCTTCCTCCTCCACTTCCAGTTGCCACTGGGAACCACTGGCCTATGACCCTGTCTCCTGGTTGTGGTTTCAGAGCAGCAGAGGGAGGTGGGGTTGCTGGGCTCCCGGGAGGATGGAGTCTGGCCAAGGGTTGAGAACAGCAGTGTTGTTCCTAGTTGGGCTGAAAACCAGGGCCAGGAAAAGTTGCTCTGAAGGGAGCAGCCCTGCACATGAAGAGCCACTTGGCCAGACTCCTCGCTGCCATGGTGCCTGTCCTGGGAACCAGGAGAGATGGTTCCTGCCCTGCCTGTCTTGGGGCTGCTGGCAGTCAGGTTGGTCCCACAGCCCTGAGCAGCGTAGGCTTTGAGGACCCAGGAGGAGGCAATGCCATCTCCCTCCAAGCCCTTTCTGAGCCTTACTGAGATGCACCTGCTGTCCAGCTAAGCTGCACACCTGCTATCGCTCTTACCCTCGCAGCTAGCCTTGCTGTGGGCAGTTGAGCAGTTGTCATGAACAGCCCGCCCCAGAAGAGTCTGCACTCTGCCCACGTTCACCGACCAGGTGCTGTGGCTGCAGTTTGTTTCTCCCAGGAGAACCAAGCTGGTTGAAGGCTGGGAGCTCCTGCAGATCAGGCTACCGAGAAGCAAGGCGATGAAGTCTTCCCCCATTGGGAGGGTGCTATATCTCACCCAGGTCCCATGAGCCCAAGGAGCCCTCGACATCAAAGCCGAACCCCTTGAGTGGAGGTAGTTGCCTTTGTATTTTTAGCCTGTTAATTTTATCTGGCCTCCCCCACCCCCTTGCCAAGGCCGCAGTGCAGACATGCCTGTACAATGGAGTGAGACTGACACTTGTGGCTGAACAATGCCCTTCGGATCCCTTGCCGTTCTCAGCTGCCCAGCCAGCCCTGCGGAGGTTTTTTCTTACCAGAGCGAAGATGCAAACAACAGCTGCTTCTCCAGTGTCCTTGTGCCTCCCTACGGAAATGGCATTGTTACAGCTGAACCTGCTTGTCAAGGGCTGTAGTCCACGAGTTATATAAAGGCCAGGCCTTTGAGCTGCAATGCCCTAGGAAAGCTGCTCTTCGGGCTCCTTAGTTTGCTAGAGGCATTGTTACTGGGGGCAGGGAGCAGAGACTAGTAGCTGGGCTTCTCATGCTAGGCCAAGCCCTGTGCAGGAGGCTAAAGTTGGCTCTATTTAGGCAGCTGCAGAAGAGGCAACTGAGCATCTCCAACTCCCAGTGAAAATTGCCAGATCAGGAGCATCTTGTCTTTGGGCCACAGTGCCCTTGGATGGGGCAGATCCAAGCTGGCTGGTTGTGTCACAAGGTCATTCATTAGATGCCTGCAGAATGTCTTGAAATTTCAGCACAAGGTGGGGAGCCTCGGGGAGCAAAGTGCAATGCCCCAGGAGCTAGTGTTGAGCCAGCTGCAAAGACCCGGGAAGGTCAGTTCTGCTGGGGTGGCTCTACAGAGGTGTGTCGATGCAAGTCTCCTATTCTGCTCCATGCAGGACTGGGGAGGTCTTCCCAAGAGAGCTGGGTCCAGACTGGGGCACTGCTCTTCGAGGAAAATGTGGACAAACTGGGGAGAGCCCAGAGGAGAGCAACGGAAATGACTGGAGTTCTAGAGAAGCATGACACATGGGGGAAGAGCAAGCACCAGAGGTGCTTTACTCTGGAGCAGAGAGGACTGAAGCAAGGTCTGATTGATTTCCAAATACACAAAGGGTCATTCTCAATAGGAAGGTGACCAACTAGGGGGCAGGGCAGGAAGCAATGGAGATTGAGGTGGGATAGTGCGAAGAACTGTCCTGCCCTCAGGGTGGCTCAGCAGTGGGATATTAGCAGGGGAGGCTGTGCCATCTCTATTGTTGGAAACCTTTAAGTGCAAGTTAAACAAATGTGTCTGGGCTGGTTCGGACAGGGATGCTCCTGCCTAGAGCAGGGGATGGACTCTGTGGCCTCCTGAGGGGCCATCCAGCCCAGTTTTTCTGGTTCCCCAACATGACAGAGAGCTCTGGACAAGTTATCCATGCCTGCCAGTGTCGGCTAGGCTGATGGCACCATGAGAACGGGCTCTCTCATGCTGCCTTATCTCTTGGTATCCAAACACACACATGTCCACACATTCATGTCCATACCTGGACACACACAAACCTGGCAAGCGATCTGGGCAGTGTGTAGCATTGCAATATTTTGGCAGCCCTTACCAATAAAGATTCTGCCCTGAACTCTGTGAGTCCCAGTCAGAAAATAGTAAAATTGTTTCTGAAGTGCAGGAAATGGCGGTTGGGAGGCCAGGGCGTGATTCAAGCTGAAGGGGTCATTTGAATGCTGTCGTAAGCGGATGAGGTGTTGCCGGTTGTCCTGCTGTGAGTGGGATGGATGGAGGTTCCCTGTATATTCCCTGACCTCCAGGCAGAGGAGAGGCAGAAGTTTCAGCGTTGATATCTTTGACACCACGATGGGTTTGCAACAGCAGAAGACACTTTACAGCCTGCCCTGGCTCTGTCCTGCCCAGGAAGGAATAACATCAGGCCACCTGATGACAAGTTTTATGAAGCGTGTTTTGCTCAGTTGCATGAGATATCATGTGGGGGAGTCAGTGAAGCCCAATGACCTGTATTAGCAGTGAGTGCCACTCAGTGGAGACAGGACTTCCCCTGGGTGGAGGCACTTTCAGGTGACTCGACGGAGGTGAGTCCATGGACACCGGAAGACAATGATGTGAGAGTCTAGTTCCCTCTCCAGGGATGCCTGCTGCTTCTGCAAGATCCCTCCCTGCCGCACTCAGGTTGGGGAAGGCTCCTCCCCTCGGGAAGCTAGAAGGTTGCGGCGCTTTTGGAAACAAAAGGGACTCGTGTCTAATAAACACTTGGGAAACTGGATCCCTTGGAGTTCAAGGACTCTGCTGAGATGCGATTGTCCTTGTTTGCCGAGAGGACTCAAATATCATTTTTAATATCCTGACAGCCTCTTTTCACTAACACCTTCCCCTGCAAGCCTGCTCCCTGGCTTTAAGGGCCTCGAATGGTATGCCACATATTCCAGCATGGCCGGCTTTCCCTACAGGGCCAGCAGGCAGAGGCACGAGAGAACAGGGCTCAGAAGAGTCCTGGGAAAGGCACTAGGCCAGCACAGGTGAGTCCTGGCCTTCCACGAGGAATGGACAAAAACCAGAAGACAGGGACGCGTTCCCGGGGAAAAGTCAAACAGCCATAGCGTGACGGGCAGCGTTTGTTCCCAGCCTGGCATGGGGGGGCCTGAGCCAAAAAGGAGTGTGAACATGTGAGGGATTCTGGCCACAAGCCAGGGCATTTTAAACAGGATTTAAATAGACAGGAGGAAAAATGAGTAAGACAAAGGGAGCCGGTATAAGAATAAACCCTTGAGTGGAGAATCTTGGTCAAAGCCTGCAGCAGATGTCCAGACCTTACTTGGGCAAAACTCCCACTCAGGCCTGCTATGGTGTAAGGCTCTACAGATTTGTTTCTCTGCATCTTCTGGAGGTGGCTTCTCCCGTGAACGTGAGGAGAAGAGAGAAGCTGGGGAGGCAGGGTGGAGTTAGGAAGCAGGCCTGCAGTTGGTATAGGAGGCACTGAAGGGCAGGGCAGAGTCCAGGCCCTGGCTAACGCAAAGCCATTGTGAAGTGTGCTACCTCGGGCAGCGGAGGAGCTCCCCCTGCCCTAACGATGAGAACATGAAAGGAAAGAGCAAGCTCTTGCCAATGGACTTGTTCCCAGCAAAGATGTGCAAGATCTTGCAGGGCAAAGGGCAGATGATCTGTACTGGAAGGCGACTCTTCCACCTTGCCTGTTGCAGCACATCTGTGGGACTTGCATGGCCGCAGCATCTGAGTCGCTTAGGGTGTCATACACTTATCCTCCCAGCCTCTCCGCACGGCCAGGCAGGGCTGCACCCCCATGTTATGGTCTGCTGTGCAGAGAGATGAAATGACTGGCCCAAGGTTACTCAGGGAGTCTGTGACAGAGCAGAGGACTGAACTCCAGTCTCCTGAGACCAGCTTAGTGCTTTAACCAGCCATCCTCTCCTGCTTAGTGTTACCTTCTAAGAGTTAAAAGTCCATGGAGGTTTCCAAAGCAAAAGAGAGACAGGTTCCCAAGCGGGGCTGGTGAGGAGGGTGGTATTTCCTCACCTGTCATCACGTCATTGTGGCAGAGGGCTGCCCAAAGGGCAACATCTACACAGCAGAGAGGAAGGGGTGGCTGCAGGTTGGGTAGGCACATCCATGCCAGCCTAACGTGGCTAACGTAGGTAACAATCCCAATGAGGATGCAGCTGTGAGGCCTCCAGCATGGCCTGGATGCTGGAGTGTGTTCCCAGTGTCCCAGAGAGCTGGCGCTGGGCGCAAGGTAACAAAAGTCCCACCGGCGAGCGGTTTAGCAAAGTCAGCAAAGATAAAGACATCCCATCCAGCCTTGGGCAGTTCCTACCGCAGTGCCCAGAAGAGGGCACCAGCATTATACCATATCCTTACTACAGCTTGAGAGCAGCATGTCTGGCACTTAGGGGGATTATTATTGCGTTGGGTACCTGTTACCAGCTTCTTGCCTGATGCACCGGGGGACGTGACCTGGGGCTGGCAGCATCTCAGAACCTCCCGCCCGGTGTGTACAGGCGAGGGGACTTGTTTAAAACACAGCCCCTCCAGACCTCTCTGTCCTTTCCAAGTAGCCTGTCCCTGTGCTGCTGCTGAAATGAGGCTTTTCTGGCTGGAGCGGATGGAAACCCACCAAAAGAGCATAGTGCACAACACTTTGACAGGACGTGAAGACACAGCCAGGCTTGGAGGGGGGGTTGGGGAAGGGATGGTTTGTAGAGGCACCGGACTCTCTTTACCTTTTCATGCCCCAGCGTCAAGGCTGTTCTCTGCCAGGCGGATTTATTGTCTTGGCTTCTAGGATAGAAAGAAAAGCAGAGACTCAGAGGTGGGTCTGGGGTGCCGTGAAGCAGAGGATGTGCCATTGGAAAGCTCCCGTGCTCTTAGCCTAATTGAGGCTGTCAGGCCTGGGAGATCTTTCTTTGCAGGGGGTCTTTGTAGCGTTCAAGAAGAGAGCAGTGCCCAGCAGTGTAACGGGAGCGCGTGTGCCCATGGATGCTTCCTGCCGCTCTCTGCAGCAGCCTGGACTCTACCCATTGCTGCTCTTGGGGGGCCCTCTCTTGGTGAAAAGTAGAAATCGCACTGTCCCTGGAAAAGGAGGCCCCAGGGCGCTTCTACCGCCGCGGGGTGTTGGTGCTGTGAGTGATGTCTGTGTTTCCAGCGTGGGGGATAGAGGGGCTGGGCAGAGCAGGCTGAGCTGCTCAGTGGGGGTTACCTCCCTATGGGGAGGGGTTTCTGTGTGCTCAAGAGAGCTGCTGGTTTGCTTCCCTCCTGTCTGAAATTGTGTCCTGGACTATCGTGTGGGTCAGTCTCATTGGAAACACCCCAGTGGGGTGACCTCTGTCCTTCCTGTGCCTTCTGGGGATGCCTGGGCAAGCAGGCACCTGGAGTCTGACTGTGGCCCTGGGCGGGAGCTGGTAGTAACTGGGCACAAGTGCCCAACGCTTGGCGTCTATGTGGTGCAGGATCCCTGAGGGCACAGGTGGGAAGGGGTGAGCGGTGGGAAGAGGCAAGCTCAGAAAGCTTCACATCCAGTCAGGTGCTGGATGCTGCCTCCCCCTCACAGAGTTCAGCTGAACAAATTGGCCCCGAGTGCAATTACCTGAATTTGCGGTGTTAGGGAAAATCCATAAGTGTCAGGGTGCAACGCACAGCCACTTAATGGCACTTATCAGTGATCACACACGCCATGAGCCCCAGCGCTGCTCGGGGTGCGTGGGGGAGCCAGCTGCAGGGAGGCCTGGCTCTTCCCTATGGCCCCTCCTGAGACCCAAGGATGGGCTGGACTTGGGGTGAGGGAATGGCAGGGGGTTTCTCCAGCCTGTTGAACCTGAGGGCTCCTGCTCCTCTCCACCCCCCTGTGAGAGACATAGGCTGATACCTTCCTTGAGGGGTCTGCAGCTAATGGGATCTGACCAACCTCTGATTCCTTACTCCTTTAATTCTCCCCTGCTTGCTGGAGACGTAAGTGCCTGCATTTGGGGAAACGCCTCCATTTCTCCCTTCCCAGAGGCCTGGCCCCTAGAAGCAGATAGTGAACTCTCATGTACAAGGACAGACTCTTCCCATTTCCCTCTCTGGCTAGCTGACTTGGCATGGTGCAGAGTGCCCTGGTCTGATGCATGCTGGTGCCGCCTGTCCAAGATACAGATTTCCTTGCTCCCAGCAGGCCCGCGGTGAGCAGGCTGTTGCACATTCATTCGGACCACAACAACTGTCTGGATCCAATCCACCTCAGGCTTAAAATTCCCAGAGAGTTTTCTTATGCTTGCTTCCAGCTCGGACCGCCCAGCCACTGAAGATGGGGGCTAATCCACTGGAATGGTTACCCAGGCTCAGGGCTGCACCAGAGTTACTCCAGGCCCTCCGATGTGGCCCAGAGAACAGGAGGAAAGGCTCATAGGGGAGACAGTGTCTGCCAGCTGCGAGCGGAGATCCAGGCCATGGGGCTTCT
The DNA here is from genome assembly GCF_000455745.1 of Alligator sinensis. Lineage (NCBI taxonomy): Eukaryota > Metazoa > Chordata > Crocodylia > Alligatoridae > Alligator > Alligator sinensis. The sequence continues at coordinate 4,215,158 of NW_005841833.1, read as the reverse complement.
GGCCTGTTCCTCATGTGCTTTGTGACCACTTCCCTTCCTGGTCTGTCCAGTGGGGAAACTGCTTCAGAGAAGGGGTGATGGGGTGATCATCAACCTCTGTCCAGCACGTGGAGCTCACTTGATAAAAAACAGCAGCGATGGGCTAGCTCCTAACACAGGGCAGTGATGGGCTCTCTCTTCACATCCGGCTGACTCCAGCAATAAAAGCAGAGCCGTTTATGAGCGTGGGGGCCTTGCAAAGTCCTCATCTCTTCCCCTCCAGCCCTGTCGGTGCAGAGCTGGGCTGGATTGCTCCTCTAGGGAAAAGCAAACTCAGTCGCAGGCACTTCATCTTCTGGGTAGATATCTCTGGCAGGCTGGGATAACTGAGGCAGCTGTACCCAGTGGGCTGATCCCTGTGCCCCAGGCTGTGGAGACGGGTCTGCTCACATCAGCTGATGGGACTGTGGCCTTGGTGCCTGCCAAGTGCTAGTGCCAAAGGTGAGGATTTCCCAGGGAGCGGTAAGTGGGTCTGCTGGGATGTAACCTTCACCAAGGCACCCACCAGCCTCAGCGGTATCACGTTTCGGGGGCCCTGTGAGAGTGCCTCTGAGAAGCCCAGTTTGTTGCCAGAGCAACCAGTGAATAATTAATTAATGGATCGGCCAGCCAGTGTGGCATGGGTCACAGAGATGGCTGTGTGTGCTGCAGCTGCCTGGGGAGCCCGTGGTGCCATGCAGGCAACTAGGTTGCACCCTTGACCATGCCCAGGGTGCAGTCATGCCAGGCATGGTACATGGCCGTTGTGAGATGGTCCGTGCCCCACAGAGCTTGCAGCTTTTTGAACAGGGCATGGGGAGTGTCTGTCGGGGCTGTGATGGGGTACTGATATTTTACAAGGCAGCAGCACAGACCGGGTTCATGAAGGGCCTTGTTACCTCTCCAGGTGTGTCCAGAGCAGCCCAGGACGAGCAGCTGCGGGGAAGGATTGCAGGCCTGGAAGAATGGGGCTGCCAGGTGGCTCAGGAGAGCCTGAGGTGCAGGGCGAGAGCTGCTGTGGAGAAAGCAGCTGCAGCGACAGGCAAGGAGGGAAGGTAGGAAGCATCCCAAAGATGGGGTGAGGGTGCAGGTTTCTATTGTGTCATACAGGGGCCCTGGGCTGGAACCCAGAGGAGACCAGGCCTGGGCTGGGCCTGTGGAAGGGGAGGCAATGGTCCTGGAGGTGAAGAGCCTAGTGAGCCCCTGTGGCCCTCTCAACCCTGACAGTGAGCAAGTGCAAGAAGGGCCTGGAGGAGACTACACTGCACTGCCTGGGCCAAGGCCAGCTTTCCCCACAGCATGGCCTGGACGTAGGCAGGAGTCCCATGTCCACTGCCTCAGGGGGCTGCAGGTGGAGGTGGAAGCAGGTTGCTGGATGGTAGTGTAAGAATAGGCACTCAAGCAGTCTGGTGAGCAAATGGGGCTGGGAGAGGAGCAGACAGCGCTGCAACCACAGGGTGGGCTGCAGCAGGGGTGTATGCTGTCTTGTTGGCCACAGCAGCAAGCTAATGAGCCTGAAGCTGTCTCCTGGGGGTGGTGGGGGTGCTCTGAAAACATCACCCTTTGGGGAGCTTCAGAGGCCTGCTTGGAGGATCAGGGCCTTGCTGGGTGGCAGTTTGGTTCCTAGGAGTCTGTCCTGGGTAGCAGGATGTGAACAGCTGCTAGCTGGGGTGGCACAGGGTCCTGGGGGCACCATGGCCTGTTCCGTCTATAGCACACATGGGCTGCATGCGCCTGTTCCCTTCCCATGGCGGGGTCCCAGGGGTTACGGCCCCTGAGCTAATGGCTACGGCTGCTAAACAAGGAAGGGGCTTGCACTTTCAGATGTGGAAGGTTCCCTGGTTTGGGCTCCACAGATGGCTTTCCGGGGCCTATTCTCTGCTCTGCCGGACCCCTGCCATGGCTTTGGGTGCACCCCACACCCTTGCTGTGTGCCTCATTCTCCCTAGCTGTGTGAGGTGGGGGAGGTCGAATGCGGTGAGGGGGGAACGCCCAGTGCCCCGCTACCCCCAGCTCGGAAAGGCAGACGACCGCGCTAGCACTTCGTTCGCAGGCTTGGATGGGACATATGTGGTGTATGACGGATTCCGAGACAGTGACAGGATGGATCCGATGCTCCAAACATATGACTGCATATGGAAGGCCACGGCGCACTATAAAAATTCTGGATGGGGACGGGGTGCAGATGGCAATGTATAATTCCACGGTAATTTGTAAGACGATACATCTGCTCTGTTGCTCATTTCTCAGTTGTCAGACATAATCCTGAGCATCATATTATAGCACCGGGTGGGAAAGCAGGGATATTTGCCAAGGATCTGGGAGATAATGTTCTCGTGCAGCGTTCTCTGCGTCGGGGAGGAGGGATCAGGCTGTGGAGGGCGGGAGCAGTGGGGGGAAAGGCTGGTTGTACCATTGCAGCCCCACAAGGTACCTGCAGAGGCACCTGAAATGTGCTGGGGCTTTCTGTGGAGCTTGGCGTGCTCCTCCCCGATGGCCACCTCCCTGCTCTGCTGCCTCAGGTGTCCCCCGGTGAAGGCCGGGTTGGTGCCAGTGCTGGCTCCTGCTGAGCTGCAATACTCCTGCACGGACCCTGGAGCAGCTGGCAGCTCACACCCCAGATGGGACTGGAGGCTGTTTCACAACCAGCGCCTGCCAGAGCTGCGTGTGGCAGCTTGGGGAGATTCTGTTCTCTGGGAACAGTGACCCAAAGAGGACGTTACTTTGGTGGGGGGAGAAGCATCAATTGCTGGGAACTTGACTCCCTTTGTCCCCATCTCAGGCTGGGTCTTACCAGTGCCTTGCTTGGGGGGTAACAACTCTCCAGCAGTGCTAAATAAGGGCCATTGCTGTCCGAACCCCTCCTTGGGGAGACATGGGGCTAACAGAATTGCAACAAAATCAAAGTTTGGGGAAAGGTGGTCGTAGGCAGGGTCCGGAGCAACAGGGCCAGCAATGTTTCGCAGAGGGAATAAAATCAGCATTGAGAATGTCTCTGTTGGGCACGACCAGGGCGTAACTGCCTCGCCAACAGAAAATCAATGCGGCTTGCAATATTCCATGCAGCCTAATGCAAGCTGTCAGCGCGGGAGCGTGGAGCTCGCTGGAGAGCGCAATCAGGCAAAGGACCCAACAGAGTGGCATGGCTGGTGCAGTGGGACACAGGCCCCTGGGCACCTGCTTCTACACTGCTGCTGCTGGGTGGGGTCAAAGCCAGGTGCAGGCCCATTCTGGAGCAGCCTGTGCAGGAGGATGAAGGGTGAATGCTGCCGCCAGACGCACTGTTGGGTCAGGTCCATCAGTGGCATAGATGTTAGCGTAAGCTGACCATGAAATGGTCGGACCCCATGGCAGCCCAGCAGTGCAGACGTGGTACTCTTAGTTCACTGCAGCCAGCAGGCTCTGTGCTGGCCATTTTCCCCCAACTCCCCACCAAGGGCCTGCTCCTGTCCTGAACAGCCTGGCAAAGTCTTGTCATAGTTACTGAATCTTCCAGCCACCGGGGCCTCTCCCCAGACACCCACCTGGGTATCGAGACTTGTGCATATGCATGTGGGGCGGGGGCATTGCAGCTGGGAGCTGGCAGCTGGTATCCCATGCAGGCAGCAGGTGCGTGAGGTGCCAGCGAGCTCCGGGGTGGATCTGCGCCCTTGGCACAGAGGGATACATCGCTGTGGCACAAAGGGAAGAATGTTATCGCCCTCTGCCAGGATGAGCTGGGCTTGGCTCTATTGCAGGCAACACATCTCGCCGAGGCAGAACGTGCCAAATTGAAAAGAGCGGGGGTTAATCAAATCCTTTCTGCTCTGGCTTTATCAAGCTCGAGAGGGGCCGGCCTATTAATTAGAAAGGCTTTTTCATGTAAAACAGGCTCCTTTGCAGATAAGGGGAGCAGATACTCAGTTGCTTGCCGTTCCAGCAGTGGGTGTGCTGTTCCTTTAGGCCTGTTCTTGTCTGCCTGGCTCTGTTTGCTCATGCGCTCTGCTTGTATGCTTTTCGGGATGGGCCTGGGCCTCCCTGCCTCACCATGTTTCTAGGTCCATGTGCAGGTTGGGGATTCTCTGCTGCTATCTGCGTTCCTCCCTGTCCCGCTCATGCCCCAGGGACTCCACCAGCACCCATGGCTCTGCCCTGAGTTGTTGCTGTTGCAACCAGGAGCCAAATCTGGCCCTACAAGACCATGCAGCGGCCACTGCAGTTCATCCTTGTTTATCCCCTGGATGCAGTGACGCAAGGTGCAGTGCTTGTTGCAGTTGTGATAGTCTAGCGGGTACATGAGAAGCAAGGTTTGCTTGGTAACCTCTTTCCTTGGACCATCTCTATGGCTGGGACAGATGCTGGACACACTTGAAGAGCTGCTAGGGGGACGTTGCAGGCTGCTGCTTGCAATCCGGGACACCTGGGTTTCATCCCACTGGCACTGACTCGCCCCTGGGTCTGTGCCTGTCTCACGGGTGCTGCATGCAGGACATGTGGAAGGAGGCTGTGGCCAGGGGGGCTGGCAAGGGAGACAAAGAGGGATTTGGAAGAGGCCTGGAAGGGTAGGCTTCACCCACATTGGTTCTGCTCCTGCCTGGGCTGCCGGGGGGACCCAAGAGCTCAACGGTGTCTGCGCCAGCCATGTCCCCAAGCTCATGCCCACTCACATTCTCCTCCCACCACCATGACGCTGTGCCTAAAGGGCAGGTGCCGCACTCCTGTTTTCTTCGTCAAGTGGCTGCTTCCCTCCCACACATGCTTGAAGCCTTTGCTTTGCCTCGGTGCCATTCACAGCATCTGGGGCTCTGTGCTGTTCTTGCCTTCAGCAGATTTGCCTCAACATTCAGCCCCTGGCTCAGGGGCCCCTGCAAGCTGCGGTCTCATCAGACCAATGAAGGGAGAAGCTCTGTGCCCCCAGCTGATTGCACTGGTGCCCTGTGCTCTCTGCCCTATGGGCCTCATTCCAGAGGTCAGGCAACAGGCAGCTAGGGCATGCAAGACACTGCAGGAGAGCAGGCATGGCTCCATGGACTCGTGCTCCAGGCAGCTGGGCTGGCCCTGTGCCCTAGCTGAGTCCAGGAGAAGCAGCCAAGAGCAGGTGGATTCCCCCCTGCAGATGTGAGCTGGTTGCCATGCCTTCCCCTCTCCCTTCCACAAGCACTCTACCCCTGTGCCAATGCTCAGGGTCCTGCGACCTGCTGTGTTCACTAGGGTGGGACTAAGGATCTGAGGCAGAGCAGATGACATCAAGGTCCGCTGTTGTCTGAACCTCGGAGCGCCTGCTTCATACCAGCTTCCTGCAGTTCGGAGGCTCCTTGGTGGCATCGGCAGCAGCAGCGAGATCCTAGACCCCCAAATTCCTGTTGTTCTGCCTCCTTTCTCCTGTCTCCCCGCTTGGTGCCTGAGTAGAGCTGTTTAGGAGCTGCTTATCTTGTGATGCTGGCAGCAGTCTGTGCCCCCTGCCTTTCAGGGGTGTAAGGCATTTGGCCTGGCTCCTCAACCCGGCATCTCTCCCTTGGCCTCCCCAAGGGCTGAGGATCCAGCTCTCTACCTCACTGTCCAGTGCCAGCCCTGCAGCCTGGACTCCCGTGAGCAATCCTGTTGTCTTTGAAGGGGCCTCTTAGTGGTGATTAGCAACACGCACACAAACATCGGGGTAGTGGCAGGATGCTGCTGTCAAATGCAGAGGGCCTGATTAGGTGACCCTGCCAAAGGGCCTGACACAGAAGACCAGCAGCCCTCGTATTGCGAAGGTGCTGCAGATGCTCACATCCCTCAGGGCTGAGTGCTTTTGCTATGGAAGCCAAGACCTGACTTGATCTAGGGCCAGATCGCGTTCTGAATCCAGCTGATAGAAGAGTTTACACCCACTTCAGTGGGGTGGGATCAGGCCCTTGAGTCCTTGGCAGCCCAGCCGTATCCAGCAGCATTGTCTTAGGAGGATGCTGGGACGGGATTTGATGCTAAGCTGGAGCTGGACTTGTCAAACACGTGCATGGCCCACCTTATTGTGGTAGACTTTCAACTCCCGGCTAGCTGAGTTCACCCAGGTTTCTCTGGAGCTGATCTGCACAGGGTGTTTATTCAAACCCAGCACATTTGACTTCTTATGAATATATTTTGCTCAAACCAATATTTTTTTGTACAATCAGATACATTTGACTAAACTAATACATATGTATAGAAGCTGATACATTCCCATTCAAACCAGTGTAAATTATCTTTGACCAATACTTTTTTCCCTGGAAATCAATGCATTTTAACACTAGATAATATTTATGAAATTGAATTTTTCTTATTGAGGCTAATGCAATTCTTTTCTATTTTATGCATTTTTATTCAACTAATGCATTTTAAATTAAACCGGTGTATATTAACTACAGCAGATGTTGGTACTTACAGTAAAATAATATATATGTTTGCTGAAATCGATACATATTCCAAAGCCAAGGTTTTTGGTTAACCAAGCTATATCATCTATAACAAACGCATGTAGCTACTTAATTTGATGTTTATATTCAGTAGCTAGTGTATAGTTGTTTATTGGTAATGATTATTTTTAAAAGGGAAAAGCCTACCAAAGCATGAAAGATGGATTTCTGTGCTGGCGTGCATGAGCTTTGCCATCGTCATTGGAGGCTGGCTGGGGAAGGCTCCGAGGAACACAGGCTGGTTTGAAATGGCTGCCTTCCTAGGGTAGAGATGTTCTGGAATTGCTCTGGATTTCCCCAGTTGTGGCCAAGAGTAGATTTTGGCCCTTAAACTGCAGCAATAGGAAGAAGAAGTGAGCGTGCAGGTGAGGGACACTGTGGAGGACCCCACAGCCAGAGCAGAGAGCACGGTTCTGCGCCTGGCTCTGGCACTGACTGGCCGTGTGACCTTGTCTTGGTCACTGCTCCTCACTGAGCCTCTGTTCCTGCTCTGTGAATTGATACTAAAATGTGTTTGCTAGTTGCCTTCCTGGGCAAAGCTCCCTTAGGGTCCAGTTGTCCCATCTCTGTGGTGCCCTGGAGGCTGCACCCAGAGACCAGCCTACCCATCTGCTCTTGGTCCCCACACAGTGCTTGCTGGAGAAGGCTGTCTGATAACTTTTTGGCATATGCTCAGGGCGGGACTGGGCCTATCTAAACCATCCCAGCCAAATGCTTGCCTAACCTGCCCTTAGATGCTTCCAGTGATGGAGATTTGGCAGGCCTCATAGGGCCTCTGTGTCAGTGCTGAACCACTCTCATGGTTGGAAAGTTCTTGCTAATATCCAACCTGAATCTCCCCTGTAGCAATTTCAGCCCATTACTGCTTGTCCTGTCCCCTGTGCATGCAGAACAATTGATCACCACCTCTTGCTAGTCACCCTTGACGCGTCTGCACATGTGTTAGCACACTTTAGTTAATGTGCATTAAATCTAGTACCTCCATTGTGAGGTACTAGGAAAATGCACATTAGCCTGTCTTAATGCGCATTAGCTACATAGCACGTTTTTAGTGATGCTTTAATGCTCATTAAAATAGTCTAACGCTCATTAAAGTGCACATGTAGACATGCCCCCTCTATGTATTTGAAGACTGCTATCAAAGGACCTGGCTGCTGGTGTCTGTTTGGGGGTAGGCTGCTATTGTAGGGCCTGCTCCGAGCACTGGGAGTCTCTGGATCAAGAGAGTGCTCATTCTGGACCAGGCCTCCTTGCAGTAGTGCCTACCCATGGGAAAACAAGGTCCCATCTGGAACCTGTCCACCTCTGCATCCTCCATGGAAATTTCAAGCTTTTCTGTCCTTGTAATCTATCATCTGATTTCCATAAGGTTTCGGTGTTAACATTTTTTGTACCTGAGGGGTAAAGCCAGACTTAATTTAACAGCTATGCCCGATTGAGTTCCATTCTCATGCAAAATAATATATCACCTCTTGTAATAAAAAGGTGTATTTGCATATCTCGCTCCGTGGCCTGAACAAATCCTGCCTCCCTTGAAACACATCTCCTATTGGGGAGGAGTGGGAATGTTTCAAACCTCTGCAATGTGGGGTATCCGGTCGCCAGAATGGTAGCTAGGGCCCACCTCTGAGCCATCTGCATGTCCTGGACTCCTGCTGATGACAGTAAGGGGAGGCCGAACTTTGCCCGGGGGAAAGAGAAGGGTACTGAGGATCCTGATATCATGACTGCGTAGAGTGTGAACCTGGGCTGAGGGGCCTGGGGCAGGGCAAGATCGTAGGGCTCAGCTCCTCCTGAGGACACTGTCCAGGATCCAGCCCTTGCAGAATAAAATTTGGGCTTCCTAAAGCGGTGGGATCTCCTTCACAGAGGGTTTATCCGAGGAAGCCGTAAACTCCGGCATTAAATGCGGCACACGTGTTGAATAGCTACGTAGTTAAGATAATCTCAGCGAAGCAATAAAAGAGTAAAATTAATTAAAGAGCATGTGCTAATTGTAGCAGGGAAGTGCCTTGAAAGAAGCGCCACATTAGGAAAATCCACATCTGCCAAAAGCTGATAAAGGGGTGGGGAGGGGCCGGGGACTCCCGGGGGCGCAGTTCCACGGCAGCGGGGCAGGGCGGCCAGTCTGGGGCAGGTGAAAGAGGAAGTCCCGTGGCTGGAAGCATGTGGTGAGCATGTTTCACTGGGCAGAGGTTGGCACAGAAGCCTGAGCCAGGCAAAGCTCCGTGCAATTAGGCGCATGGGGGCCTTTCATCCTGGAATCGGCAAACTTTGAAGATGGGGAAAGGTGTGGGGAGAGGGGCACTGAGATGCATGTGTGCGCACGCAGGGGGAGAGGGTTGCTTTTCTTCTTGGTACTGGCCTTCCCACTAAGAGGCTTAGATGGAAGATGAAGGGGAAGAAGAGCTACTTCCATTTGGGAGCATGTTTGCCGGGGTACCAAGCTGCCAGTATAACAGGGGCTCTACACATGCATATAGACCCAGGAGGGCATCCCCAGGCATTTAATTTCTTGGGGTTGAGCTGCAACTTGAAGATCCCAGTTTTTTTTTTGGTTTGAAGTTCTGGTTGGGTCCCAAACCAACACTTGTGTCCCCTCAGCCCCTGAGGACTCCAGCCTTTTGCTCTTGCTCAGCTTTGTTGGTAAAGGCCACCCTCCGCACAGTCACTATCCTTATTGCAGCACGCTGCACTTCCCTGTGCCACGTTCTGGTTTGAGCACTACAGGACCCGAGTGCTGGACCTGGCCTGATGGATCCAGGCAACTTCTAAGAACCTTTAAGAAGGCAGCACTCGACAAGAAGGAGCAGTACAGTTTCCCCAAATAACAGTGTCTGAACAGCAGTGAGTCTGTGCCACATGCCCTCATGGTCTCACCCAGCCAAAGCGGGCTGAGTCCAGAGGAAAGGGCATTCACAAGCTGCCTATGCCACGCATGCTGCCTTGCTGTCTGTGCTCTACGGGCAGTGAGACCGACTGCCCTAGATGGACTTCAGGAATACAGAGGGATTGATCGGAGATACCCAGACTCCAGTAGGAAGAGCACATCGATAGAACTGCCTCTGATTCCGGTCATTCTTCTCACGGATGGGGAGATGGTCTTTCCTGAGTCCCTCAGACATGTCATGCTGGAGTGTCTTCAGCCCTGCTGCGTGGGAAATGGTGCCTTCATTTCCTCTGCCTGGAAGATGCTTTGACATCTGTAAATTCCTACTGCATGACCGGAGTCTGTTGGCTCTGCTTGGAAACAACAGCAGGTATATTCTAGTATATCTCTTTAATAGGAGATTCTGTGTCTCTGGCCTCTTGTTCACTCAACCAACCGTTTCCTAAGAGGTTTAGCATTTGAAGTGCCTGTGATACCTTTAAAACAGCAAAACGTAGGCAAAAAAGAAATTGCTGCAATAGGAGGGCATCATCTTTTTGTCGTTAGGAAAACTGTGCCATTGAAAAGACTCACGTGCGCTTAGAAACACCGAGTCGAGGAGCACCTCCTTTGCTAGATCCTGCACTCGTTCAGCGGGCTTTGCTTGCCGGTGTCCCAGAGAATTCCCCGAGGAGGGTGGCAGAATGATGCCCCTCTGCTGTAGCCAGGATAGCCGCCAACAGGCCGGGCCGCTGCTGTGATGCCCTACTATGGCCGGCAGATGGCGACTTTGCCCAATGGGCCATTTTCTCAAGTCATTAGACTGTTAAATCTGCACGCCTGCATTAAATTATTTGTGTAGTTCTTGAAGTTATGAATTTATGGAGGAAAAAAACAACTTGTAGAGATGAGTGGAGCCTGAAGATGTAAACTAAATCACCTGCTGTAATAGGTTTAGACGTTAACAAGCAACAGTTTAAATCATTAATGAGCAAGTGAAAAACAGATTTAAATCATTTAATAACTCTCTCAGGGAGAGGGTTCATATTTTCCTCGGATATCTGGTAGCATCGAGACCTAGGGACTCTCTTAAATGGGGCCTGACTTCTCCCTCTCTCTAAAAGAAGAGCAGTCTTTCAAGGAGGGGTGGTACACAAGCACTGGAAGCTGTAGGCAGGTTGGGGAAGAGGAGAGAGCACGGGAAGAAAATTAAATATCTTGTGGATTAAATGAACTTAGACCAAGACCAGGAGCCCTCCTCTACCTCTTGGAGCATCCTCCTCCAAGGCCGTGCACATCCAGGCATTCTCAGTAGAAATCTAGGCTTGAAAAACTTCCCTGGATGCTGCCCAGGTGGGCAGGACCTGCGAAGGCTGAGAGGTGAGCCTTTTGCTGGAGTGTGGGGGGAGGAGATGAGACAGACATTTGCATCCGTGGCCCCAGAGGTGGTTGGAAGCATTCTTATCCCCATACTGTGGGTGGTAAAACTGAGGCACAGGCACCCACAGCCACTTGCCCAAGGTGGCACCACAAGCTAGTGCCCTACATATACTGGGCACCTCACCCTGGCTCCCCTCCTGGCACTTGGATCGGGAGAGGCATTCCCATGAGCCCACGCTGTGTGCTGCAGGGGCAGGGCCCATTGCCAGGTGCCCAGAGCTGTGAACCCCTTGTCCACGTGGGCACTTCTGGGCCTGTGGATGGGAAGCGCCTTCTTAAGTGGCCAGGGCTACTCTGTGTGGGAATGGTATGGAGGATGCTGGTCATCCTTGCTGGCCAGGCAGCGGGTCTGCAAGGGCACAGGTGACAGGAGAGGAAGTGCCATGCAGGAAGCCAAGCATCTCTGTCCTTCATCTTTGAATCCAAGGCTACTCGAGCTGGGACAGTCCTGGCGCACCACTGACCTAACCAAAACTGCAGAAGCATGGTGTATGTGGGCCCTAGAGTCTGAAACCCTGGGCAAAGACACAGGGTCCTAAATGAACTACTTACAGACCATCTCTTGGGTTTTTGTTTTTACCCGTCCTGCTGGCAGTGGTTTTGGAGGAGCTGCCTCGGGACTTGGAGCATTTGTTGTCTGCGACGCTGCATTAGCAGTTGCAGCTTCGGGCTGGGTATTTACAAAGCAGGGAACAGAAACAGGAGGTAAACCCAGGTGTGTTGGAACGGCCCTGCTGATGCCATCGGTCATCTGAGCCGTGGGACCAGAGAACTGCTGGGGCTGCTCTAAGCAACGCAGAATTTCTTGATGAAAAAGGGGGACACATTTTTCTCAAAAACACCCTCATCTTCCAGTCAGTTCCAGGCTTTGCAAAGTCTCCAGATTCTCTGGATAAGCTGTCCTGGACTTTGCAAAGTCCATTCTTGAGCTTCATGAGTTGATTTCCCGCCTTCCCCCGCTATTAAAGGGACGATCATTTTTCTGATGGAAACACTTCCCTTCCTGTTGTTGCAAGCAAACCCTAGGGCTGCTGTAACTCAGAAGGGTCAGAGAGGAAAAATGATTTGCAGTCTGCTTCCGCAGTATGTTTTACGGCTCCAGATAGTGCATTCGGTGTCTCCCTTATATTGCTGGTCAGTTCCCTTTGCATAGGGAGGGGTTTTTCTTTTATACAGCAACAAGAGCGAGGAAACCCTCTTTCCAAACAGAAAAATGTGACTGTAAACTGTAAGAAGTGTTTGGTGCAGCTGGGGGACAGCACAGTGCCTGAAACAATGGTTTAGAGTGACTAGACTTCATGCCGATAGTGTTCCTTCTAATTGCAATCATAGCTTTTCAATAGAAATATAATTAAAAACCATACTTTGTGCTGCCCTGTCAGATGTGAGTGATGGCGGTCTGGCTTGGCAGGAACTCCTGCCCTGCTCCTGGGCTGACCTGGTTGAACAAAACAGTCATAATAATACATCCTGCAGCAGCCGAGAACTGATGTTTTTTGTCAGAGCCTAATGCAACTTGAAAAGAGCCAGGAGTGGCGAGCTCTGCTCCGAATCGCAGCTGGCTGGGTCCTAAGCTTCTCTGAAGATGGATGTCACTCCTCTCTTTGGCATCGAGACCTGACAAGCAAAGGGTGACCTAGACACACCTTGGGTCTCAATCCTGCCAACACATCTGCACGTGAGTAGCTTGGTGCCAGGGAGCACCCCTTAAAGAGTGTTTGAACTGGGAACCTCCATGCTCGTCCCTGAACACAAGTCTTTGCATGGGACCCCAAGCAGGGCACCACTGGGTATAGGCCTCGTGGCCTCTCACAGCCCAGGCCAGAGCCAGGCGTGCAGGCTTAGATGGTTTCTTATTGATTTCCTTGGCAGTTCTGCCCAAGGGAGGACCACGTGAACTGCCCCTTTGAGGCCACACATTTGCAGCATTTGCAGGCTTGGAAGCCAAGCCAACTCCACCGCTGACAGGCCCCAGGCAGACATATGCCCTCCGAAGGGAGTCAGCCAGGGCTTTGCCTTCTTTGTAGCCAAGAGCCCATGGTCTTCCGGGGGCTGAGGTGTGAGCTACGTGGAGCTGGGGTGGCCATATGTGGTGTTGGGGCGGATGGGAAGGACGGACAAAGAGCCCTGCAACCCGGTTCTCCTCCGAGGTACTTCTGTTTGGTTCGCCCTTGTTCCACGTTGCATGCGTATGCACCGCCACGCTCGGAGGCATGCCTGCGTGTCATCAAACCAAAAATGCGTTTCCATTCTGGTTTGGCGCTGCCGCCAGGCTTCACAATGAATTCGGTGGGAGGCAGCTGAGGACTTGCCTGCTTGTCTGTCCTGTAGCCAGGCTTCTGGGGCGGTCTATGTGCCTGGCTGACATTTTCTTTTGTTTCGGCTTTGATGCTGGGGAATTCGCATATCATTATCTGTTTGTGGTTAAGGACCTGCCGTTCTCTCTCTCAGCATCTTTGTGCAGCCGGGGAATTTTCAAAAGGCGTGTTTACTTTGGCTTACATGCGTCTCCTGCATAAAGCTACCGTCTGTCCTGAGTGCTCCTCAAAGGCGGGTACATGCCTCCTTTTTGCCCTGTGTTTGGCTTGTGACTTAGGTATTCAACTGGATGTTTTTTTCTTTGTATAGTGCGACATCCGGCTGCGTGGACACAAGCAGTTGCTTTACAAACAAAACCCAGGTCCTGTATTCAGTTCTTCTCTGCCAAATTATCTGTAGGAATTAGGAAATGCAAAAATGTAGAACTCCTGGTTCCAAAATAAATAATAAAAGGTATCATTTTGGAACCAAGAGTTCTAGACGCTTGCATTTCTTTTTGCCTCAGACCAACACGGCTACCACATACAGCCCTCCAGGAATTAAAGCACCCTTGAGCATTCAAAATTCATCCCTCGGGCTTAATAGAATATTTATCCCTTTAAACGCCTAACGGAAGTAACCATCTAGCACTGTAAAGCTTGCTAAAACAATCAACCCCGGTAACATATTTTCAGTATAAACACGGGGATGTTTTGCTAGGGCTTGATTATTTAAATGTAGTTACATTTCATAGATTCATAGATATTTAGGGTCAGAAGGGACCTCAGTAGATCATCGAGTCTGGCCCCCTGCCCTGGGCAGGAAAGACCGCTGGGGTTGGACGACCCCCACCAGGCGCATGTCCAGTCTCCTCTTGAAGACCTCCTAGGCTGATGTTCATCACTGCCAGTAGAGAAGATACGGTTAGGGTGGCCATTGTAGAGGAGAGTGCTTGTCCTCTAGCGATATGAAACCTGACACTTTTAAGTCCTCTTGAAGAGAAAAATAGACAATCTTCTCTTCTTGAAAAACAGAGGACATAAAGGCGTTGGGTTTTGTATCAATAGAGGACAGAGTGGCAGAAAACCAAACTGTCCTCTAGGATGGCCACCCTACATACAGCATCATACAACCATACACTTGCCTAAAACACCCCCGATCTCGAAAATCCCCTTAAAAACAAGTTTGTGGAAGAAGCTAACGCGTTTCAGCCTGGAGACAACGCTATCGACAGCTTTGTGTTTGAACGCCAGGACCCCATCTGCAACGCCGCTCTCATGAAAGTTGCCTGAATCCTTATGAGCAACCAGGGCTTGTAGCAAAGACGGCACCTTCTATTAGACCAAAAATTTAAAAAAATGCCTGTAATTGCTTTGGAGAAGAGCTGCATTGAGGCATTGCAAGGCGTGGAGACCGCCTGAAGGATCAGCTCTGCCATTTCTCTGAGGGGCAGCTGGAAAAAGTGTGCGCCTGGGGGGATGCAAAAAAGATGATGTTTGGGAAGAAAATTTGGAAAGAAGAAGTTTGGGAAGAAGATATTTGGGGAGAGGATAATTGGGAAGATGTTTGGAAAGAAGTTTGGGAAGATATTTGGAAAGGATGTTTGCGAAGAAGGTATTTGGGAAGAAGTTTGGAAAGATATTTGGGGAGAAGGTATTTGGAAAGGAGGTGTTTGGGGAGACGATATTTGGGGAACAGGTGCTGGGGAAGAAGTTTGGAAAGACGGTGTTTGGAAAGACATTTGGGGAGACGGTGTTTGGGAACAAGGTTTGGGCAGCAGGGGAGCGGGCGCCGTGTGTGCGTGTCCCCGCGGGCCGCGCGGAGGTAGGGACGGAAGGCGGGCGGGCGGGCGGGCAGGAGGCGGCG
>NW_005841833.1:4175751-4199827 GCF_000455745.1 Alligator sinensis | reverse complement strand
GAGCATCTCCGCGTCCCCCGTGGGCTGCGCTGGGCACGGCCCTTTGTTAGCACCGCGCGGGGCCGGAACAAAGCGCCCCGCGCCCCGCGCCCCGCGCCGGCGAGCAGTGCCCCTTCAGCCCTGTACCCCCGCAGTACGCTGTGGCTCCCAAGCGGAGTACTTCCTTGCATCCGCAGTGCCCGAGCCCGGCAGCAGCGGGGCACACGGGTGGCATTGTGGTGCGCGGGGGATTGCCATCCCAAGCACTCCCTCCGCGCCACATCATGCGAGTGACTTGTGCGCAGACCTTCTTATTGAAAGGACAGTGTTTCCAAGTCGGCTCGGGCTGGAAGGAGAGTGGAAACTTTGTTGTGGGGGGCAGCGTGCGTGCGGCTTTCGCTCTCCGCTGCTGCGGGCGAGCGGGTCGCCGTGCCCGGGTGCCGAGCTGGGAAGCGAGCAGTCGAGCTCGCTCTCTTCTGTCCAGGCGTCACTTCTGGCGCCTCCCCTGGATCGTGGTGGGAAAGGTGACCTTGTGCCGGTCCGGCCTGCCGGCCTCCGCAACAAAAAATACCGGAGCTGCCCATTTATTATTCTGCCAAATGCGTTTTTTAAAAATGTGTTTTAAACGCGTGCACGTGGGGCTCTCGCCTGCAGTGCCCGTGGAGTGGCAGAGTTTGGACAACCTTGACAAATGGTGGGCATGTGTAAAACATGCAGATAACGCGATAGTCTGTAGCACTTGGATCAAAATGGCATTGAGCCTTTTTACAGCAAAGAGTCTCGGAAATGAGAAGAGATAAAATTCTATCAAAGATAATGCCAGACATATTTCATTTGGTTATGAGATTGTTTTATAGTGTACATTACTAATGCAGTATTTTTTTACTGCTTTCTTGTGTATAATAGTCATAACAGGAGTCATACCTTTATGATTTTTTTTTTTTTGGTTTTAATTCGCCCTGTTTTATTATGTTCAGTTTACCAGTGCATGGATTACACACACGCTGTGCATCCTGCCTTTTTATTTTTTTTTAATCTTGTCCATTTTGCATTAAAAAGGGCAAGAGTTGTGAGCTGATGATTTGGGGTAATAAAGCCATCTCCAGTTGGGGAATAGATTTCTGCCCTTGCCGTATTTTATAAATGTCTTTGCATCTCATTAGCCGTTGGCTCCGGTTACCCTGAGCTCCTGGGTTCATCCGATAAAAAACACTGCTTTTATTCCGGTCGTGCTAACACTTTTTTGTGTGTCTGTGTGAACTAGCACTCGGAGTAGTCGACTTTGCAGAGAGTTCTGCAGAAACTTGAGCGCTAACATTATACGGTACATAGTCACTCCAGGCTGCTCGGCTGTTCGCGGATGCCGAGCATCTTCTAGACGTGTTGTGCTTGATGGAATGTTTTCACTGCTCAAAGTTTAGAAAAAAATGTGGATGTGATTAAAATATTATAACCTTATGATATTCTGAAGTGCATAAATTTTACATATCAGCTACAGAGGGAGTTTAGACATCCATTAAATGATATGACAGCTTGACTTATCTAAATGTGCTATCATTTAACAATGTGTCAAAATTCTTCTTTATATAGATGACAGCAGTAAATAAGCTATCAGTCCTGTTGGCTGAAGCTTAACTTTTGAAATTTGGACTAATAAAGTTAACTGCAGTACTGTAGAGGAGCTGTAGGCAGAATAACCTTGTTGTTGTCTCGGGGAAGGTGCCCGGTGGTATGCAAAGGTTGTCTCTGGAGCGCTGTATGGGGGGAATTAACCTCGTCAAAAGCTCGCAGCTCTACATATCATCAGGACGGGCAGAATTTGCAGTAAGAGTGGGAAGCTGTTGGGCCATACAGCTTACTCCATCATCATCAGCTTTGTGAAAATATGACATAACGGATAGCTTTGCCAATAGCCTCGAGCCACAGAAGGAATCCAGCCTGATTTGTCTCACTTGCAGGCACACGTGTACTAAGAGTGGGCAGCCAAGGTGCAAAGCATCCTGTGCTTGACCCTGTTGCAATCGGTGGACTTTCACCAGGGATGAGTTTGGCCCTGCTCTCATTGCCTTCTTCAGGTGCTGTGTAAGTGGTGGGATTCGGTGCTTGGTGATGCTGTAACTTTGTTATGGTCAGGCTGGAGACCCAGCCTAAGTCCTTAAAGGTTTGCTCTGGCAAGAAGTTATGCCAACCAGCGCTGGTCTTGTGCGAGCCATGCCATCGCCACACGAGCATTCGAGGAAGAAGAGCGCGCGCTTTGCAGAGCTTGCTTTCTTGTAAAAGACCCAAACAAATTCCCAACCCCCCGCTGTAGAGGTGGGCATGCATGGCTGGCATCTAAAAGTCACTTGGAAATAGAAACGATGCTTTGGTTTTTAGTGGACCTAGACAAGGTGGCAGTCGGCAGTCGGACGTTGTTGGGCGTTCAGGTCCTCTCCATGTCTATGGGCGACAGCAGCAAAACCAGTGCCTCCATCTGCTCTGCCTTGGGGCCTTTGCCTGGTCCTGAACGGACAGTTCTCGGCGTGGGAGGGAAGGTTGAGCCCCATGAATACCCGTCAGTCTTCCATGTCTTTGACAAAGCTGCTCCCAGAGTGGTGCTTGGGGTGAATATGGGCTGAGATGTATCAAGCCTTTCCTGGCGTTGCACAGTTCAGGATAAACCCCCCATCATCGCAGAGCAATCCCAGGCGCTCAGCTCTGGCGGAGAAGCATATTAGGTAACAGAGGGCGAGAATTCTAGGAAGAATCTTAATGCCGCTACTGTTAAGTCTCTGAGTTTCCATTATTAGCTTCAGTTATTTTCCAGAGATTCAGAGCTCAGAGCTAATAAAAATCTAGTCATGGGTGAAACACGAGGCCAGATCCTGGGTTGATGTAAATCAGTGTCACTCCATTGCAGTGAATGGAGCTGTGCTGCTTTACGCTGCCTGAGGAGCTGGCCCGCTGCGCTCAGAAGAGCCTGGGAATGGAGCGTGCTTCGAAGCTCTGTGGCTTCTTTTGCACGGGGGTTGCAAATTTGTATTGTTTAAGAGGAGTTGACACTCCCGTAAGTCAAAACCAGCTTTGTTCTTTGTCGGCAAGGGAATATCGAGGCACTCGCTTGTGATGTGACCAACAACCTGCCTCCCTGCGGGCCCTCTCTGCAGGGAGGCTCCAGGCTGAGCAGATGTTGCAGACTTTGTGATTCTTTTCTCCCAGGTCAGGATGGGCAGTGTGGGGTTTAGCACCGTCACTGTGCTGGGCTCAAGGGTGGCCAAGCCACCAGTTTTGGCTGACCCTCTTGGGCTTCCTGCAGGAAAAGCCGAACAGGCTCCACTTCCCTGGTAGAAGTGGCTGCTTTTCTCCTGCTCCTTTGCACTGTGCGCTTCTATTTTTGCCCCTGCTGAGACGGCGCTTCCCTCGGTCTCTAGAGTTCAGCCTGGCCTTCCTGGTGCCTACTGCCTTCCAGTACGGAGCCCGCTTCTCCCCTCCAAAGCTTCTTGGAGGCTGTTTTGGGACAGTGTTGTTCAGAGCTGCTGGAGCTGGACCAGAGAGGCTGCCGTGGCATGGAGAACCACAGCTCTTCCAAGAGCACCAAATGATGATGCCGTAGCTTTGGTTCTTTAGCCCTTCTGCTCCTGCGTGCGCTGACACTGCACAGGAACAGCCTCTTAAGAGACCCTCATGGCGTGCAGTGCCAAGAGTAGTTGTGGAGACATAAGCACCCCCTTTGGAGCAGCGGCTGCTCAGACTGTGCTTGTGAGTCTGATGGACCAGGGCACCTTTGCAGAATCAGGGTTACAGCAGGGAGCAGTTAAAGCTAATGGGACAAATCCCTGTTTGGTGTCACTCCGTGGCTTTCTTGGAAGAACACCAGGGGTGAATTTGAGCCACTGTTGCTAAACTGAACCACAAAGACCAGCATCTTGAATTCTAAAAGCTGCTTTAGAACTGCTCTGAGGCCACGTGGCTATCTTTAATTTGCCTTGTCATTAACTGTGACTAATTGTGTAATTTGCCTTATCCCTAACTGGGATTATCGTGACAGCATGCTGCCTTCTGATCGTTGGCTTGGGCAATGCCAGGGCACAAAGATGTTGGGGATGCTTGACAGGCCCGGGCTGAGATGTGTTCTCTCTCCTAGCCTGGCCTCGGCGGCCCTGTGCAGGTACCGTTGGCACGTCTTTGTAGCTGAGCTGTTGCGTCGGTATTGATGTTTGATGCACAGGGCAGCATCGTGGTGCAAAGCTCTACCAGGCTTTCTCGCTGCTGGCACCAGAGCATGTCCTTACCCCAGGATGAACTGTGTGGCCCTCAGGAAGCCAGCAGTGTCTGCCAGGCTTGATAAGTTCATAGATGTTAAGACCAGAAGGACCGATTGTGATCATTCAGACTGACCTCCTGCAGGCCGTGGGTCTTCCCCAAATTTGTTCCTGTTTGAGCTGGAGCTGGACACTCCACTGCGATTTAAAATCTTTGGCCATGAGGGTGATTTAGTTGAAACTTAAAAATCAGTGTTTTCTATGGCTTTTTATAAGGGGGAGAGGGGAGTCACAAAATTGGTTAAAATATTGCAAAGTTTCTAAAAAGCATCCACCTGTTTATAGGACTGAGAGAGGTCCTTTCTTGCCTGTCCTAAAGGGATGGAGCATGACTCTCTTGGCTGTTGCTGCGTTGCAGAAGGCAGGTTATAGGGCAAGAAGAAGAGTCATTGTCAGCTTCAGGAGCCTTTTCTTGCCAATTGGAAATCGCTGAACTCCGCTCAAAATGCAGCACATGGTTTAGGTTGAACACAGGTTGCTGGGGTTTGCATTGTAGGAGCCTGCAGAGGTCCTAGTTAGGGAGGCAAGGCCCTACTGCACTCGGTGCTGTACACGCACAGCAAAGCACTGGTCCTGGCGTTAGGAGCTGATAGTCCGGGTGTAAGATCTGGGTGACAGGGCAGTACCAGGTAACTGGGAAACAGCTGTTTGGTCTAATGCACTATGGTCTTCCTCAGCCTTGGCCTGGCTTGTCCTCTGGGTCCTGCCTGGGGGGACACCAAGGCCTGGTCTGTGCTGCATCGTCTCACTGGCAGGATCCAGTTCTGTCCGCAAAAATGGCCATGCAGCCACAGCACCGCTCTGACTGGAAGAGGGCTTCTGCCTGCTGCCAAGGCCCCGTCAGCAGCTGGCACCTTAGTGGGGGCCCTTCATGCCCCGCTGGCACAGTTGATGAAGTGGATTCATGTGTGCCTGGGGGGCCCTGCCTATGTAAACGAGGTCTGATGCCCAGAATTGACCTTGCACAAGTCAAGGTCCGAGTCCCCCTGGGGCCCAGTGGCCTGTTGGGCTGGCTTGGGGAGGGCACTCCTTTGTCTGTAGCCAGTGGCACGCAAGGGAGTAATGTAGCTGTATCACCCCCTAACACCCCAGCCTAATGACCCAGAGCTTATTCACAGCTGAGGTCTATTGGGATCAGTCCTTGGCAGGAGTCTGAACAGGGCCTGACCTCCCGTTTCTGGAGCTGTAGTGATGCAGGGACTGGACTTTGGGCTTTGTTCCCCAGGTAGCTCCTGTGGGATGGACCTCAGTGGGTGAACAGGATGAGGCTTTCGAAGGTCCTTAGGGCAGGGTCTGCTCTTTGTGTCTGCATACAGCACCGTGCATGTCTTGAGCACTGGACACACCTGTGAAATAAGCCTTCTGCCTGTAAATACGGGGTTGACCATGTCCTGGCTGGAGTCTATGGGAGCTCTGCCATTGACATCAGCAGCTGTTGGTTTATTCTCAAATAAAATACAGGGATGGGGGGCCTGAGAGCCCCGATTTCACCTCTTAATTATGAATTTCATTGCATTGGCAGGAGGAGTTGGGCTGTGAAAGTTACCAAGTGTCATGTTTTTTTGTGGTTGAATAATTGAGACTCTGCCAGACGAGGAGAGGAGAGCTGCAGAAAATTAGAGTTTATCTTTAGCTCAGCAGCTCTCACTTTAGAAACTGGTGACCCCAATTCCAGCCCGAAGAGTGACTTCTTCCCTAATTAATAAATCCATTAATTAATTGTGTGCCTGCTGCAGCCCATTAGAGATGTGTGCGGCAGCCTCCCCGATCCAGTTTAGTGGATTGTCTCCACGGCCTTGGGAAGACTGTGACCAAGACGCAAATGAGGGGCACAGAGGAAAATAGAATCTGATTCCCGGGGGACGGCGGGGACGCTATTGACATTGCGACTCGTAGGTATTTCCTGCCTTGTTATCTAGCGACTCGGAGTCTACAGATGCACATCTTGGGTTGTCAGCAGAGCGTTCAGATCAGCCATCGCTCTTTATTGCCCATAAATTACAGCCTTTGGGTGGCAGCTGAGATGCAAAGGAGAGGGGACTTGTCAGGAGGCCAGATCAGGGCACTGGGATGAGGGATCTGGGAGACTCTCCCCTGCTTGCGCTCGCCAGTGAGCTGGGGTGAGGACCCCCGAGGCCTCGATCCATGACAGCACTGAGGCATGTGCTTCACCGGCAGCCTGTGGGTGCTGGTGTCATTGGCTTGAGTGGGCTGTTAGCACGCGTGTAAAGCTAAGTAGACCCTAAGCCCTTTGCTGGAGCAGAGCTGGGGGAGCCCCTAGTGTGCTCCGCTCTCCTGCCCAGCTGGGGCACACATCCTCGGAGGTGAATTGCCAACAGATAGGAGCGCCTGCCCTTGTGTCTGGTAGCAGGGCCTGGCAGGGGAGAGGAGGGGCGAGGGTTTGAGAGCCTTGCCTGAGCCACCCCGAGCAGCCTGGGCAGAATGGCTCTGCTCCTCCAATTCCTTCAGCTTTGCTGTTACCCTGAGCAAGCTGTGGCGGGTGGTGTCCGGGGCAGCCACGTCAAAGTGGAGCAACTGCCCGGTAGCTGGTCTCTGACTGTTGCCCTCGGGGCTTCTTGCTGGTGGGCAAATCATTGAACAAGCCTGAGCCGGACGTCATGCTGCGGCTGCATGGCACCACCCAGGGCCTCGGGACTCCTGCAGCGAGCCCTCTGCTGAGGCAGGTTGTTCCTGATCCTGCCATCACACGGCCCCGTGGCTGCTGGCGGAGGCAGGCTTCCCCCAGAACCCGGGCCCGGAAGTGCGGCTGAGTTAGTTTCCAAACTCCTTACAAGTGCCGGAGCTGAAGTGAAGTCTTGTGGAGGCGGGCGGGAGAATGGAGCGCTCGCTGGCGCCTGGGGAAGATGGGTTTGGAAGCGCACTGCGGTGCGTGGAGCAGCATGTTAAAGCGTTTGGTGATCCGAATGATTATTTATGAACAGACTTAGCAAACAGTGTGCTCCAACCTGAGAGTCCTTTAGGACGCACTTGCTTAACCAGATAACCTCAGTGGAGCTTACACAACCAGCTATTAGTCTCCCTCCATATGTTGGCACAGTAGCTGCTCCCTTCAGTTAATTTTTCTTATTGTCTGCAGAGGCTTCAAATAAAAATGCAGGCATAATTGTTGTGCATTCCAGTCCCTGATCTATTGTTTTCCGCACTGAACCCAAAGTTAACTGTCAGGCGAACAATCCTCATTTAAAGCATCAACATTCCTCGCTTGTCTTCACAACGACTCATTGGACTTCTCACTCTCTGCGTGCCTCTCTAGCCAGCGAAAATACCCTAGGCAGTTTTGCATTTGGTTGCAGTCTATTTCGAATCTGATTTACTTTCAGTGCTATAGCGGTTGCATCGCAGGTACTGAAGGGGAGTTGAGAAAAAAAAAGGACTTAAATAGAAAAAACCTAAAATATTTCCATTGGGTTTGGATTTCAGTGATTTTTTTTTTTTTTTTTAAATAAATCCTAATTTTTCGGGGAGGTCGGGTAGCGTTTAGTGCCCCTTCTGAAGACCAAACTTCTTGGACAAGCTGTGAGGTCTGAGATTGTCGAGACTCTGCAGCAAGTGGGTAGGGAAACGTATCCGTGCCAGCTTAGTCCAGTGGAGACCCAGCTTGGTGCTGTCTGTAGAAGAGTAGGGGAATTTTCATAGGTGCACTGATGCCCTGTACATCCTGAATCTCGCTCGGGTTCCCGCTACAGCAAATCCCTCCTTGTATTCCTTGTGTTAATTCAGCAGACGAGGAAGAGGAAAAGGTAACAGAACAGCCAACTCCATGCCAACTCCCTCCAAGCTCTGCCCCTCCAAAATGAATGTGCTGCTGTTCCTATATATCGCAGGCCGTTGGCAGTCCCTCCCTTGCATTTCGGTGACTTATCACAAGAATTGCCAATATAACATTAAGAATTTAGAATGCAGGCGTGATGTTTGCAGGGATTGAGGAGGTTCAGGGGCTGAACAATTCTGCTTGTCAAGCAGGGGTTGGGTTTAAATTAAATTAAATTAGGGTTCAAAAGCTACAGCCTGTGCAAATAGGGCATTTTCTTCCCTCCCCCTGCACCTTGAGATAGAAGGGGGATCTGTTGTGTGGTTTCTTTATTAACGGTGCAAGATGACTCCCTCTCAAAATGGAAAATGAATGTTAGGAGAGTCGTTCCATCCAGAAGGGCTCTGTGAAGTTTCTCAGAACATTTTGTACCATCCTGCTCCTATTATAGAAAGATGTAATTCCCCAACTTGGGAGATAATAAGCAGGTATTGACTTCTGCTGGGGTCATTATCAAGATTTATTCAGTCAATATGGCTTCTCAGGTCAATAAATCTTGAGGTTGATAAAGGAGGAATATATACTTGTAGACTTTATTAAAAAGTTTTTTCCCCTCCTGTAACACTTTGCCATGTACATTACGCTGGGCTCCGTTTCTGAATTGTCTTTAGTTGTCCTTCAGTGATGCATATTTTCCTAGTGTTTTCAACCCCTTTTTCTGCCTGGGGGAATGAAGAGCAGGAAGGCGAATCCTGTGTTTCGTTGGAAGGATCTGCTTGGGACGTTGTCCTGCTCTGATCCGTCTCCTGCACTGGGGGCAGGCGCTAAGTCACAAAAGGGGAAAAATCTAGGAGTGTTCCTGGTATCTCTGCAGGCGAGGATGGTATTCGGTGTACCTGTTTTGTAGACGTGGAGAGTCTGGCTTTGTGACCTGTTTGTGGACACCAGAGGGTGTGGGGACTCCAGAGTTTCTTTGCATCTCAGCCCCAAACTCTTGAGGCTAGAGACAAAGCAAGGCATCTGCTGCCCAGTGACTGAGAGGGTGCGACTTTGGGATCCTCGTTCTTTTTTAAAGCAATGGTAAAACCCCCACTGATTTCAGTTAGGGCCAGAGCAGCCCCTGGCCAGCAGGAGGAGGAACCGGCCTCTTTGGGGATGTGGGTACAAGGCACAGCATGCCCTTTGATACCAGGCCCCTGCTGCTTCACTGGGGCTGCGGGGGGAAGTGTGGCTCATTGAGCCTGGAGATGCTTGGGGTGGGACATCTCCCAGGGGCAGGCAGCCGATGGTGGCACTTGGTCCTATGTGAAGGCTTGAAGGGTGGTGTTGGCAGCCTCCAGGCCTGGGGCTGGCTCCTCTCGCTGGGGGTGTTTGCTAGCCCAGACCTGTGACAGCGCAGTGGACATGGGGGACATATCCAGGGACAGCGTCTGTGCAGTGGACATGGGGGTCACCGTTTTGCCCAGGAGGTTGATTTGCCTCATGGCCCGAGCCCTCGGTGAAGGCTTGGGAGGCCAAGGGTCAGTTTACTGTCTGGGTTTGATGCTCCACTTGGTGGGTGACCTTGGGGACAAACAGCTCCCCTTTCTATGCCTCAGTTTCCCTATTTGCAAACAGCAGATGATGCTGGCATCCTCTGAGCCCGTGCAACGGGAAGTGCTGCGTGAGAGAGAGGTGCCCACAGGCTGCGAATTGGCATGGAGGTGCCCTCTGAGGTTTGTTTTGCGCGCGGCCTTTGGCATGCGCAGATCTGGAACCAGCACGTCTATTTGCAGTAGTTGCTTGTGTCGATGAGCCATGCGGGTGTGCTTGCCTCGAGCTTGAAGCTATTTCACTGTAAAAATCTGGCCTGTTACTGCCAGCCAGATGTCAACCACGGGGGGTACCCGTGACATCTACCCAAGGGCTTAGCTGGAACAGAGAGTTGCAGTGTTTGCTACTGACTGCAGAGCTTATTAATTAATGGGGACTTTTAGCAATGCCAGGCTGGAAAAGGAACCTGTGTTTGAGGGGCAGCCTGCAAGGATGGCCCGCTGGTCCTGTGGGCATCCCTGTGTATAGAGAGGCTGGACTAAAATCTGACTAGTCTTTCTTCCTGTCCCGGGGTCTGTGCTACAGGGCTCTGTCCCCTCAGCTGGGCAGCTGCTAGTGCTGTTGCATGGGCCTGAGGCCCCATTAAACAGTTCTGGAGCTTGCTCCTGCCTTTTTCCTGCTCCTCAAGGCTCTGTGGCAGTTTCTGGCAGGCAGGGATGCAGGATTTGTGCAGCAGCGTAAAGATGCCAGTGGCATGCATCGCATTTGATCCTGGCTCGAGCTGCCGTCCTGTGCCCCTTGGGTGGCTCCGTGAGTCAGCAGAGCTGCAACTCGGAGCCTGCTGATCCAGAACCCTCTCCCTTGGGAATCTCTGGACAGGAGCTGTGGCCGCCAGGTGTGTGCTTTCGACTCCCAGGTGTGTGCTTTCGACTGCAGGACCCTGGCACATACGTGGGTACCCCCATCTGCTGGGGGTTCTCTTCCACATTGGCATCACCTCTACTGCCCTGGCAGAGTGGGCAACAGCGACTCCCAGCGGAGGGTCCGAACATGCCCTGCCTGTTTGCTGAGGGTGAGAGGTCGAGGCCGAGAGAAATTTCTGCTCATCCAGGTTGTTTCCGTACAGGCTGCATTCAAGGTTAATATAAAGAGAAAGGAATTTGGTTGAAAGGCTTGTGCGTAATCTGTGGGTTGCCTTAGCTTTGCCTGAGCATTGCTTTTATTTGTTTTGGCAGTGGCTACAAAGAGCCCTTTTGCAGAATCTCATCTCCTGGCGCTGTTCTCTTGTGTGCATTACACAATAAGAAGGGGTCATTCCAGATTGCACACAGGCACGCGCATGCACACATGCACACACGTATCTCCTTTTTCTCCAAACTGTTTGGGTGCCTTTTAATCTGGCCTCGCCGTGTAATTATTTTTTGACGAGTTTGGTGTAACATTTAATGATTTCCCAAAAGCCGAAACAGGACCCCAGAGTATTGATCTTGCTGCAGTTTAAGTGACTCACTGCTAACGTGGGGCTGTTTGAATATTAATGGGCCCGTGCGTGCATGCTTGCTAGCTGGGTCTTCTGCAACACAGATTTCTAAAGAGGTAAATAACCAATTTGAACCCCGTGTAAATAGGCCTCTAGTGGGAGCAGGGCCACGTGTCGGCTGCTGCCTTTGGTTACGCTCTTTCAGCTTTGCACTGAAGTCAGGACCTTGGGCTTCCTTTGTTTTCTTCCATCAGGATAACACAATAAAGGTATTACCTGCTGCTGGCACGGAGTCTGGTAATGTGCAGTGTAAGCAGAGCCACTCATCTTCCCGAGATCTGGGGAGAGCCGCGGCCCTGGCTCGTGTGTTTTGCCCAGCCTGGCTGCACAGCGCGTTTCTTCTTTATTAATCATGCTGCATGCTGACATAGATAGCTGCGTTCAGCTGAGGCTGTCTGAGCACTTTACAAACACCGCGTAGTCCTCGGGAGGTAGGTAATTATTACCGTCCTCATTTTACAGCTGGGGTAGCAAAGGCGGAAGGAGGGGAAAGCATCTTGCCGTTGCCAAACGGCCTGCTGGGGGCTGCACAGGGCCTAGGACCCAGGAGTGCTGACTCCCGGGCCCCCCTCTTGAAGCGTTACGGCCAAACAAAGAGATGCTGAGTGCCGGATGCTCTGTCTGAAGACCTCCGGAGAGGCGTGCGCTCGGTGTCTCCTGGAGTGTGGCCCTAAGTTTGTTGCAGAAGGTTCTGCTTCTATATTTGCCGTGTTTGATTTGGTATAACTGGCGAGTTATTTGTTTAAAATCAGTCTAGCACGTCAGCAGAGTGATTTATAATGAGCTGTGCTTTGGTTCACTGCGAGTTTATTAGGGTTGTGGTGTATTTTATGACTGTTGGTGGGAATGGGCTGTGCGGGAGAGAGATGTCGTTCTTTCTGGTTCTCATTTAGATCGCTGGAAGGGACCCCGATGGACTGTAAATAATGTTCAGCGTTTTGCTGCTGTCTTGTCTTTGACTCCAGAATTCAGTTCCCCTTGCTGGGCACAGCTGAAGAAACCAGGCAGCCAAAGTCAAAGGCAGCAGGGCTCCTAACTCACCTGGGCCCTTGTGAAAATGTTAGTATTGAAACCCACCTGCCATGTTTTGTGATTCCTTCCCTTCTGAAAGGACGAGGACACACGGATTTAAACTCGTCATGATGAATCTAGGCTGGATTGATGGTTTTTGACCAGAGCTGTGAGGTTGTGGAGCAGCAGCGCAGTCAGATTGAGGTGGTGCGACATGCTGTGATGGCAGGGCCTGGACCGGCTGCCCCGGGGGGTCCCTTGCCCTGTGTTGCTTTACAGATGCAGTGCGGGGTCAGTGCGTGCTGGGGAGGCAGCTGCACAGGAGTAGCTCAAGGGGTCCTGACTCAGGAACGTAGGACTGGGTTGCAGCTTGTCCAGCACAGGATCTTAACTCTATCAGTGGCCAGTGGGAGATGCCTCAGAGGAAGGTGTGACATCTTACCGGGGTTATTTGTGGGGCAGCCTGCCCCTAGATCTGGTCTCATCCTGATCTCTGCAAGTTAGAGACTGGCTTGAGGTGCAAAGGAAGGTTTAATATCCGTTCTGTTAGCTGTAAGTCCGGAGCGGGGGGTTGGACGACCCAGGAAGGAGCTGTGGTGTCGGAAGGATCGACTTGCTGACTGCAGAGGAAGGAGCCACAGTTGCTCCTGGGCAGGCTGGTGGGAAAAGAAACGGAGAAAGCAGCTGTGGGAACTGGGGTTTTGTTGCTTTAATAGAAGATAGAAGAGGCTGGCAAATTCCCCCTGCTGCTCTGGTCCTAAGTCCCCAGAGCGGCTGGAGGAAACACCAACCAGAGCAGATTACTTGGCTGACTAATTGTGTTGTTTAGGAAGTCTGCCGCTCCATGAGTGATGGAGCGTGGGAAGTCTTGTTGCTTTTGCAAAGCTGGGGCAGTTGGCAGGGAAGGGTATGGCACCTGCTATGGGGTTATGATCACAGGGAAACCATGGTTGCTGTGGGTGTGCCAACAGCTGCTATGGGCAGGACCGCGTGAGGCCAAGAGAGCTCACGTTGTTTGCTTTTGGAAAGGACTGTGCTCACAGCTTGGTGACACCAGCGCTGTGTCAAAGGCGTGAGCAGGGGCGGACGTGCTTCAGAACGCGCCAGTGAGCTCGGCCATGAGCCGTAACGGCCTGGTCGGACGCGTCGCGTAGTGTTCTTGCTTCTAACGGGCTGAGGATCTGGGAGGGCTGGGGCATAGACTTCAGCTGCTGCCTTTTCTAACTCCCGTCCTGGCAGGGGGCTGGCCTGTTCCTAGGTCTCTAATGGGAGGTACAGCAGAGACAACATCCTTGCCATCGTGTGCTCAGAGTGGAGTTGGCCTTCCACATTTCCTCTTGCCCTTCTGCGTGGAAGACGAGTGCTGTGTTGAACCATGCATTTTTACTTGCTGTGTCCTCAACACCCTGCTCTTCCAGCCCTGAGCCCACGAGGGGCCGGAGACGGACAAGTACCTTCCTCTCTCCTCAAGCTAAGGTGGCTAGAAGCACTCCCTTTTCCCTTGGGACTGGGGCCACGCTATGCCCTGATGCAGCAGCACAGACAGAACATAGTCTGCACCTATGCAAGCTGCTATGGAGCCGGCCATCGCATTGTTTCTTCTAGCCCGAGTCGAGGCTGGAAGCATCTAGCAGGCTGAGGGTTGGCCTGCTGGGGATCTGCAAGATGAGCATCAAACCCGCCAAGGATGCAGGAGAGCGCCCAAGTGAGCCAGCCTTATCTACCAGGGAGGGGAAGACCCCATCTTTCCTACCAGTTTCCACCCTTACCTGCTGTAAGGAGCCTTCTAGCTCTTCTGGTGGCTCCCGGTTGAGGAAGGAAGAGTCTTTGCCATATAGCACTAGGGCTAGTGTGTTCATCACTGGGTGCGTCTACACGAGACTCGTCCTGCGCAGTGTTATTAGGCTACCGCACAGTAAGCGTCACTAAACTGCACACCGGTGCTACTGCGCAGTAGTGTGTTACTACACATTGAATGAGTACTTGGTTAACCAAGTACTAAACTTAATTCACAGTAACTAGGGTGCATTAATGAACATGTAGATGCGCCCACTGTGGGCCAAATTCAAGCCAAGTGGCAAGCCCCTTGAAGCCTTTCAGCTTCCCCAGCTGTCGGACAGGGATAGTGACGGTACTGGCTTGGTTGCTGGGTCCCTGCGGTTTGGAGTGCGTTTGGCGCTGGCGTTATCAGCCCGGCATTGTCCTGTAACGCGTTTACTGAGACGGCACGAGGGATCGGAGAGAAGCCCGCAGGCAGGCAGAGCCCCACGTGCACATGGCTTTCATTCCCCCTGCATCCCACCCTCAGTTGTCCTGGCAGTGTGACCAGATGCTCCCTACGGCAGCCTGGTATTGGGCCACCCTGCCCATCCTCCAACTTTGCAGGATGTCACTTCTGCAGGAGCCTGCCTTTCTGCCTGCAGCCTGGCTTCCCAAGAGCTGGAGGCGGGCAGGGGATGGGCAAGTCGGCTGAGACCCACCAGGTGTCCTGTCTTGCCCGTCACGTGGCTCCTCCTCCCCCCACCCCCTGTACGGAGTAAGAGGGAAAGGGGCTTTTTTCTTGCTATGAAGTTTAGCACTGAAAAATGGCTTCTGTCCCCACCGAGTGCGGAGATTGTGCTCAGCCTTTGAGCATTGCTCAGGCACATATCTGATTAGCAAGCTATACTCTGGAAATCCAGCAGAAGGCTGCGTTTCTTTTTTTAATTTTCCACCAGGAAAACGCTGCATGCAGGAATTAGGTACTGGAGCCAGGGCTGCAGTCTCCTGCTACTGTACTTTCTTTCAAATAAAAGCAGCTAATTAACATTATTCTTTAATTATTGCCTTTATCAACAAGGGGTCTGATTTGTACCAGCAGGATAGTCGCTTTCCCTTAAACTACCCAAGCGAATGCTTCACTTCCTGTTGCTTTTGAAATGAATTTGATGTCATCTGCCCATTGTCACTTAATGGGGACACTTGGGTAATGATTGTGCGTACTAGCACTGTTAGCAGCACTGCAAGCATGTAATTTAGCCCCTTAGGCAACAGTACTTTTGAAATCTCTGGATAGTTTTGAACTCTCTGTTCTTAATTAAATATGCAATTTTTCACGGTAACCAGGTTAATTCTTTTGTGTTGTGTTGTAATACTGTTAGGAATTTTCATAGTTCTTATTAAACATTATTCAGGCATTGTGAATTCCATAATTAAAAAAAATGAAAAGAACAAAGCTGGATTCACTTCTCCTTTTTTTTTTCCCCCTGGTTAATTTATCAAATGAATTTTGCAAATTTTTCTTTTTGTCCCCAGACAGTGTGCCAAGTGTTTTAAAGGGGAAGGATTTAATTGCTCTGTAGGGATTGGTTGGTTATGAAGGATTTGGTTGTTTGATTAGTAAACCCTATTGGGAATGGTTTAATGCTCCGTGATCTTAAAAATTGTCTGATTGTTAGGCTCTCCAAGGATGTTTTCTCTTTTCGTTATGTACGGCAGCAGCTTCACACAAGTGTGATTATTAGGTAGCGAGGAGAAGATGGAAGGGAAGATCTTACTTCACTTTAAATTGGTGATCATGGGTGATTTTCCTTTCCCCTGGCAGCGTGAAGGGAGCAATCGCTGCCTACGGAGCAGTTATGATGAGGAGACAAATCAGTAGTTGTTTACATACATCATTGCAGATAATGCACATTGTTGGAGCGCGGGTTGTTAAGCCAAACGAGTCATACATTATGCTGCAGAAATGCTGTTCCCATTTGGAGGCCAGATCCTGCTCTCAGGGACGTGTGTGCAAGCCCCAAGCCACTCTGTTAGATGCCATGAGACAGGCACTTCACTGGTGTTACTCCAGATCTTCCCCTCTGGTGCAACTAGGAGCAGAATCCAGTCCCACCAATGGCACGGGCACGAGCACGCGTCTGCGGGTTGGCAGAGGTGGCTGGCACACGCATGGACGGGATTCTTGACGTCTGTAAACGTGTGTTTTCTTTCCTGGTGTGCAGTCTTCCACCCTTTGAGCTGAATTTCTCTTTCCAGGCCCCTCTACCAGTATCTCCACCTTGTCGCATAATGAAATTATACAGTATATCTTATTTGTCAAGAGGAAAACTGCAGCATACATTATTGCAGCGTCCAGATCGGAATGACGTTTTCATTAGATGGTGACAGAAAAAACAGAGCATTAACATTTACTGGGAACAGTATTAAACTGTCCAGCGGGTAGAGGAACACGTTGGGCAGCCCCCCTCAGCGTGCCCGGTATGTGCGTGTAATGTGGTTAAGCGAGGGCGGCTCACACGGTAGGCTGTGGTTGTTCAACTCATGCCCGGAGTCCTCTTCCAGCGCAGGTGGCCGATGTCCTGTGGCTGCAAAGAAACCCAGCTCGCAACAGAAGACAGTGGCAAAAGCCACCTTGGTGAAGGTGCTGTAATGGTTCCAGCTCTCACAGTCTTATTACCGTCTTGGTGTAGATGGTTTTCCCCTAAAGCCTCAGCTTCTGGAGTCATGCCATTACATGAGAATCCCAGTTTTCATTTTGAAATAATTTAAGTTTTATATAACGCTTGAAAGCCCACATTCAAAAGGGTAAGGAACCAGAAGGTTGATACACAAACCCCACATTTACTGGGTTTTTGGTTTTTTTAATGAAAGAGCTTGTGATTTTTTTTTTGGATTTTTTTTTTTCAGAAGGTCTCGTGATTTTTGAAGTCTTGGCATTGGCAGTGCTGATACCGGACCACCCAGCACATCTCCACGGTCTCCGAGTCCTAACGTTGTTTGAGATCAGCGCACCTTCTGGGCATATCCAGGAGGGCTTGATCCTGTTCTGATGCACAGTTGAAGTCAAGGGACCAAAGTCTGAGCACAGCTAGTCTGGATAAGGCTGTCCTCCAAAATTCAATGAAGCTGATTGTAGTCTCTCCATTGACTTCATATCAGGCCATTGACTTCAGTTTACATCAGCAGGACTGAGGGGAGAAGTTGGCTTCCTGGGGAGATCTGACGGGGCGGTGGGGTGGGACTTGGCTTGCGGGGTGGTTATGAAGCATCGGTGTGAGCCGTCCCTCTTGTGAAGTCGCTCTTGGTTGGTTTTAAAATGCCATTGTGCTGGAGGAGAAAAGTCAATATTTAGTATTTCTCCTGTTCTATTAATAATGATTTCCA
The DNA here is from genome assembly GCF_000455745.1 of Alligator sinensis. NCBI lineage: Eukaryota > Metazoa > Chordata > Crocodylia > Alligatoridae > Alligator > Alligator sinensis. The sequence continues at coordinate 4,182,546 of NW_005841833.1, read as the reverse complement.
GCACCTTTTGCAAATACCTGAATTTCGGTATAAAGCAGATTCTGTAACAGAGCTCTTTAATTGTGCGCGGGGTCAAAATGCCCGGATCCGAGAGTTTATGGAAGGAAAATAACATTTTTATGTCAGTGCTGCCTGGCTTTGATTGCATCACCTCTGCTTTAAGTGGGGAAGGGCGGGCGGGTGGGAGCCAGGCCGAACCTTTGAGAGCTGCGCCAACCTGTGATAAAAGTTGATTTTTTTTTCCCCCTGCAAACTGCTTAATCATCAGGATTGGCAACTTCCGATGCAGAAATCTTTGAAAATATCAAATTTTATCTTTGGACATAAAAGAGTTATATGGCTGTGTGAGGCGCAGCGTCTCTGCGGCCCCTGGGCTGAGAGAGAAGACACCCTCCCCCCTGCATGCTTGCTGGGCCCTGACGTGGCCCCCTTGAAGATGGAGGCAAAATGGGATGGAGCCGGTCCTGCGCGGTGCCCAGGGCCTCCCAGGAAGTGCTGAGCACTCTCCTTGAAATTGGCCCCTTGCTGGAGTGGGTCCTTAATGAGTCCCTCTGATAGCGCGGCACATGAAAAGCGTGTGCAGCTGGATATTTAATTGCATTGCGAGGGCTTTAGAAGTTCCTGTAGCAAGGTGATATTAGCACTTACCCCCCCCGGCGCGCAGCGTCGCACAGATGGGTGAGGGGCTCACCTTTCCGGGGCTTTATAATTGGAATTGTAACGTGAGCTCAGCAAATCCCACCATATAATTAGCTGGAAGGACTCACGGCCCCATTGTTGATTTTCAGCAAAACAGCATGGCGAGGGGTGCGCGCGCAGAGCGGCGTGGGAGCTGCTCCTTGCCCCTCTCCAGCATCTGTCGAGGGCAGCTTGGAGGGAGCATGGGACTGGGTGTAGGGATGGCGTGAAGGAAAGCATACCCAGGTGGATGGAGAAAGGGGGTTGGCCATGGCCGGTGTGGTTCTCCCCTCATTCCTGTTCTGCCTGCTTTCCCCCAGGGTTTATCATGTGTCTGTAAAACCCCATCTCTTGCCCCTGGCTGAAGCCTGGAGGGCACCTGTCCGCAGCCCGAGGGGTACCTGCTCGTGTGTGTGTGTGTGTGTGTGCGTGTGTGGGTTGGTTGGTTGGTGTTTGGGCGGATCGATAAGTCCATTTTAAAGTCTCCACAGGCAAGACTTCCCAGGGCTCTAGATATTGTGTGGGGAGCGATTGCTGCCTCTAGCAAGGGGTCACATCAAAGAAGGAGAATAAAAGCAGGCTGGGATTCATTAGCTGGGCTGGGCTGGGCTGGGCTGGGTGGGTGGAGGGTGGATTTGGCTAACTTGCTCTTTCTGGGCAGTTAGTACGTACTGCGCCTGGGGCCCCAAACTGCTCTAGTCTGAATGAGCTTGGGTCCTGCTGCCGCTTCCAGCTCCGAGAGACCCATAGCGGCCGCCCCGCATGTCAGGGGCTGTTCCTGCTGTCAGCGAGGCTGGAGCCAGGGAAGAGCTAGTGTCCACTGCAGATCTCCTGGGATCTCTCAGTAGACACTAGCACCAAGAGAAGCAGCATCCTGCGTAGATGTGGGCACGGGCTCTGCTGGCAGCCTGGCTCTGGGGCAGGAAGCATGGCCCATGGGGATGGAGGAGCAGGCCCGGTGCGGCAGGGAGGGTCAGGCCTTGCACAGGGAACTCGGGGACCCTCCCAGGGTGGCACTGGAAAGACCCGCGGGGCCTCTGGCTCTGCAGGGTTGGGTCCCTGCATCTGTGGCCCTCGCAGGCTGAAGCTCCAAGAAGCAGCCTTCCTGGCTCCATCTTCCTCCTGCCAGCTTTGCTGGGGGGTGCACAGCATGGCCCTCCACTGTCTGCCTTCTCCACCCGGGGGCTTCTCTTGCATTAACAGTGGTGTCTATGCAAGCTGCTGGCACGTGGGTATTGCCAATCCCCTCTGTCCTGACCAGGCCTCGGCATAGTCCCAGCTCTTGGCTGCAGCAGCTCCTCTCTTCTGTTCTCAGGGTGCCTGGTTCAGTCCTGGGGGCTGGCCATACCCCACATCACAAAGCCCCCCGCCTGCCCAGCCCCAGTCTGCTCCCTCTGAGGCTGCTGGGTGGCTGCAGGCTTTCCTGAGGGTTGCATGCAGACATGCTGAAGTCAGAGAAGTAACACCAGTGAAGACTTTGGCACAGGATTGCCTGGGCTGGGACTGAACTGTTGTGAAACAGGTCTCTGATACTGTAAGATCATGTACACCCCGCCCAGCCTTGTCTGGGTTGTACCAGTCTTCTGCCCCAAAGAACCCCCCTGATCTGCTTCTCTCCACGGTGGGACAGGGAGGGAGGCCTCGCTGCCTTGCTCCGAGCTTGCCCCGATGTGGGGTGTCCAGCGCAGAGCTGTGTTGTGCCTGGAATTGGATCGCGCAGACTTATCCTTCGCTGGAGGCGAGATCTGCAGCGGACTGCAACAAGCTGCTCAGGGCAGTGGAGCCAGACATGCGCTGGGCTTGAGGAAACCTTATGTCGGAGATGCAGCATGGTTGGTTTTTTGGTGGAAGCTGCGGCAGGAGCAACGAGGCTGTAGTTGGAGCGTGAACCCAGGTACAGCCTGTTTGGAAACAGCCTGTTGTTTCTGGCCCTTTGAGCTTGGTTCCCTTTTGGCACATGGCAAAAAACTGCCATGGTCGGAAGGGTAGGGTGACCTGTTCCTTCACTCATCGGGGGGCAGCTTCCTTGGGACTGGAGTGTGCTTTCCCACCAGGTCACTAATAGCTCCTGAGCTCCAGCCTGACCCCTGCTTCCTCAGTGACTCAGGATCTACCCCATGAGGAGCACTTGGCCCCCAGTGCAGAGAAGCTGTGGACACCTAGAGACTGTTTTCATCCCGGATAATGGAAGGGCAGGGTAAGCCATTAGCTTAGACCTTGTTCTGCCGAGGAAGCTCCCCAGGGCCACAGGGGGAGTCCCACCCACAAATTTTGGGTAGGAGGCCACCACTGGCCCACGTGTAATTTGGGAGCATTATCACCAACAGCTCTGCTCCAGGGTGACACTGGCATGACTAAGGCGTGAGCCCTTGCTTTGCAGAGATGTGCAGTGGGAACTTGGCATGAGCAGACGCTCTCATGGGAGAGTGTATGCCAGTGAGATCAGCCGTGCACCGCGGAGTCCGGGCCCTGCCACCTGGAGTCAGCTCTGTCGCATGCAGCTACAGGCTTCAATGAAGTTGCTTTTAATTATCAGCCCACAAGTAACTCGAGCGCTGTCCTCCAGTACCCACATTCTGCACGAGATCCAGCAGCGGTGGAGCCGCGTGGTGCAAGAGGGAAGGGGCAGGGAGTCAGGTGTAGTAAAGCACTCCTCGGGCCAGATTCAGGTTCATAGAGTGTAGAGTCGGAAGAGACCACAATGGATCATCGTGTCCGCCCCCGTGCCCCTGGTAGGAAAGAGGACCGAGGTCAGACGACCCCAGCCAGGTGACTACCTAGCCTCCTCTTGAAGACCTCCAAGCTAGGTGATAGCACCACCTCTCTTGGAAGCCCATTCCAGATTCTGGCCACCCTTACTGTAAAAAATGTATTTCTACTGTCTAACCTGAATCTATTCTCCGTGAGTTTGTGCCCATTATTCCTAGTTACTACTGGGGTGCCCTGGTAAACAGCGCATCTCCAATTCCATGTTGTCCTCCCTTGATAAACTTATAGGCGGCTACAAGGTCTCCCCTCAGCCGTCTGTTGTGAAGGCTGAAGAGATCTAGATCCCTCAACCTCCCCCCGTAGGATCTTTCATGGAGGCCACTAATGCTGCGAGTGGCCCTCTTCTGAACCCTGTCCAGATTCCCCGCATCCCTCTTGAAGTGCGGCACCCAAAGCTGGACACAGTACTCCAACTGTGGCCTGACTAATGCCGTATAGATGGGGAGCATCACCTCCCTCGATCTGTTGGTCGTGCATCTGCTAATGCGCGACAAGGTGCAATTGGCCTTGTTGATGGCTTCGTTACACTGCCGGCTCATGTTCATCTTGGAGTCAGCTATGGCTCCAAGATCCCTCTCAGCTGCTGAGGAGGTCATCCCCCAACCTGTAGGTGTGTTGGGGATTCCTCCTCCCTAGATGGAGTACCTTGCATTTATCTTTGTTGAATTGCATCCTGTTTCATTCTGCCCATTGATCCAACCTGTCCAGATTGGCCTGCATCTCCTCCCTGCCCTCCGGTGTGTTAACTTTGCCCCATAACTTGGTATCATCTGCGAACTTGGAGAGGGTGCTCTCCGCACCCTCGTCCAAATAGCTAATGAAGATATTAAATAACACCGGTCCAAGGACCAAACCCTGCAGGTCCCCACTGCCCATCTCCCTCCAGGCCAAGAATGACTGGAAGTTGTGCAAGTTAGACTGGACACGGGCCACTGGTAAGGGCACATGGGAGCTGTTGAATGCGTGGCGGTCCTGGGGGCTCCCGTGGTGGCTGAGGGTGCCCAGCACCCCTGCTGCTTGTGCACCGGAGGTGCGACTCCTTGCCCCTTCAGTCCGAGAGGGAACACGTGCCTTTCATCTCCCAGGAACTGTCTGAAGCACATGCAGCAGGGCCCGCCCCTCAGAGATGATGCTTGCTGCAAAATCACAGCCCAGACAGGATCAATACTCGCAGGTCTGCAGGGGCCCCAGGGGATTGTTTGGGTTTTAAGGGGAGGTTGGAGAGGCATTAAACTTATAAATATATTATTATTTAAGAGAAGATTCATTGTAGTCTTTGAGCTCAGTTTATATGGCGCCAACATTTTGTTCTATGATATTTTATGGTTATCACTCGGGGTGAATTAAACAGGAGGGGAATGATCCTGGTGGGGCTTCTCCAGCCAGTGGGTTTTTGTTAAACAGAAGTTTATCGCAGGGACAGAAAGAGGTTGTGCAGAAGCAATAGGGGCTTTTTAAAAAGAAAGAAATAAAAAGACATGGATGTGATTTATGATCTGGGCTGTAGATTTTGGTTTGGGATTTGGGGTTGTTTCTTGTTCAGCTGCTTCCATGTAGGGGAATGCACAGCACCTTATGAGGCTTTGCTGGAAACCCAGATGCCAGGGCTCTGTTAGCTGGTGAGAGTCAAAACTCAGAACCAGCTCCAAAGGGTGCCAAAGGCTCCTTATCGGAAGAAGCATGGCAAGGGCCAGGGGCTGGAAGCTGAGGCCAAATGCTCAGATTAGAAGCAGGGGCCCGTGCGTAACGGGGAGGGTAACACTCTCCGCTTCCGGAGGGCTTTGGGCTGGAAGCTGCAGCTGCGTTCGTTGTCAGACACAAGCTGTTGAAGTAACTGGGGAAGTCGCATGGTCTCAGAGGTCCCATCCGCTATTCTAACGGCCCCTTTGGATCTTAGACGCTCTGGATAACCAGAAAGCGAAGCAGCTCTGTTACGCTTTGCTCACAACTGGCTAAGGAGGGTTGCTGTAGAAAAACAAACAGCCCCATGTTTTAAAAGGTCCTGAAGTGGGGAGAACACAAGGGTTTTTCCTTTTCCTTTTAAATATGATTTTTATCTTAGTCCTCTTAGGAAAAAGGCTAAGATGCACATCAGCCGGCAGAGGAGGCTCCTGCGATTGGGCTCCAGAGTCGCCGTGGTTCTGCTTTAGGGCGGTGTGGGGCGGCGTGTGCAGCACGTCCCCTTCCTGCTCCCGAGGGGGGCTTCAGGTCCGACTGCTGGCACTGGGAATGAGGGTGTCTTCACACCCAGCTCATTTCCCACAGAAGTGAGGGCTGAACTCCAACAAGTTCAGCCCTCAGCTGTTTGCTTTGCCTTTGTTTTAACAAGGTACGGGAGGTGAATGGAGCCTACATCAAGGTCATGGGACTTGGATGGTCTTGAAGCCAGCCTCAGCGTGGCGTCAAATGTAAGCAGGTAACATCCGTCTTCTAAATAATGTTCTCTGTGCTGGGCCGGGCCCACGTAAAGCTTTCCCTCGGCGAGTCTCTGATCATTAAGTCCATGTCTGATTATTTTTGTTGTTGAGAGAAATCCCCGTTCTATTTTGCCTGCTTGTGTCGATAATAAATCCGGCGCACCTCTTAACTGGATTCAGTGGCCTCTAACGCTGCATTTGGTGCTCCTCCTGTGCAACCCCGTATCCAGAAAGTCATTTTAAAACAAGGAGTAGAGGTTTGAAAGCCGAAGTCGAGCAGATGCTGGTAATGTATTCGCAGTCATGACACAGAATGGCAGCATGTCATGAACTGTATTCTCTGGGGACCAATGGGTCTGTGATATTGGCTTTAACCCACAAAGACTCCAGTCAGTGCGTAAATTCATCAGACTTACAATATTGCTCTTGGACTACTGAATAATTTACAGTTCCAGGGCCCAGCCAGGTTCAGGTCATTGGGGTTCATGGGTTAATAACAGGTTTGGTTTTTGTTGTCAGCAGCTGCCTTGATAACATATGAAAGAATCCTATTCTGTTGATTAGATTTTGAAATGGATCAATTTTTAATCAGCAGAACATCTGACTCACTCAATAAGAGTAGCATTGTGGAGACAGGATGGAGGCTCTCTTTATTTACAGGATTGTTTGTTTTTAGTAATACGCAAATACTCGCCCGGCGAGGAGCCCCGGCCACCCCTTCCCCAAAACGAATTGACTGGATTATCTACAGACTCAAATCATGTATGTGATCCATCTCCTGATTAGTTAGTAAATCCATAGTTCTGTTTAAGAGATAAGAGCCAGCACTAAAGGTTTGATTTAGTTATCCATTGTTATTGATGGGAAAACACTTACCAGCGAGGAACTTTTTTTTTGCTTGTTGGAACAGTGGAAAATGCCAAGCGAAGTG
>NW_005841833.1:4124318-4175720 GCF_000455745.1 Alligator sinensis | reverse complement strand
GGGGGGCTTTGGGGAGGTGATAACAGGGCTCTGCTGGGGGTGGGGGTGTTTCATTTAATGAAATCATGAGACCCTCTGGTCTTGCCACAGCTGTGTTTGAATGCCAAATGATGCTCAATAGGAGTCTGGGGGAGGAGGGAGGTGGCAGCAGTGTGCGACAGTCAGCTAGGTTTGCTGCATGGTTTGCATAGCACCACTGGAGGAAAAAACCCTGCTCATGCTGTGCTGGGAACCTGCTAGAGGCCTCCAGGCTCCAGCTGGGGAGCTGTTAGCTCTGACCCAAGGGCAGATGGAGCATTAGGTGGAGTCTGCTGCTCTGTCACCCACCAGCATCCCGCTATGCAGGTTTGATCCTGTGGCTCCCATGTTAGGGACCATCATCTCCCCTTGGCCTGTATTATGGTGCTGTGCTAGCCCTGGTGCACAACCTGCAGCACCTTTTCTCCCACTTGTGCAACTGAACGGACCACGTGGTGGTGCCTTGAATGCAGCGCTCTGACATATGGTAAAATCACTGCTGAGTCTAATCACAAATGCAGTCATGTTGCCAAGTCCCACCAGAGCCCTGGGGCTGCTTGTCTGATCAGAGGGAGCAGGCAGGACTGTCCTACGGACACCTTGGCCTCCAGGGCCGTCAGCCTGACACCACTGCCACCGCTCACAAAGGACGCTGGCTGCTGACTCGGTGAGACTGCTCCCCTGCCCTATCGAAGGGCAGCATGTGAGATGTTGGGAGAACTCCCCTTGCTCACCTTGGCTGATTTTTCACATGCCTGGGCCGTGTGTGCCGCTCTCTTGATTGCCTTTGGCATGAGGCTGTGGAGACCCACCTGCGTCTGGCCACTGCAGGGCTGCAGCATGTTGCTGCTGAGCTGCCCTCGCTGTGCTTACCCCCATTTGCCCTCTGCCTTGCCTGTGTTTCACTTCACAGGGGACAGCTGCTCTGGGGCCTCGGAGTCCCAGGGGGAGGGAAATCCTGGTGAATTCCTTGGTGAGCTCCTCAACTTGTCCAAGAAAAGGGCTGGGAGGGGATTCCACATACTGTTCAGTCCCTGCGGGGAGAGGGGAAGGGGTTGGGGAGTGAAAAAGACCAGCCAGGTGCTCAGCGGCAGTGGTTATAGGCTCAGCGGAAAAATGAGAATGCACCAGGACTCTGCAGCCCCCCAGCCCGCGTCCTACTTCCAGGGATGGCTTTCTTCCCCCGGTGGCTTTGTCACTGCTGGGCCTTCCCCTGTTGGGACCAGATCCCTGGCTGGTGAACACAGCCCCCTTGATGTGGTCTGTCCACTGGTGCCATTGGAGCTCTGACTATTTCCAGCAAAAGACCTAGCCTGGGATCTTTTCCCTGCAACTTTGCTGTGCAAAGAGCAAAGAACAGCAGCGCTGCCCAGCTCAACCATTCTGCCTGGAGCAGTTAGTCTTCACTGTGTGTAACTGTCCTTTCTGCCCTTACCCTGAAGGATGTGTTGATGCCCCAAGACCGTGTGCGCTTCCTCACGAGACTGGTCTTGTCGACGCTAATGATACTACCCGTGCCAAGTGCGTTCTTACCAAAGCGAGTGAGTGGCCCAGCTGAGCTGGTGAAGACCAGTTTCTCCTGATACATGCATCTCATTCCCACCATATTTTCACTTTTGGTTTCCTCTGTTAAGTTTAAAGCAGCCTCTTTTCAAGCACCATCCTACAGCAGACTTGGAAATGTGCAGTGTTATTGGGCAGAAGGGGTGCCATGGGGTCAGATGCTGCTCTGCTTTGGTGGAAGTCCAAAGTAGCTCTACTCATGCCAAGCTCCAGTACGTAGATGAGCAACCAGAAGTGCACAGATTTGTAGATGTGTGGTTACCACAAAGAGTCAGGGCTACTGAAATAACTTAGGGCAGAGCAGGATAAACCCTTGGCATTGACCGGTTCCTTGGTTCATGGGTGGTCCTTTCTGAGGAAGAGCCTTGACCGTACTGGGTTGGTACTGCCCTGACAGTATGTGACATCTCTTAGTCTCTCTAATAGGTAACTGCTGGTCCATAGACTGTTTGTGAGCAGCTCACTGAGAGGTGCTGGATTAAAACTGGTTGGTTTTGATTGATTGCATGGATTTAGTGGTCTTGTTTGCATGTCCTGGTGCATGAGCACAACACGGAGACTCCCTGTGCACCTGTCCATGGTTAAAAACTCCCCTGGTATGAACACTCACTCAACCAGGTGTTTCTGGTCACTCGCACGTTTGCTACAGTATTGGTGAAAAATGAGGGGCGCAGATGCATTGGGACTGGATCCCCAGCTGGTACACATCAGAAGACCTGGCCTCAATATTTTATATCGAATTCAAAACTAATGGTAATTCTACAGCGATCGCTCTGTCATCTGTCTGTAACGCCGAGCTACCCCTCGAAGGTCCAGATTTACCACTGACTTCACTGGCCGCAGAATCCAGCTTCAGCATAATGTAGAACCACCATTTTGCTAGTTCCTGTGCATTAACAGAGGCAGAGTTTCAAAGGGAAGAACTTGGCTAGGTTCATTATTATTTGTTACTAGGAGAAAACAGGTTTTTTTCATTATAAATTAAAAAAATATTGGGTAGGCGGGTGGGAGGGGGAAAACACTATTTTTAAGTAGCAGGAGCACACAAAGGCATTCAACAGCAGCATGGTAGCCTTGCATCCTAACAACCATGTGCATTATTTTTGTAAAGACATGTATAAAATAAATTTCCTCCTAAGTGGAGCCTTGTATGTCAAATTTTGGCCTGGAGCTAGTTTTAACAGCTGAGTTAATGGAACTCTGTGAAAATTAAGCTTTTTTTTCCCCCTTAATAACAGAAAAGGTAAGAGTCTCATAAATATAACGTTGCAAATGGTGCTGCGGTGCTAAAGGCTGCTTGGTGGTGGCTCGTTGAGTGCTGATAGACCAGTTGAGAAGGCTGTTTGCTGGCAGATATTGATATTGATAAGGAGTCAGTCTTAATGAGAATTTGCATAGTTCTGCCCTCAGGGGACTGCGATTTTACTTTTAAAATGTGTGCCTTCTGGCAGGCCCCCTAACCTAAATAAATATGTTTTTCCCTCTTACCATGGATCAGTTAAGATCACAGCTATGCTGGGGCTTGCTCTTGGCCATTTCTTCCGAGGTGCAGTTTTTTACCGTTTGCATCTGTTTTAAAGATGCTTGAAAGCATTTGCATCCTCCCCAGCTCCAGCTTGGGGAATATGTAGAGCCATGTCCCAGAGCTGGCTCCAGATGTGCAGAACATGCGGCGGGAGCAGCTGAAGGATCATAAACCTGCCAAACAGGATTCCAGCGCGGAGCATTTCCTAGCCAGTGCTCTCCAACGACACCAGCAAAGGGATGGGGCTCTTGGCTGCTAGGCTGTAGAGCTCTTCTGGAGTAGAGGGCCTAATTTAATTAGAGAAGTAATGGATTTTAATGCTTACTATTTATATTTTGGTAACCTGATTACATGGCATTTTAAACACCTGTGAAAGTGTTTTAAGCCTCTGTCAGCAGTGGGTGGTATACGGTGTTCCAGGGAACCTAGTGCCAAGTGTAAATACAAGTGTGAGGGTGAAGTCTTTGATGCTGTGTAGGGCTTTGCTTGCTATAGCCCCAGGTCTGCAGCTGAGCTGAGACCAGACCTTGCTGTGGGACCACAGACTGGGCTCGGGGCCAGGACTCGGGAGAGCCAGCTTCCATGCCTCGCTGTGCCTCTGGCTCGCTGAGTGGTGATGGTCAGTTCAGCTTGCTTCTCTGTGCCTCAGGTTTCCCATCTATGAAATGGGCTTAAAGACACAGCGCTTCCTCTGTGAAGTGCTTTGAGCCCCACAGCTGCAGAGCTATGTGCTGTCATCCAGTTTGTTTGCCTACTTGGCAATCGTGGCTGTAGGACCAGGGTCTAGTAATATCACTTCCTGTGCCAGGCCGGCTCCCTAGCAAGCTTGATCCAAGGTGTCTGGGTGTCAGCTGCTGAGCGCTCTGTCTCCTGTGGCTGTCGGTAGATGTGAAGCCTCTTGGGCTGGAAACAGATGGTGCTGAATGGAGTGATTCAGCTGTGCCACCATGTGTCGTGGCACAGCTGATGGCTTCACTGGGCGAAGCACACGTCACCCTTTGTCCCACCCTTGATGGTGCGGGACAAAGGGCAATGTGATCTCCCTGCTTTCCTCGTGGCCTCAGACCTGTGCTGGGTCTGGGGTAGCGGGGAAAAGTGTTTCCACACTCAGCCGGCCCCAGGGGGCTGCCTGGGCAGGGGAACCCCCCCAGCGCAGGTCTGGGGCAGCAGGGAAAGCACCACAGAATCCCAAAAGTCCACTGCAGTAAAGCAGCAGAGTCTATTACTACCTTTCATTGCACCACTGATTTTCCTGCTATGTGCCGCAGCAAGGGGTAAAAGCGCCTGTTTGCTCCGTATTTGTGCCACCTTAAATTTTTTTATGAAATCAGGAGTTCCCCCAGCAGCACCTGCGCATGGGCAGGCTGTGGGCCTGTTACAGGGCTGAGAACAGAGCTTGCTGGTGACCAAGGACTGAGAATGTCTCTGAGCCTCAGTTTTCCTCTCTCTAAAATGGGGTAATGGACAATTTGTCTGTGGCACAGCTGTCATGAGGACTAACGATGCCTGTAAGGTTCTTTGAGATTGTGGGGCAAGACATGCAGTGTGAAAGCAACAGGCTAAGGCTACCCTTGCAGGACTTTAGGCTCCTGTATGGCTTTCTGCCATGTCTGCGTCTTAGGGAGAAAGGTTTCTCCCAGCACACCGCTCTGGGAAGTATGTTTGCTGAGTCTGGTGGGATCACTGCTGCAAAGCGCTGGGTGGGGAGGACTTTGCAGCCGGGTAAGTGGAACACTCCTGCCTAGAGCAATATAGTGCCCAGTGTTATTACAGTAACATAAGCCCAAGGGTTCATTTATATAACCTGGAAGTAACACTGCAGGAAATAGGCAGTTTGCTAATAGCCACAGTAATAGCTTATAGACTCTTGCTCCTGTCAGCAGGGACGAGCGATATATCAGTTTCTGTTAAAAACATTAGCAACATCAGAAGGTTAAATATGCATATTATATCATCCCTGGCGGTTTTATTTTCATGAGAGCAATGGATGTCATAAGTTCATGACTTGAAAATTAAGTTTATTTTAGTGATGGAAAATGTGCTTATCCCCTGAATGTCTCCTAGCTCTTTTCTGAGATTAGTTAAAAGGAAAACATTTTTACCAAGAGGAGAGGGCCGGCTGACCTGATTTTTTTTTTTTTTTTTTTTTTTTAAATAACGAGTGCTTAGGAAGTATTGATTGAGATGATCAGCATTTAGTGTCTTTTGTAATTTAATGAGGAACTGTCCAGTTTATGCCTGATGAAGGCAGTTGGCTGCCCTGTGGGCTGGAAGGAGCTTTGCAGGAACTGGTGGATGGACCGGAAGACTTCCAGGGAGAAAGTACGAGGCAGATGCCTTTCCAGCCTGCGCCACAAATGGCAAAGAGTCTGCCCGTGTCCCCCCGGGCCTTGTTAAGACCAGCACAGACCACCCCTGATCTGATCCCAGAGCTCCTCTCTCAGGCCTGGCCAGCCCGCACCCTGGATCCACCTTGCGTAACAGGGTGTTCCAGATGTTTGGTGTCAGCCTCAGGCGCATGGTATTGTCCAGACCCCTCTTGAAGTTCAGGGCTGTTCCTATCAGCCAGTTATTCAGGCATTTTTAATGTGAGGCAGGCCTCCCAGATCATTAGACTGGCATAAAGATCACAACATTTAGAAAATACCAAGATTTGGGTCCTTTGTGCCTTTGTTCCCTAGTTGTGTAACTTTTCTAACTAGGATTTCTCAGGCCCAGATGCTTCAGTAACATCTGCAGGTGAATGTGTAGACCAACCCCCATTATAAACCTGTGCCTCCAGTTCACAAGTTGGTTGTAGGTTTGAGAACAAGCTCTGACTTGGAGGTATGGCCGGTTTAGGCACAAAGAGCTGCATTTCCAGCTTTACGACCCCATAGTTAATTTTGCTTCCTACAGGTGGCTGCCTATGTAGTTTGTTCATAGATTTAATTTCTGTTTTATGTGTCTTTATCTGTATGCATTCGCCCTGTTTCTCCATATCAGCTATGGTAGCACGCAGTTTATCAACGCTCAAAGTTGCCTTTTTACCTATGTGCACGCCTACATGTGTTGGTGCGTATGTCTATGATACCTTCTCATTCAGCACATCTGCTCCCTGCGCGTTAAGAGTCGCCGCTGCTAACTTCAGCACCAAAAGTAAATTCTTTTCTTCCTTTGGTTGACTCTGCAGATGCATGGCAGCTTTTCGTGAGCGAGCGGAGCTCCCTCCTGTGTCGTGCATCCTCAGAATCACTGACTGCATTCCAACCGCAGGGCCAAATTTCACCTTTACTTACACATTTGCAACCCATTAAAAACAATGAGGCTGCTCTTTTATGGCTGAGGGTTCGTTGTGGCCTATAAATTCTTACAGCTTCACTCGGAGCCCATGTTGAGATCGCAAGGCTGGCAGCCACAAAAGGCATCGTCGTTTGACTTGCAGAGTGAGGTACTTTGATCCAGAGTTATTGGGGCAAGGCAACAATGACACTTCAGAGCAGGAGCCCACCTTGCCTGACGGGGTCCTGCGGTATTTGCTTGGATATTTGCTGACATGTCCTTGCTTTTTCGGAAATTTTCTTACCAACATGGAAGGTACAAGTGAGCAGCCAGCACCTTGTTGCCCTGCAAGGCTCACTTTCTCCTTCAGGGAAAGACTCTTGCAAAGGGGAGCTGAGGAGCACTCCCAAGTTTTCAAAGGTTTTCCCAAGCCCGTGCCTGTTGTTTAAAGGGAGCATCTACAATTGTTTGATCTTGATTCATGGCAAATTCCAGTTGTCAGCTTGCCTTTGCACAGGCTCCAGCGTGGAAAATCAGCCTGGTAGAAAAACCTGGGCTCTGATGGGCAGCCCGGTAGGAAGATCCAGAGCTCTTTCTCTGTTGCTTGCACGTTTGCACTTTGGAGTATGCAAGCAGTAGGGCAAATTTGGCTGTATTCCCAAGGCATGTCTTGCATGAGAGGCAGTGGAAAAGCGATGCTTCCCTTAGGGAGCAGGATGTTGGGACTGCAAATAGCTAGAGGTGTTGGTGGTGCAGCATCTTCCTGGTGATATCCAGTCTGGATTGCAGAGCTGCAGGGCCAGTCCAGGAAGTGGCTTGTAGTACGGACTTTGTCTTCCCCTGCCAAGGTGAGTGGATGCACCTCTCCCTAATCATGTCAGCGTCTCTGTGCCGTAAACCCTCGTGCCACTTTGAAACGTGTTTTCTGACCCAGACCGCCTGCATTTCCTTCCTGACGGCCTGATCCTGAACACCCCCAGCTTGCACCAACTTCACCTGGAAGCCCAGGCACCCAACAGTTCTCTCTGGATGAGAGCTGCATGAAGAGGGGCTGAGAGTTTTGCTCTTAGAGCTGGCATGGGGGTTTTTTGGTGACAGATATTTTATAATGGCTAATCCCAGTCTGTCACTTCTAAAAGCGATAAAAGAAAACAGTGCGAGTGCCAGTGGCTGAGTTTGCTGGAAGCCGGCTATTCTCCGTTTCACTTGTTAATATTGACCGACGTACAGCAGAATGGCACGTGTCTCCTGGAAAAGTTTTGGACTGCTTAAGCCTTTAGAAAAAGAGCATAAACAAATGGCGAGTTAAATCACCTGTCCCTCCAAGTTTTGACTTCAAAAGGTAAGGCTGTCTAGAAACTGTGGTGTTTACTTCCCTTCATCCACACTGATTTCTCATTGAAATGCCCCATTTTCTTAAAGCGACAACAATTGATAATTTAGCTTTGGATAAAGCAACCTTAGAGCTTTTATTTCTCAGAGGCCAAACATTGATGTTGTGTGAAATGGGAGCTTTGAGAAGCCTTTGTATGGAACTTAGCTTCCTGAAAAATTTATTTGCTGCGACTGTGATCTGCAGGAGTGAATTGATGTTTATCTATAGTAGTTCTTGCCAGAAAAAAAAATGCATAACTGCACTTTCTTCGGAAGCCTTGAAGGGCCTTTTAAATAAGTGTCTAATAGTAGGCTCTCAATAGCAAGCAGCCAGCTTGATAGACAGTGTACAGTATATTATTAACTATAAGCAGGCTTAATCTTTTTCTCATGTTTTAGAAAATGCTTTATAACCTTATGGCCAAAGAATTCATGATCGCCAGGTATTTGAAGCTAAGCAAAATTATACTGGCTGTTACTGCTGTGAGATCGATAATACTGGGAAACACATAAGGCACTGAACTACTGTTTTGCAGTTTGGATCCTGACATTAGCAGCTCCATCCGCTTCCCCAGGGCAGCGCGGGCCTGCATCTAACTCATGTGGGTGCCAAGAGCTGGAAATACTTGGATGCTTTTTTTCCCCGTGTTCACGTCTCCCTGCTGTGCACGAAGCCAATACTGATGGCAGCCCAGCCTCCTGCTTCCAGCCATCCTTGCTGCCCTTGCCCTAACACTTCTGGATGCGGGTTCGTCTGCACAGCTGTGTAATGTATTTGGAGGCATCAAGCATTTTTATTTCCTTTTTCCCTTCTCAGAGCCGGGCAGAGTCAGCAAACCCCAGAGCTGAGGTATCAGGGAAAAGGCACTTTAGACGGTCCATATTCCCTGCACTTCTGCTCTTCTCTAGAAATCCCAGCGCGCAGGGTGTCCTGGACTTTGACAGAAGGGCTCTGAGATGATCATGGAACCGATCGGTCCATAAACCAACAGCATCCCCCACTGCTCTGTTTTCCCCTTCCTCCTTCGACCATTCGTATTGATGTGAGGAGTGGGGATTCCCTGGGTCCAGGTTAGCCAAGGTTCATCTGAACCTCTGTTGGCCAAAAACCCTCCTCACTTATCTACAAGGAAGTTTTCTCTCCTCCCACTCCAGCCCCTGACATGTATTAATTGCCCTCAGAAAGATTTCACCCATCTTTTGCAGACTGATGGTCTCCGTTCCCTCTGGATAATCAAAATTGGACTTAGTAGCTTTGGCACCATGCGCCTTCCCCCCAAGAGTCCAGGACATTTCAGCAGGCCTGTGGTGCTCTTCGTTCAGAAGAGGCTAAGGTCTCCTCAAAAGGAGGAAGCGTTTTCCAACTTAGAGACTTTAAAGCTCATCTGCGAATGCGTTGTCCTTTGCACAGCGCTGAGTTCGGCAGGTCGCCCCACTCCAGGGAGGCAGGATCACCCAGTCTTACCCTGACCACTGCCAAGCCCCCTGTGTTTTGCTGTGGATATATGCACTCAGCACCTCCGAGTTGATCTCTGGTACCGGTAGGCGTTCAGCCAGTCTTCAGAATGGATGGTTCGAATGCCATTATTGTAAATCCTGCCTTGTTGAAAGAGCACGCATCGTCTGCATTGATCACGGGTTGGTGTCGAGGGCCCCGAACTGGGAGGCAGAGGCGTGCGAGTGCGTCTTGCCACGGCAAGATACAACCTGGAGGTGCAGAGAAACATTATCTGAGTGCTTAGTCTAATGGCTAAATTACTCCCAGCTGGTGCAGCAGGATAAGAGCTGTTGTCTTGCTTTTGACATCAGATCATTTAACTTTTCTTCTCCTCGTGTTTTCATTTCCACAGCAAATATTTTAAAGTGATTTTTCATAGTGTTTTTCTCTTTTTTTTTTTTCTTTCAAAAAGAAGAGAAGTCGCCTGTGTTTGAGCTAACGCGGGGCTCTGGTGAGACCCTGCTCTGACTACAGTGGCCATTTCAAAGGGAAGAAGGGACAGGGGCCAGCACAAGCCATGGGTAGGCAAAGACCCGGTGCAGGAAACCCATCGGCTGTCCTGGCTCTTGATCGTTACGGGCCCAGTGCAGCTCCCGGAGTCTTTCCATGGCCTCTGGTGGGAGGTGGGTTCGTTCACCTTCCTACTCCTGTCACAGCCTTGTCCTCATTTATCGAGGCCACTTTGAATTCCGATTCTGTTGTAGTGTCTACTCCCTCCTACCCCGCACTCGGCGTCATCTGCAGATTTACTAAGTGTACTCTCGGTTCTCTCCTCGCAGGAAAGATCATTCATAAAGTCCCTCTGAGCTCAGGGCATGATCCAGCAAGGTGCCAGGTGCTCTCAGCCTCCATTGACTTCAGTGAAAGCACAGGGCTCTTGGCATCTCACAAAGAGCTTTATTTATAGGCGAGTGCAGCCAAGAGGCTGTGCCGTCCTTGGGCCTCCTGACCTGTGTAGCATAAAGCATCGCTCTGCCAGGAGGCCTCGGGGCATGCAGGCCCCAGCAGTGGGATGCCTGTCAGGTGCTAGGAAAGCCAAGGCCCCCCATCGCAGCGGGAGATGAACCTGATAGAGGCATGTGCTCAGGCCTTGTCCTTTCATGTCCCTGCGGTGCTGGTGTACTGCTGTGCTGGGATCCCAGCAAGGCCTGTGCAATGCAGAGAGGCCAGGGGTTTCGCACCTGGGAGCTGCATGGGGCTGAACATGCTTGAAAGCCGGGCCATTGTTTGAGGCGACTGGCTGTGGGTTTAAGGGCTTTGCTTGAGAACTCATGCGCTGTAAGGGTCTAGTGACCATCCTTAAGCACATCCTTTGTTTCTGCTCTGTTGGCTCTGCCCAAGGATTGCGGACCTGAGAGCTGGCTCAGGTGAGATGCAGGGAAACCATGGTACAGAGGGGTTGAAGTGACTTGTCCAAGGCCATGCAGCCAGTCGGTGTCAGCTGGGCCAGGAACGCAGCAGTTGCAGTGCTGGGCTGATGCCCCCATGGGGCTGTAGTTCCATTTAGGCCATTAGCTGGGGGTTGTCAAAGGCAGATGATCCATTCGTCATCCCCATGTACTTTGTCAATAGCTGTGCTGCCTTCCTCGCCATTCATCCTTTGAGCGTTTCAGCGTGTACGAAGGCAGGAGAAGCAGGTTACTTTCTGGAAGGGGCGGTAACGAGTTGCTTTTGAGCTCCCTGATCATGGCGCCTCGATTTTGCTGGTACCGGAGCTTTTGTCATTATGGGTAATTTTCCATTGGCAGCTGGCATCAACTGGTTACAGCAACAAGGCGGGGCTCCTGCAATCCATGGAGATGTGGTCGGAGAAGCACAAGACATGTTTAGGAGCTCGGGGTAGGGCCTGCACCAGCCTGGGAGTGGGGAAGCACTGGGTTCTCCCGCCTTTGGAGGCGTCCTGGTGTTGGTTCCCCATCTGCAGATTGATGCATGAAGCCATTTGAATCGTGTGGAGCAGGTTCCCACGGGTCTGGGGCTTTCCCTCCTTTGGGGGTCTAATTAATTAACTCTGTTTGCCCGTTGGGAGGACAGCATCGCAGCAGGCAAGAGACCTCTGTGTTGGGTAGTGATCACTGCCCCTCACAGTCCTCAGTGCTTGTATCATCGCCCTGCCCCAGGGAGACAGGGCAGTGCTGTTAGCCCCATTTCACAGGTGGGAAATAGAGGCATGGGGAGACCAAGATGCCTACATCCTGTCAATGGCCCAGATCCCCAAAGGGATTTAGGTGACAAGGTGACTCCCCAGAGACACATAGGAGTTCCCTGGGAACCACGCTGACCTTTGGGCCATTTCTTTACACGGGAATTGTTCCTCACCTCATTGACCTTAGTGTGTTTAAAGGCTGCACAATTATGCCCGCAGGCTCTGCGGCTCCTGCCGCCCCTCATCTTCAGTGCCGGAGAACAGTGATGTGAGAGAGGGCTTGATCCTCGGAGCTGTGCTCCAGTGTTTAGAGCTGGAGGTAGGAAGCAGGACTCCTGGGTTTTATTAGCTTGGAGACTCTTCGGCCTGACAGTCTTGCTCAGTGCTGTCATTTGTGGGGACTTCTCTGCTTCTCCCAAGAAGGACCTGGGGGTCGCGTGTGCTTTGTACAGGTCTGTCTGGAGCTCTGCTCTGGCAGCTCTGTTCCCACAGTGCTTGTTCTGGCAATTGCCTTGCCCATGCAGTCAGGCAGGATTTTCCTGCTGGGGGAAAACGTGGCCAAAGGCCTTACCAGGAATTGGGGTTGACTTGATCTAGGGGTCGGGGGGAAGCCAGAGTGCACATGCTGGTCTCACTGGAGCCGTCCCTCTCCCAGCAAGAAGCGTCTCGCTGGAGATGAATCCCGTGGCTCAGAGGAGGCTCCCTCAGGTCTTTGGGCTTAGCAGGGCAGGGTCTTTGTTGTAGAGAAATCTTTCCTTTGCTGACAGTAATGAAAGCACCGGGACAGCCCTGGGTCTGGATGTAGAGTTGCTGGAAAGGCCCCCGGACTGCGGGGCTGAAGTCCAGGGCTGCGCTCACTGCCTGCCCAGGACAGATAGTGGCAGGGGCACCATGTACCACCCGACCAGAGAGGGCTTCTGACCTCGGCTTCGGCTGGGAATGACTGAATAGCAGGAAGAGCTGTGGGTGCAGCCCCCGCGTGGGGCTGGTAGCAGGGCTTGTGGCAGCTACACCAGCCATGTGGTACTGCACAACCACACCAGACCCGGCAGGTCCCTGGGCACACCATGCAGCTCTGTGCGGCCACCTCAGATGCCAGCAGCTGCACAGCCACGCAAGGGGCTGATTGGCACAGGGTAGGTTAATTGGCACTGCCACTCACCAGTCCTAACCAGCACTCTTCGAGTGCCACGTCGCCATGGCCATGGGGCTTCCAGTTTCAGAGGCAGCCTGCTGGGAGCAGCGCTTGTTTTAGCTCTGATTTTTTCCCTGCCCTGCCTGGGACAAAGTGACCCCGGTGTAGGGGGTTATTCTATCTGTCCGCTCCTTGTTGGCACCGTTATGCAGGTCTGTTGTGTTGGTGTGGGTGGGTGTGGGCATGTTGTGTGCCCAGGCCCTCAGAGAAGTTAATATTGAATGCTTGAAGGCAATGCAGAGTTAACCAAGCAGCACTTATTCAACTGATAACTTATAGCCGGCCTTGGTGCCGATGGCTCTGACAGCATTACAGCAGCAGTATTTACATAAGGATGAAGTGTTCTCTACAGTTTCTCCAACACAAGCAGCCTTTCCCTTCATCTCTGCCATAGACGGCTTCTGGGCCTGGCCATATTTCCTCTTGAGTGAGCGTATTTATTGCACCTGCTGCCAAGGAAATCCCATTTTGTGCGTGTCGTGAGCTCCCTTCCGTGGACCGCATGCCAGCACGCAGCCTTGCTCAATGTACAGCTTAATGGTGCGGGTCCCCTTCTGGCGGCTTCTCCCTGAGATCAGCTGGCAGGTGGGAGGCCAAGTCCGTTCCTGGTGTAACTCTTGAGGTGATGTCCCCCAAGGCTCGGTGAGTCCTCCGGATGCTAAAGCAAGGACTCCTTGGATGTCCTTCCCTCCCTAACACGTGAGCATGGTGTTCCAGCAGCCCCATGCCACATCACCACTCAGTTGTGGTTGGGAGGGAAACTCTGCTCCTTCCTCTTCGCCGTCACTCCCAGGTGGCACGTTCTGCACACGCAGGGCTCAGCCGTGAGCTGCCAGGACCAGGAAGGCACAGCCCTTCCTTCATCCCTTGCATCAGGTCCTGCCTGTGTTGCTGGTTGGCGCATGCGTGTGATGGGGAAGGAGCGGATGCTGCAGTCTCTCTTGTGCCTGTGGGCAGGGAGCAGCCAGAGCCTTGGGTCCTTCCTCCAGTGCTTTGTCCAGTACAGCTGAGCCTGTGTAGGGAGGGAAGTCACCCACCCACTGCAGGGATGGGGTTGGTGCACCTGATTCACATCCCCCAGCCCCTCTCCCCACTAAAGACTGCACTCTCCAGCCCTTCATAAATATTTGTAAAGAGCTTGGGCACCCTTAGATGCCAACCTCCTCCTTCCCTTAGATGCGGGCACTGTTGCAGTGCTCACTGTTACTAACGGGAATGAATGATCCCCATGCCTTCCTCAGGGTACATGTCATCCCAGCCCTGGTACCTAGCCCACACCATCAGAGATGGTCAGCCTAGACCGTTAATTGCTCACCTCAGATCTGGATTGCAGGAAAGGTATTTTGAGAAGCAGACATACAGGAGAGGAGTGACCTCTTTAAAGCAGCTTTTCATCAGCTCCTTTCCCCGAAGGCAGTGTCAGTTTTGATCTTAATTGTGAATACAGAATGTACCTAAGCGTGTCACAGAGGCCTGTCAAAAGAAGACTGACAACCAACTCTCCTAAGGAGCTGTGTTATCGTTCAAAAAGGTGCTAGCGTTCACTGCTAATTTGGAGCATTGAGGACCCAGCGTATGGCATAAGGATAAATGGTTGTGGAGACTCTCAAAGGCAGCTTTCCGTTTGATGGTCTCAGCTGCTCTCTTACTGCCTCTTTTAAAGATCTCACCCTAATTCAGCCTGGGTGCCGAGTTCCCATCCAAACTAATGGGGAATGCAGGATGGAGCCATCTTTACGATACAAGGAAAGAAGCAGCAAGCAAACCAGGAACGCGCCACCTTCCTCTAGATCGTGCAGTCTGGATAATAGTTATCGAGTGCCCCTCATCCCAGACTCTGAGTCAGACTGCCAGTTTAAATGCCCACAAGTTGTAGGGTTGGCTCAAAAATCAGGAGATGCATGGGGAAAACCCTGCTTTTTATTTGCCTTCCATTTTTGACCCTCTGAAATCAGGTTTTCCCATTATTTTTTCAGGAGTGGCAACTGCCAGAAACGTCTAATGAGAGCTGAGAATCTAGTAATTGCTGAACTCCAGGTCATGAAGCTGTAAGAGAAGGGCCAGATTTTGCAAACCGTGGGATGAAGTTGTGAGAGCTGGCAATGTGGACTTGCGTGAATTCCTTAGGCCTCTGGCAGGGAGGTGATTTGGCCAGGGCTTCAGCAGGGCTAACCGGTGCAGCTCCTGGTGTTACACCAATTAATGCAGAGCAGGGTCTGGCCATGCACAGGCTGAGGGGCAGGGAGGCTCGGGGACCTGAATGAGATCCTATGAGTCCATGGCAAAGCTGAGAGGAAACACCGTTGCTCCCATTTTCTGCTCTGACCTTGTCTGCACAGGTGCAGGTTAGGATGGCAGCGGCTGCGGATCCTCTGGCAATCCACGTGCCTTTGCTTCCCTTCTCTTTCTGCTGTCCATGGCTGTCAGATGCATCTGCCCCCCCACCCCTCAGATGGACATCCCTGACTGTTTTCCAGATATCTAAAGGAATTGGCAATCTCAGATTTCCAGAAATCAGCAGTTGCAGCCCGGCACAATCTCCTGGGTTTACTGCTATTGATTCTGCCATACGTTCTTTGGAATAACATCAGGGTTTGTGGTTAGATTTCCAGGCTTTCTGCTGGGACTTGTTCCTAAAAGTACTGCCTCTTCCAGGGCGTTCTCTGCTCCTTCACTTCTCCTCACCTCTCTCCTGCTGTGTGTCCTTAGAGGACAGAGGGGGAAATCATTTTTTCTTCCTGAGAGAAGAGCAATTCACTGGGGGCTGGGGCTGGCATTTCGCGCGTGGCGCTGGATGCTGAGCTGCCTGCCTGCACTCTGTGCATCCTCCCCTGCTTCAGGAGCCAGCCGGGTTTTCTCCAGGTGATTCTAAGTGGAGAAAAAGATGCTTCTCAGATGAATGTTAATTGTGTGTGAAGCTTAAAATTCATTAACATATTAAGATCAAAACCACAGGAGAGAGGCTTAAGGCCAGGTTTCTGACAGGCAAAAAAGCTCTCATTAAGTCATCTAGGTGAGGCGACCACAGTTATAAAATGCTCGACATCCAGTTGGGAGCAGCGTCAAATCCTCAGCATTGAGCTTCATGGAGAAGTCTACCAGTTAGCCTGCCCCGTGCTAATTAGCCTGCGTGCAGTCATGGCTACACTGCTTCCCATTTGAGAGTCTGCATGCTGGAGAGCTCTGCTGCCTGGCAGGATAAGTTTAACGTGGACATGGCTTGAGTTTTCATCCCAGACTCTTTCACTCAGGAGTGTGATTCTGTCTATCAGTATATCGGTCCTACCAAGAGTGGATGCATTTATACTGGTATCAAAGTGCCTCAGACTAATACAGCTTATTTCTCATCCTGTAAGGGGACAGGTTATATTGCTCCCAGAACTGTTGTACTGGTAGAAATGCGACCATGCTGCACAGGGATCATTACATCCTTGCAACTCTGGAACATATGCTGTGCTTAAGAGGTAGATCATGGTGTTTTTGTGTTCGGGATGTGTGCAGAGCCTCACGTGAGTAGGTGCCACAGCAGTACATGTAAGGATGCTCCGGTCAGCCTTGTTATGGCTATTATCTGCCTGCCTGTTGCTGTTCTTGCTGCCTGCTGTGGCACTTCTTCCCCCTTGGCAAGTGCGGCATCCCTCTGCCAGGCGTGAGTAGCCTGCCTGGGGGCACCTGGAAGTGAATTCCATTTTGGAGGCTGGTGATTGCCGCTACCCCTTGAACGGACGGCTTCAGCGTGTCTGATCAGCCGAGGTGATAGGCGATGAGTATTGATTTCTCTGGGTTGTGCTGCGCCGTGGCTCCTCCTGCAAGCCAGTGACTCAGCACGGCAGGAGTGTTCCTGCGCCGTGGGAGGGGTCCCAGTCCGATGGGCAAGGTAACAGGCTGAGAACTGGGAGTGGGCATCGGCTGCTCATGCCGCGGGCGGTTGATGTGGATCTGGATCCTGGGCACGTGTTGGATCGATTCCACTCTTTTAGCTTTGGTGGGACGGGGCTGTTTGCAGTATCTGACAATCTGTCTGGTTGCTTGTTATCCTGTGCAGCAGTGGGGGTGCGTGCATGTGTGTGTGTGTGTGTGTGTGTGTGTGTGTGTGTGGGGCAAGGCGGGGGGTGCCTCAGAGACGGGACCAGCGTAAGTCTGGAGTAAACCGCTGTGTGGACCGGACGTACTTGAACCAGCAGCCGTGCTACTGGAGAGCAAAGTGCAGGCACCAAAACCTGCCCTGGGTTTTACAGCCCATGCTGAGCTAGGAGCTGCTGCAGAGCCCACCCTAGCGCTGCCTGCGCGGGGTGGGACGAGCTAGCTTGTCACGACCCCGCAGCCAGCCCTCCGCAAATGCTGTGGCTTTACCTAGGTCTCTTCTCAGGAGGGTTTCTCCGGCGCCCTGCTTCTTCACCCAGCCCTCTGTAGGACTTCCCTCGGTCACCGGTCCACGTCACCAGGCTGGACTTCCTTTGCTGTCGCGTCTCCTGTTCACCCGACTGCTTTGGGTCTGAATCCCTCCTAATCCCCTGCGGTCCCGACGGATCTAAGCAGCCTTTTCTCATCTCAAACAGCTGAGTGCCCCTTCTCTTCCTGAACTCGAATAGGCAAACCTGGTGTCCCCCGTGGAGCCGCCCTGAAACCTTCAGTGAGAGTGAGAGAGAGGCAGGGCCTGGTGGACAGAATTGCCTCAGTTTCCCGACGTGTAAAATGGAGTGATAATTCTGGTTGCCAGATGGGAAATGTCAGCATTTCTAAGTCTGCTTTCATTCTGACTTGAAACAAAACCACATTTGGGAATTACCTGAGAGAGAGAAATCCCCACCCCTCCCCCCACCCCCCTAATAGAAATGCCGTTTAAAGCTTTTGCTTGGGGAATTTTGTATTTGGAAATGTAACTGCAAATTCTAGGGGTTTTTCTTCATTTTTATATGTACTGACTTTTGCATTTTTTTTTCATGACCTATCAACTGCACTGGTGTCTGATATGCATTACTGCTGCCATGTCTTAAGCCATCATATCAGCATTGAAATAACTTATATTTTCTTATTTTTAAAAATTATTAAGGGCAACTGCTCCTAATATGTGCTGAAACCTGGTCTTTTCTAGTTACTGTTCTGTGTGTTGTAGTCAAAAAAGTGTCAAACTCTTTCACTACCACACAAACAAGAGACACTTTGTTTTTAGTGTCATACTGTTTCTTTACAACAAACAGAAGATGCTTTGATCTCGAAAAGAAGATAAGATATCTCAGTTGGTGCTAAGTACCAGCTGCCCTTAATGATCACGGAAATAAAATAAAAATCATAAAGCATAGAAGAACAGGATATTTCCAGTGTTTCACTATAATGTGTAATGCTGCTGCTATGGTTGTCATGAACAATATAAATGTACATATATAGGAAATACACATGTATATAAATATGTCAATAAAATCAGAAAGGGAATTTTTTTTGCCTTCCAGCATTTCAGAATATTTCCACACTTCCAAAAGCTTGTTTCCAAACCTCTTTCCTCAATATTTTCTGAAGCGCGTTTGATAGTGGCAATAAAAGCGTTCTTTGAAATACTCTCTGTCCACCTCTTGCTGCAGCCTGCGTTCCTCTCCGGTTCCACGCAGGTCGCTGCATCTTTCCTTTGAATGGTTATTTTGGTTGTGGCTGGGTCTCGTGCAGCTGCTGGGTACAGGGGCCTCCTTCCCCACCATCTCCTGGCCCTGCCAGCCTTGCAGGTGTGCTGGTCCTTCAATCGGTCTCCCATTTCTTGCTGTGGGTGGAAGACACCTCCAACCCATGTGTGTCATGGTTTTGGCAGGTGATTTTTAGGTGAAAATAGGTTTGAAGTCAGCTGGAAGCCCCTTGCCAGTAGTGCTGCGTGCTTGTTTGGAACGGGCGTCACGTTGTCCTCTCTTGCCAGGTCTGTCGGTGGCTCCACCAGGGCTGCTGGGATTCTGTGTCCGACTCTCGGCGTCTATGGGGGCTGTCTTGGGGGCCAGTTCCTAAGCAGTCATCTCTCCCCTTCCTTGGTTTCTGCCTCCTGGCCTTAGCATGGCTGCACTGTGGCTCAGGAACATCTTTCTGCAATATAATATTGCTGGTTAGCCGTGTTGCTGGGATTACGTTGCAGCTGGAATCGAATTGGTCATTGATCTAATAGCACAGTTGCAGAACTGGCAATCGAATAGCTGGCAGCCACCTTTTGCTGTGTGTGCGCGCGTGGAGGGTTGTGGGACCTGCCGGAATTGCACCTCGTGGGAGATCTCTGCGTCCTCAGGCCCTGCACTGCTGCTTGGCCCTTCCTCACATTGGGACAGACAGTGGTTCTGCTTCTCATAACCCCCATGCAGTTGCCTGGAGGCTGGGGGGTTTCTTTCAGCCTCGTATACTGCTTTCTGCGGTCTGTGCGCTGGGCCGTTTTGCCTGCCCTGCCAGTCTCCGTCTTGGTTGTGCTGCAGAGATTCCTTTAGCTCGAGACTGTGCACTTGCTTTGTGCTAATAGCTGTCTTGATCCCTCCCTGGAAAGCTCAGTTCAGCTCCCTTACTGTTTGGAGGCATTTCCCTAGGACTCCTCTTTCTCAGCAGTCTCTTATGGATGATGGAGTTGCATTTTCCACAAGATCCTTGTTGGATCTTGAATATCTCCAGAGTTCTGTGCAGATGCCAGACGTCTTGGCTTTGTACCCTGTCTCTTCCTCCTGCTTTTTCACTGTGGGTAAAAAGCAGGCTGTTTCCTACAGTTTCCTTTGGTGTGGGGCCATCCCCTTCACCTTTATCAGCTCTTCCACCGTCTTGTGCACTATTCCTGAAAGGTGTCTCATGCCTCATCCTTTCCCCCCATGAAATAAGGAAAAAAACCTGCGTTGTCTCATCTTTGGCCTCTAAGGTCAGTGCCATACACAGACCAACTCTTTGCTTGCTCACAACAATTTAGCAGCTGCAAATAGCAACCAACCCCTGGCTGACTTCCTGGAGCTTCATCCAGGCTTTTGCCTCTTGTAGTCGGTTCCCCGCTGGTTGCTAGATCGCCAACCCCGTGCATTAAGAAATAATGAATCAGGCCCCTGAGAATAATGAGATTGGCCTTTGCCTCCTGAGATTTGACAAGCTGGGCTTCTCTTTGTGCTTCTTCTGGATTTTGAGTCTTTAGGGGGGTCACATCTTCAAGTTTTTCTGCAAAGCTAGGAGGGCTAAAAGGTTCCTTCAGGAGATGAGGCTTGAGGAAAAACATTAGGTATTGTGAGAGTTGGCAGCATGATAATGAAGGCATTAAAAGTGCTTTGGGGATTAAAGGGGCTATGTTAATGCTGAGCATGTTTCCTTCCAAGCTGGACTCTTGTCTCTTATCCCTACCCTGTGGTGGGGAGGAGGGATGGTTAACTTAGTGTCAAGCCTTCCGAGCCTTCAAAGTCACTTAAAAAAGTTTGAACCATTAAAAAATGCTGAACTGACCATATTCCATTGCGTGAAAAGTTTTTATTTTTCAGCAACTATTTGTAAGCAGAAATGGGCAAAATCCATCCCTGGTGCAACTCCATTGACATTAGCCACATTATAATCAGGCATGAATTTGGCCAACTGTGTCTAATTAAAAACAACAGCACCTCTTTTCTATTTTGAGTTCGGGTTCATGAACAAATTCCATATGAGCAGCTGCAGAGAATTTACATGACATATTGAAATTATTAGGTTACAGCAGATAATTAGGTTTGTATGAGGCCTTTTCTCCCCTCTCTTTCTTATCGAAACTTTCTTTTCCCAGGCATGTGTCTTGCCGGAGAGTTCTTTGAGTTTGGGGTATTTTTTTAATGAACGTCGGCTGAGTTCCATTTGGGAATTTTTTTCATTCCAGTCATTTTAGTAGCAGTCATGGATCAAAGGTGGCTCACAACTTAACATTTGCTGTTCCCAAATCCAAGTTTTAATATCAAATATTGAGATAGTAAGCTGATATAGAACGTATCCATTCATCTGGCTGTTAGGAAGCAAGGACTTCCCTTCCAAGGTCATAGTTTACCGCGAACGTCTGTCTCCTCTCCTCCAAGGAAGTGCATCCTGTCTCCCAGCATCTCACTTTGTGTCCAGTCAGGAAAGCATCTCTCAGCTCGTAAACCTCGGCTCCAGGTTTTACTGTGTTCTCCTTTCAATGCGGCATCCAAAACCGGACCAAGTATTCCAGCTGAGGCAGCTGGCACCAGGCAGGCTGGTATTGCTGCCTCCCCTGTCTTGCCTACGATGCTTCTGCTTATGCAACTCACAACTGCATTTGCTTTTTGTTTAGTTGACAGCAGCTTATCGATGACTTCTGCTGCATTTCTGATCCCCCATCATGCCCAGATCCTTCCTGGCAGGGCTGCTCCAAGGCCAGTTGTCTCCTATTTGATATTAGTTAAAGGGCATGTAGAATAAAATCCGGTATACCATTGCCAGGATGCTTTGCAGTGGGGAGAAGCCAACTGTGCCTATAAGCTCTCCGTAGCTAGGCACTGCTATTTACTTATCGGCTCTCCTTACCAAATGGCATTGGTTTCAGTATCCACCCTTTCCACCCGCTGCTACTCTTTCCACCTGCTGCTTTGCTAGTCCTTGCTATTGGGGTTTATTATGTGGGAATCTGGGTTTTTCAAAGGATCCTAATTCAGTGGGACTTGGTGCCTAATTGTCTTAATGTCCTTCAAAAAAAATCCCTCTCCAGATATGCAGGTCAGGAAATGATCATTTCCATCCCCGTATAACCGGCAGGAATGATTCCTATTCTGGGGAACGGCACATGTGGTATTGGATCCTGGGGCAGATAACATCCACTTCATTTCTGATAGAAGAGTCCTTAATACAGTTTGTGGATTGCTCTTGTGGTCGCATTCCACCGCTGCTTATCAGACATCAGACTGTCTTAGGCTTGAAGCGATAAAGCTGAAAGCTTTTGTTTGGAAACTGCAAATTTTGGAAGGGCTAAGCATTTTTTAAGTGGTGCCAGCGTTCCTGAGTGAAGATGAAACCCAATCCAGCTGACCTCTGGGATGAAAATGCAGCTCAAGCTCGACAGCCCCCTTCACAGATAGGCATGGTTTGGGGCAGGGTGCTGGTGAAGGGCTCCAGTGGGTAAATGATATAGTTTGGCGCTGCGGGTCGTTCCAGTTATTGTGGTGCTAAGTGCTTTGTGCGTGATCCCAATTGAAGATGAGCTACCTGTAACTTCCATGTGCCGTTGCTTTGTTTTCTCTTTAGCAGTCCTGGCAAATGCTTGTGGTCCTCTAGTGCGTGCATATGTGTGTGCACATGTGAAACCTTTGTGTTTTTAGCTTTGGCAGTCCCTGGTGTTGGCCAGGGTGGCAGGTGTCATGCCATAATGGTGAGTCCATGGTCTGAGCTGTGGTGGGTCTCTGGCACTCAGGATGCGTTTCCTCTGCCCTGAGACCCATGCCTTCTTCTTGGGAGCGTGGTGCCCAGTGCTTGCCGACTAGTGTGCGACGCAGGCTCACGCCTATCCACCCCCACCCACGTGAATGGCCAGAATGGAGGCTACATCTGGTTGTCTTTCCGAATCTACCAAATACAGCCTTGTATTGCTCCATGATCTGCTAACGGCATTTGGTATGAGCCCATCGCTGTGGTATCTGGCCGCTGCTGATCCTTTCCTTCAGTGTGATTGCCGTTTACCTCCGGGGGATTTGGTTGCCCCCCACTGCTCTGTGTGAAGTACTTAAATTGCACAGGGGATACTATAGAAACAAGTTACTAATCCGTTCAGGGCATTACAGTGCAGGAAAAGCTCTTAATTTAGTGTGCTGCTTCTTCGGACTGCTTATCCCAGGTCCTTCTCTTTCATGGGAGTACCTAATGACCTGATGGATGGCCCTCTGAATCTGACTGGACATCTGTGTGCTACCAGAAGAGCATGTTTAGTACCTCCTTTGTAGAGTCGATATCTCTGTCCGTTTTCCCCTCTAGCAACTTCTGCATTGAGACCCCCAAGTCTGGGCCTGCTCAAAGCCCGCTGCCCAGCAGAGAGCTCCTGCCCCGCTCTTGCTGGGCTTTCTGTTCTGCTGTAACGTCAGGCTGCACTTCTCCAGGCTGCCCTGTGGCGCTCTTCTGCACATCGCATATTCTGCACAGACTGCCGGTGAAACAGCTTTTTCTGGAGCATCTGGGACCATTGGAGGCCTAGATGGTCCGCTTGGTCAGGCTCTGGAGAGACACCCGTGGGCATACAGTATGTTCTAGAGAGTCTCAGGGTTTGGAGAGGAGGATTTTGCCTTAGACGTTGATATCCCGGGGTTAGGATTTGTATCGTGCTCTTGGTTGAGCTACAGAATTTTATATGCCAAAATGACAGGGGATTTTGTGCTTAATTTTAGCCTCTAAGTATGGTGCCTCTTTAGATGCTGCTCAAGTCAAATCATGGTAGCTTTGTTAGTCAAATAAAAAAAAAAAAGCACCCAGAAAGGCAGGCGCATTTTAGATGATATCTTTTAACAGACTAAGTTAAAAAAATTAATACAAGCAAGCTTTTGAGAGTTGCATGGTCTTCATCAGAGCACTGAGAGCCTGCGTTTGAGATTAAAACTCACATTTCATTTTTATATGCTGTGCTTAATCCAATAATGATTTCATGTTACAAACTGCAATAATATCTTTCAGCATAGTTAATCAGAATAGACTTAATGCTGTCACTATTTATTAACCTTTGTTGAAAAGCAAGAAGTTTTCCTACTAATCTGTGATTGTTGCTCTTGTCAGGCTCTATCAAGTGAAAAAACAGATTTGGCATTCATTAAAACTGTGAGAATTCTGTAATGACAATTGAAACTACATGGTATTTGGTGCATGAAATCTTTGTTCTATTCACTATGATAGCTGTGAAAACTGAGCAGGAGAGTGAGTAACCCAAACTGCTAGTTCAAAAGACTTAAGTTTATTTACCATCTAATGTATCTAACCGCTGGATAATAAAGCTGTCCAATAAATGAGGGAACTCCATCCATATAGTGTCCGGACAAAGACAACCCTTTATTTGGAGCAGAATGCTCTTTTGGTATCAGGTTGTACAGAAAAAGGGGTGGATTCAAACACTGAGCTATTCAGGTTTATCAAGTCAGCTTCTGTCGCCTAGCTGCCATATCCCCTAATTTGGGGGGGGGATGTTTGGATCCTAGTTTCTCAGCCCTCCACCAGCATCTAGGTGCTTTTGCTGACAAAGGCTGGCAGCATTTGGCCTCTCTTTTCTGTGTGGTCCTCTCCTGCTCAGGATGCGGCGGCAATGAGGGAAACACATTTGGTTACTGCTTCGGGGATGTGACTCTTGCTTCACGCTTGTCATAGGCCAGCCCAGTGGACCCAGCCGTAACTGGGCACCTGGTTATTGAGGCTGGGGAGTCCAAGACAGCTGGATGTGATGCTGGCCACATCAATCCCTCTTGTGCTTTTGAATGCCAACAGTGGGATGCCCTAACCACGCCGGCTCAGTGGGTCGCTGACCTGTACTACGTGCAGTATGTTAGTGCTCATTAGCCGATCGGGAGCTCCCTGGGTTGTAGCTACCTAACCTCAGAGCAGAAGCCTGGTGTTGTGGTCAGACTCCAGGGCTGGTTGTCCGAGTTCATTCCTGGGCTCCCTGTATGACTGCAGGCAAGTCATTGCCCTCCCTGGGATTCATCCGATCCATCTGTGAAACAAGAATAATCATTCCTCCACCTCACAAGGAAATGGTGAGGCTTAACTCATGCTTGTGAAGTGCTTTGGAGGGCAGATGCCATCTACATGTGTCATAGTAATAATACCTAGCTGTTGTCTAGTGCTTTTCATCAGTAGACCTTCAAAGTGCTTTCCAAAGGGCACTAGTATCATTAGTCCCATATTAGAGATGGGGAAACCAAGGCATGGGAAGTTGCAACATCTCCCACTGTGGACAGCTGGACTCAGCACCCATGTCTCAAGTTTGGATCTAGTGCTTTGGCCACTAGTCCTTTTTGCCTAGGGTTAGTAAAGCCATAGGAGTGTGAGTGCCATCTCCCTGAGCCTGGGTATGGGGAATGTGGCTTGACTTGATTTGTGGTGGTGAGAATTGAATGCATATTTCGGAGAAGATGCAAGTAGACAGTAAGGTGAACAGGTGTGATTATGCGGGGGAGAAATGAAGCAGGTGGAGGTGAATGTTTTTGCGGGTGTGCAGTAATAAAAGGTGGTTGCATGAAGGGATTTCACAATTCAGTATTCTCATGTTTGCCTCATATTGCAAAGAAGCTTGTGCTGGAATTGGCTTGTAGGAGCATCTGGAATTAATGAGCCAGCTTGGTACAGTGCAGAAATCAATGTTTCCTGCATTAATTGCACCATGTTCAAGCTTTGTCTTTTTATTTTGAGGTATGTAGTTACAACAAGAGATGTCTCTCTTAGGCAGCAGCCCTTTGTCTCTTGGGAAAAGGGTCCTCTCTCTACACCAAGATTGCTCTTTGTCACTACAGCACATGGTGTCAATCATGCCAGCGCCACTTAGGATGTCTCCATATGTGCCACTAGGTCGGGAAGGCTCAGAGCAGTAGGAATGGGCTATAGCAGCTTGCTTCAGAGTAATTGCCTGGTTTTGACCTTGACCCTGGCAAGAGCCGGATGAAGGAGCTGGATGGTCTTGGTACACTGATGGCTAACTCCGAGCCAGAGCTGCTTTCTGCCTCCCAGGATGGTGGGTGCAATTTGAGCTGCTCTGTAGTAATTAGTGGCTATGGTAAGTTGCCCTGGTAATTGGGATGTTTGATGTAGGAACATACTGTCTTGGTTTAATAGGGAAAAACAAGCAGGTAGGATGAAGAATAGGTCAAGGGAAGCCACCCCTCGCTAAACACTTGCGGATTGTGAAGGGACAATGCCCAAGCTGTGAGCTTGGAGGGTTTTACCTCCTCCTCATTCAGTGTGTAGGAGGAGTTTTCTCCAGAAGGACCAAAGCCAAGAACACAGAAGAACAAAAAGGGCTGTGGCACTGTATACGGGCCTCCCTCCCACTCAGGCCAGGGAAGGGGGAGTTATTCAGGGGGACCAGACCAAGAGCAAGGCACCTTGCTGGGGTGTCTGCCTGCGTTTCAACTGGGAATGCAAGCTCACAGAAACGGGAGATGCTGCTTGTTTAGAAACCTGTTTTCTAAGAGCTTTCCTGCTTCTGTTGGAATAAGCCGTGCTGTGGTTCAGGAAGGCTGTTTGAATCCCAGACTTGCTGGGTGCGAGCTCCTGGAGGAAAACTTGCAGGTGCTGACTTTGGGCCAGCTGCATCGCTGCACTCGAGGCAAAATCCACCCCAGGACTGGCAAGTGCACCCGGCCTGATGTTTGAGGGTGAGGGCATGCGGGGAGCAGAGGAGCTGCTAGGTTTGTTACCCCAGCAGGCTGCAGGCATGTGGCAGACTCGCTCAGCTGCTGCGTCCTCTAGGGAGAGCAGACTTTCATTTTCAGGGCTTTCCTGGATGCCGCACCTTCGAGGAGCTCTAGCACCCTGGCATTGGGCACGTGCCCAGGGCTGCCCTTAGGGGTCTGCGTTGCTTCCTTTCCAGGAGCTGGCACACCTCGAGTGGGGGCAGCGTGTGGGTTGGGCATGCCTCATGGTGGCATTCCCAGACCTGGCACGGGGGTGACATCCACTTGCCCTCAGTAAAAGCCTTAGGACCAGTCTCTGGAAGGGGACTAGATCTGGGTGAGGACACAGGCTGGCCACAGAGCCCTGCTCATGGGGAGATTTCTGGATACTTATCAGTTCTGGACTTAGAAGCAGGCAAGGTTTGCCTGACATGAATATTTATGTGATTGTTGCTTCCATGAAACACTGGCCTTTTGCCTAAACTAATGGAGAGCTTAGAAGTATGGCATGGCGTTCAGTCTCAGAGATGACCAGGGCCTGCCGGGTCATTTAGTGCAACCTGTTGCATCAGGAAAGCCTTTGCTGTCCTTTACTGTTACGGTTGGCACCGGTACGGACTCAGCATCTGGGATCCCTTGTATTGGCGCATCCCTGGTACAGAGACCAGAGTCCCCCAGTGAAAACATGATTCAGCAAAGCACCTGAGAGCATGTTTGACCTGAACTTTACGCGGTTCCTTGTATCCTTTTCTCATCCGTGAAGCACTGAAGCATGTTCTGATGTCCCACTGAAATCAATAGGACTTAAGCAAGCAGTTGTATGCTTTGCTGAGCCACAACCTCGGCGCAGAGTCCGAAGTCTGAGTCATTAGCGATGCCCACATCGGGTGGAATTCCCTTTCGGGGCAAACTTTTGCTGTCCCGTGAGATGAGCCATCGTGCGGTCATCACCGTCTGACATGGCTCCTCGTGGCCAAGCTACGCAAATCTTTGTTTTAACTTCATCTCTTTCTCCCTGCCATGCAATTAATATGTAGAGGACACAGACGTTTTCCTCCCTTCTCGTTGTTACTCCTTTTATGGAGTTATCGGGCCTGGAGTTCACATTGCGTTGCCTAAATTAGTCTCCCTGCTCCACGTTTAGATACTCAACTTGGCCCGAGGCTTCTGAAGCAAATGCATCTCTCCATGCCTGTGTTCAAGCTGAGTGCCCACAACTCGGGAAAAGTCCTGCTTCAGACTTGGGCAGCCCAGCCCCACGTGAGCATCTGCATCGCACATGCACTGTGTTAAACGGGCTGGGGTATGTCTGCACTCCGGTCTCAGCAGTGACTGCTGAGTGACTACAGGGGAGACATACCTACGCTTACTTTAAATGAGATCGCTCAGACTGGCACCGCGTAGCTGGTGCAGGGTGGAGCCTGGGACGGAGCCGAGTTCACCCGGCTTCTCAGGTGGGCTTTGCGGTGCGTGCCGGGCTCTGTGCTGCCATGGCTACATTGCTGCTGTTCTCCAGCGTAGCGAGGTGAGTGCTCGCTCAGGCGTATGGCTCAGATGCTAGGTTTCAATCACTGCTGTGATTTCAGTACGAATGTATCCATAGTTCAGCATTTTTTTTAATCTCCGGGTTTCTCCAGACTTTCCGTTTGAAATCATCGCCTGTTCAAGGGCATTAGGAGCATCCGTGGAGATTGCACGTACATAGCATACGTTACTTGATACCTCCTGGGAAGATGAAAGAATCCTTGTGCCAAAGGACTTGCAGGTAGCGGAAAGTTTTTAGCAGCTGACGGCGGGTTCTGTGAATTCCTATCCAGTTGACAGGATTGCTGTGTGTAATTATGACAGATTGCAATCGCACCTCTGTGCAGAGTTTCCAGGTAATGATTAGGATGTGGAAGTTTAATTTATTAAGAAGGTGTCACTTTTGCAGATCTGCTCGGAGCAGTTGAAAACCTGTAGGATAGGGCTGATTGAATTAGTCTTAGTTAAATAGTTAGGAAATTTCATGAACTGAACATTACTGATTTTTTTTTTTTCAAGTGAGGAGAATTAAGTGTTACCAAAGTAATGATATTTATTAGCAGCGAGGGTTTCTTTTTGGTAGAGTGAATGTTGATGCCTCATCGAAGGTCTATAGGTTTCTTCTTGCTTTTGCTGTCAGTCTGGTTCTTTGCACCCTCTTTCCTTCAGCTTTATTCCTGTTTGTCAGCTCAGCAGGGAGGATGGGACCCAATGAAGCCTTGTCACTCATTTGGTTTCTGTGGTTTATCGTTTGCCAGGCATCTGACCACATCTCCTTGGCTTCTGTCTAGTAGCTGGGATTTCAAGCTGGCCTCCTGTCCAAGTGCCAGCCAGGCCCGAGCCAGCTTAGTTTCCAGGCCCAGCGAGGTTGGGCATAGTCAGCCCGTCATGGCCACGTGCACTTTCCTGGACTCCTCACTCTGGCAAAATTGTCATGGATTAAATGGGAGATTTTGCATTGAAGTGCAGTTTCCTAAAGGGGTTTTGGGGTGATGCCCATTGCCATTGGCAGTCCAGGCTTCTTCGGAGGAAGGATGTCCGGATGCAGACTTTATAGTTCATTAAATTCCAAGAAATTGCTGGCAGCGTCATTTAAAAGAGTGACTCTGAGGCTGCATGCCCAGTAGGGTTCAGCAAAGGGCCTTTTCACACCTGTGCATGGACATTACTGGAGTCTGTTGGACTTCAAGCACGAGCTTAGTCAGGGCCGAATGCACTGGAGCTTTATTTTGTAATGAACTGGACTCTGGAGGCTTTTAGGTGACAAAGGTACAGAGTTTGCAGTCCCTGCATGCTGGGTCATGCTAGCAATAATGCAGTGCGGCTGTTGGGCCCAGCTGCGAGTTCCCTGAACTATTTGCTGTCATTTCCTAGGTGAACAATGTGCCACTGAAGTTTATCTAACCTACCTTGTGTAGGGTTGTGTAGTGTGCTGAGTAACGTGGGATATGTTTTCCTGAAAAGGTGTTGGAGAATGACCCGTCACACAATGAAGGAAGGAAGGATATGGCAATTTGTGATGACCTTAAAACAGATGTATTCATGACCAGGAACGTTATCCAACAACCCTTGAAGTCGGTGGAAAGATGCCCATTGTCTTTGAAGGGCAGTGGACTGGAATCGTGTTGCTTACTGTAGACTGTCACAAGCACTGCTTTATAATTAGCATCCCCTGGTTGGACCGACTGGCCATTGCTAGCGTAGATGGATGATGGCGATGCAGTGGTTGAACAGTTTAGGAGAGCTTGCTTGCCCTCTCTGCCCACAGTCGCTGTAGTCTGCGTCTGGGAGAGTTGATTTGTTTTGGGGGGGGTACCATATTCTTTCCAGTATAACTGCCGTAATCCTGGTACTCTTCTTTATTTTCTCTCTTTTTCCCCCCCACCATGACTCCCAAGCAGAACGCTCTCTGTCTTTATACCCGAGCTACGCGCACCCAGGAATCGGCGCAATGAAGAAAGTGCCCATGAAAGTCTTGTTTGATTGACACTCGTAAAGATGGAAAAGTTGCCGAAGATTAGCTCTGTAAAACTATGCTTGTTTCGGCTTTGATTTGCCGTTTGAGATCAACCTATCGGAAGCGTGTAGGTATCTCAGAAGGATTATGTTTCTTTGCAGCCGCTTCTGATTTTTGGGACAGTTCTTTGTGACTTTTCTAACCAGGTGTTCTTATAGCTCAACAGACGATTTCTGCAGGTCCCTTATAATTATGGTCCTGCTGCTTTGCCGGCAAATATGTTGTCATTGTTTGTCAAATGTCTTTTCTAGCATTTCTCTTTCAGATTCAATTAGCAGTAGATACTGCTTTGATCTTATTCCGGTCACTTGAACAGATGCAGTTACTTTACTTAAAGACACGGAGAATCAAATCTTGCTAATATTGTTAAAGCATAAACATGATATTTATATTTTTAGCAAATTGTTCTTTATGGTATTGATTTACATGTAATGTAGTCCTTGCATGAATAACTACTATAAATCTCCAAGCATTTATCATCTGAAATAGCTATGAACTCAGTCAGATTTTTTATTTATTAGACATGATTATGGAGCCTAAACTATAAGGTTGAGAATAAAATGTAAACCATATTTTCTCTGAACTGCACTGAATTGCATCTAGTGAGCTAATTGATCTGTTAAAATAGGTAAGGGTTAAGATAATTTGGCAAAATGAAAAAGGACTATATAAATTACAATAAATGGAGGCTTTGATTTGACTTGTCAATATTAGTGCTGGTAAGCGCGTGTATATGTTTCTTCCTAGCTGCAGAAATTAACTTCTGAACTTAATGGCTACCATATTTTCCTTTTGACTTTTATTCTTACTGCTGATAGGCATCTCTAGCAGCAACTTATTTGTTTTCCTATTAATATTTGAAATGCAGGAGAGCTGAGCTTTTTATATCCCGGACCTTATTAAAAAAATCTTGGTTTTTTTGTACAGCAATGTAAAAATATCTTAATTTCTGTCATGAGTGGGCTACTTGGAGGGCTATAGTTTGGAGGTCTGAAGTGTTTCTTGTTCTAAATTTAGCCATTTAAAAGAAGATTATGGGCTAGCCACTTGGGACTTTTAAAAAGCCTTTCACAATAACTCTTGAAAGCCTGATGCCTTTAATCCTTAACTTTAATTTAAAATAAAGAAATCTTTTCAACTTGTATTCATTCTCCCCTTCCCCCTACCCCATTATTCAAGAATAAGGCTCTTTACAACTTGCTTATGGAGCAAAGATGTGCTAAGCTGTTTTAATTTCTTATGAAGATATTTTTAATAGAAAATCAAGTCAACACTCGAGAGTATATGCAGCAGTTTACTGAGATAGGAGGAATTAATCAGTCTATAAAGTTCAAAATGTAAAAAGGAAAAAAAAGACTGATCAAACACAAGCTCTTCTATGAGATGCAAAGATAAAAGACTTTTCCACTGCGAGCTTCTTAACTATTGGCAGGCAGTGGGGTCAAGATTTTTTGTTATGGAAAGCTCAAGATAATTAATGTTGTTGAAAGAGGACTATTCGCATGGCGTCTAGCAGGCTAGCCCCCTAGTCTGGGATCTTCTGAAAAAGAAGCAAGTCAGGAAAAAGTTATCCACTGAGGAACTGCCAATTTAAATGAGCAATAAATAATATCTAGAGATAAAAAGAGCATTTAAGAAGTTATGCAGCAGTGCTGCTGCTGCTATTTGATCCAATGCACAGGGAGGGGCAGGGGGGTAAAGTGTGTGTGTGTGTGTGTGTGTGTGTGTGTGTGTGTGTGTGTGGACACAGGAGATATGTGCATGCAAATCTTTTTAAAAAGATGTTGCCACAGAGCATGCAAATGTTAGGTGGCAACACTGATATTTACAGTTTTCATTATTTGCTCCCCCTCCTTCACCCGGCTCAGTCTTTAATTTAATGGGCAGGAAATGCTTTGTGCAGCTAAGAAGGTCATTGCTGCTTTTGCTGCCAATAATGAGCTGTGGACTTCTGAGTGGTTTTGTTTGCCAGAGCTCTTGAATGGAACAGGAGCGCCAGCAAAACCCGTATTTATGAGATGTTAACACCTTGGTCTTCCTCCCGCTGAACCTGTCTGGGCGAGTGAAGCTGGCACGTACGCCAAACACGAGTCGGTGCTGCTGGGCACTGTCTGCACTCTCACAGGGGCAAGGACCTTCTCTGCAAAGTACCACGTGTGCCAGCGATGCGACAGAGGGCATAGTGGCACGTCACCAGAGCGCTCGGGGCTGGTCTCGTGTTCGTTTTCCTCTGCTGTTTGCTTCAGTCCCCTCTTAGTGGATCCTGTTGTTTCCTCCAGAAGGACTGAGGGGCGGTGGGAGCTGCCAGCATGAGCTGCTCGGTCTCAGGTTGGTGGGACGATGACTGGGCTGGGGGCAGTGGGAGCTGGGTCTTTCCCCTTTCTTCCTGCAGGATTGGATTGCCTGGGGGAAAGAGGAGTCCAGGAGGGAAGGCTGGAAGGTTGTAGGGTTGTCTTGTCCATCCAGAGCCTGTCTCCCTCCTGCAGCAGCTGTCAGATCTTCTGGTCATTCATACTTTTGGGTCCTGAAGGGCCTGGAGCCAGGGTGGGGCCTGCAGTTTGGATGGGGTGGGACCAGGAGGCGTAAGGGTTTGCACAGAGCAAGTGGCCTGCCAGGAACTGCCTGACTCCTGAGTGGGCCCAGCTACACCCCACAGCCCTGAGCTGCCGGCAGCTGTGCACTGAGGTGCAGGCTGGTTGTGCACCACCTCGCAGGCTGGCACTGCACCTGTGCTTGCCACCTTGCCTGCCTGCCTCTGCCCGGTCCCCGACTCCTGACCGTGGCCTGGCACGCTGACTTCTGACCCCTGGCACCCTCCTCCCAGCTTCTAGCACAGCCTGATGCTTCCAGACTCTTCACTTGATACCCGAGGCAGCCTCTTGGCCCTGCTCTCCAGGTCTGTGGCTCATCTCTGACTTTTGGGAAAGACTGCCCAAGCCCTGGTTCCCTGCACCGAGAGAGAGGCTGGCTCTGCGGATAGCGCTGTGGCCTGTGTCTCTGAAACACTGCATTCAGCCCTTGCCTGTGCTGTGGGCAGGTTGAGTTCCCCAGCCCATCCCTTTCTCCTGGCCCCGTGGTCCTGCCAGACGGCCGGGAGGGAGGCCGCGATCTGAGTGGCGCTGTGTAGTTGGAAAGCTGCAAGCTCCCCCTGCTGGCTCGTTCCTGCACTCTTGAGCCATCTGCCTCCTTGGTGGCTCCCTTCTGCTCTGTCCTCCAGAGACTTTTGCAAAGGACCCCTTTCTCTAGCAAATCAGACCTCCCTGTATTTTTTTTTTCTTTCTGTTTGGCTGTTCTCTTGGCCTCCTCTTTCCCCCCCAGTGTGGCCTCCATCCAGCTTGGCCTCTGTGATTTAATAGTCCTGGAGGAAGAAAGCTTTAGCATATAGAGGCCCCTTGAAGTCTGAGCCTTTATCACTGTGGCATGGTGCTTCTGTAGATGGAGATCCATGGCCAGGCAAGGAATGTGAAAGTTGCATTTGTTAGTATGGTATTTACAGGCTTTGGCCAGCCAGACATTGAAGGAGTAGCTATGTGAAGCAGTACTTCTCAGCTTGGTGGGTGTGTATCCCTGAGGATGTGTGCTAGACTTCTAGAGGGGACATGAGAGGAAAGAAAGGGAAAGCAGAAGAAAGGAAAGGGGACATATATAAATGGAGGAAAGGGAAGGCAAGAAAAATTGAAGAGCAGGTGTTGAATACCTTGTAGGCTGTTGGCGGGGCTAGGGTGTGGGGGTAGTGACAAAGCATTCCTTTTACTATCCGTAACACGGAGTCATTTGGGCACAAACTTAAACAAACTCGAAGGGGGCATGGAAGTCAGAGAGCTTGAACGCTTGGCCTGGAGGGATGTTTAGCAAGCACCGCCTGACCTGGGCTTCGGCACGCAGCCAGACTCATCATCACGGATGCTGAGAAGTACAGGAGCATGGACCTCTGCCTGAATGTGCGTGTAATTTTCAATGCCTGTCATTCAGGCCTGTGGCTTTGGTCGGGAGATTTACACCCGTCTCTAATCTTGATGGCTGCAGATTGAACTGTGTGCTTCACCGTTTTCATTTAGGCACCCAGATAAATCTGTTGGCACATTTAATATATCCTGCCCTTGTAAAGTTTGCAAGGTGCTGTGTTCCCTGCATGTTGTATATTACACAATAATGTCTTCAAACTTGGATCATCATTCCAGGAGGAAGCAAAGATTAATATGTCACGTGGAAATGAATGTGTGGCAGCTGCGGTTCTGGGGCCGGAGCAGTGGGAACCTGCTTTGCCAATCCGAACTCCCAAGCCAAGGTAGAGAAAGTAGCACATATTAAGCAAAGGATACTTGCATAAGACTTCTCTTCTTGCACCATTTTCACAGCACTGGCGGGCTGTTAATCTTAGTGAAAGCATTCCTGATTGATACTATTCGAGTAAGAAAAAGAAGACTCTAGTCCGGAGTGCCAGTTGTGTGTGTTTGGGGTAAAGGTGACCTTTGATTTTCCCCATTCTTAGTCCTCTGCCCAGCTCTGGCTTCCATTATTACTATGTTATACCCACCACATTTTGAAAGTTGGCATGTATGTTATGCCAACTGGCCCCTGCCTCAAGGCATTTACAGCCATAATGGGTGTGGCCGTGATAATCGGGGCGCTTTCTCATAATGGTGGTGCTGCCAGAAGGAACCTAAAGAGCAGGGCCAACGTGAAGCTGCCAGCCCAATTGGTGCTTGTCCCAAACTGTGGAGCCTCAGGTAAAGTGATGGGGTCTGGATAGCAGCCTCCAGACCCGGCTTGAAGAGGCTGCTGGGTGCAGCATCATCACTGAGTGTCACAACGCTGCCCTGTAATGTTGGTTGGTCCTTGCATGGACTTGCCCATCATGATTCCTCCCAAAGATGCCGTCAGAGTGGTTTCCACTCTTCTGAAATGTTTAATCCACCTCTCCTCAGGAGCAGCACGACAGCTACCTGAAGGGCAGAGTATGCGGGTGCCCCATCTACGCAAATTGGACACTTCACATGTGACGCTCCCATGTTGGTAAGGGAAAGGTGGTGGAGCGGGAGACCTGCTTACACATGTAAACGCATGCGTGGGTAATAATTTACAATGGGCTTGGATTGGAGGCATTTAACCTGATTGATGCCCAGACAGAGGGCACTTTGCCTTGCCCCACGGCAGCGCATTCATCATCCTGTAGTGTCTAACATACAGATGTGGTTTAACAAAGAGGCCCTGGTGAAAAGGTAGCACTGTGTATTTAAAGGGTTTGCTGAAATGCTTTTGAAGAGATAGCAGCAGCTTTAAAGAGAAGCTCTGGTTTGGGCTCCCAGGAAGATCTTTCCATTCATGATTTTTTAAAAGGGCAGAATATGTGTGAACCATTACGGGTGGTCAGAGTCATCTAATGAGGCTGTTTAGATCCATTTGCTGCATGCTTGATCTATTCCAGCTCCTAATGCTCGTTTGGATATGTCCTATTATAGTGTTTGTGTTAAATCTGCCTGCACTGATAATCAATAGATGTATGGTCACCCAGGCTGTTTATGTATCTCTTCTATCAAAGCCGTGACAACAAGAGATCAAGATGTGAGCAGGCAGGCTTGTACATTGAGTGCAATTTAAAAACCAGGATGAATTAATTACCAGCATTAATGATTGGGGATATACGTCAGTGTGCTTTCAGCTAATGGTTTAAAATCGCTGGTGTGAAAATCTAGTAAGTGGCATGTTTTGGTGCACGTGTGCTGGCATTTCAGCAGAGCATGGGTACTTTGATGTCTGGTATGAAGACTATATATCTTTATATAAACTATGTCCAGGGTATGAAGCATCTGTTGGGTGCTCCATTGTGTCCAGCATTAGGTGCCATCTCTGATGCTCCCAAAATTCAGGTTGGGGCATGGACCAGGTGATGGCATGTTAATGGGGGTGGAGGCTGTCTTCTTTCTTAAGTGCTCAGCACATTTTGAAGGTGGTGGAAATGCTACCAAATGCTCTCGGCAAGGATGCCTCTGCACTGAGATGCCCTCACTGGACTGAATCTCTGTCCTTTTTAGCATGGCAAGTGCACACCTTAGAGACTGGTGACTTTGTGTCCTCTGCGGAGCTGCTGAATGTGTTGGGATCCATTCCTGAAGGAGATGAGGGGGGCAGTGGTAGGGAAGAGGGAAGGAAAAACAGGATTGCATCATTTGTAGCTTATGTATAAACCTTTTCTCTGGTCACTCACTGGTCATCTCAGTGCCCCAGATCCAGGCCAAAAGGGATGGGAGGTAATGGACGTGCCCCTCAAGGCCCTTGTTGGTACGCTGCAGGACTGTTTTCCCCCCCAGATCATGCCGATGCCATGCTGTGCTGGCTAGGCAGTTGGGTCTTGATGCAGGACCACCTCAAGCCAATTCTGCTCTTTGCCCAGAGAACACATCTCTGCCAGCTCGCGGTGGGTAGAAGTGGGCTGGGAGTTCCTAACTTCACTGATAATTAAACTCAAATAAAGAGAGATTTGCATTCATCAAGAGCCTGTTTAACGAGGCATCTCTGGGCTGAAGCAGCTCCAGGAAGGAGTTTGCAGAGTGAGTGAAGGCCACAGGAGGAGATAAGAATCATAACTGGATCTGGCACTGCTGGACTATCAGGAGGGATGTTATAGTGAGGCATGATGGAGATGGTCCCTCCTGGGCAGGGCCTTCACCTTGGATGGGTATTTCATGTATTCTAGAGGGAGATGCAGAGAGCTCGAAATAGCTTGGATCTTGGCTTGGAAAACGGTTGGGGGTCAGATTTAGACCTTGCCAGGGATGAATGCTGGAACACCAGGCCCTGCTTTAAGATGCCTCAGGCAGAGGCTGGGACTGGGAAGTGGTAGCAGCTGATCGTGTTTCTTTGTAGTAGGAAGATGTGTAGGGCTCAGCTCACCCCTGTGCCCGTGGTCTCTGCATATGGGACTCCATAGGCCGGTTGGTGGTTCAGAGTACAGGCAGTCCTTGGACTTACGACACAATTGGCTCCTGAAACCCATGTCTTAAGTCGAAACGTCGTAACTCGGAACCAATTTTCCCATAGGAACAATTTTATAAATGGAGCTTGGTTCCTGAACCAAGGCCCCATCTCCTATTTTCACCCAAAATAACCCAGAAAGTTGTACTCAATCAATTATAGATGAGTAATACAGCTACATTAATGTATTTACATTGTAAATAGCAATCATATTGATTTGGAAGGACTTCTTTGAGGTGACTTTGCTGGACTTTTTGAAGGACTCTTGGCTGGACTTTTTTGGCTGGAGTCTTGGCTGCTTTCTTAAAGAAAGTGTCCGAGGAAGTTTGGACAGATGTTCTCCAGGGGGACGGGTGACACAGCGAACTTGTTCGCTGGCATGGCGTCAAGTGTCGGAAAGTCAAAACGGATGTCAGAGTCGAAAGAGGGTGTCAGTTTATAAACGTTGTAAGCGCCATTCGTTGGAACTCGACGTCTTTAAGTCGAGGACTTCCTGTACCAGGAGCACATCCCTACACACCTGGTGCTCCTTGGCACAGGACCAGTTGTGTAGCGGAGTGGCCAGAGCCCCTTCGGAGAAGTCCTCAGTGGGGCAGGGCGGTCCAGCTGCTCATGAAAGCTCT
The DNA here is from genome assembly GCF_000455745.1 of Alligator sinensis. Classification (NCBI taxonomy): domain Eukaryota; kingdom Metazoa; phylum Chordata; order Crocodylia; family Alligatoridae; genus Alligator; species Alligator sinensis. The sequence goes on along the minus strand of NW_005841833.1, from coordinate 4,138,676 downwards.
TCTCCCTCAGCTGGACCAGGGAACGATGTAGCAGTAAAAGTCCTGCTGTCTTCCCCCAAGCCGATTTTCCCCCCACTCCTAGGGGCTGCGTTCGCACTGATCTCTGAGCAGAGAGCGGGGCAGGACAGGGATGGCACGTGGGACTCTGCTGGCTTTGACATTGCCCCGGTGTCCTGCCAGTGATGCTGTATCATTACAGCCAGTGCATGGATCACTCCCAGGGGTGTACTTGGTAGCCGTGTTGGTCTGAGACAAAAAGACATACAAAAAACTAGAACTCTTGGTTCCAAAATGACACCTTTTATCCTTTATAAAAGGTATCATTTTGGAACCAAGAGTTCTAGCTTTTTGTAGGCCCTTTGGATCACTCCCAGACAGTCACCTGCAGCAAAATTTGCCCTGTTGGGCTGCTTATGAGGTTCCTGCTATTTTTTTTTTTTTTAGTTGCCTGGGGGCACTTCTGTCCTCCCTCTCCTCCCCCCCTTTAGAGGCTGAGGCAGGCAGAGCTCTTATTTAGCTTCCCCTGCCTTTCTTTTCTATTTCAGTTATTTATTATTCAGCATAATCAAAATTGCTATCAGACAGAACTTGTCAGCTATAAAGACACTGGAAAATTTTATTAGTTGACAGAAGGTTTTTTTTCCCCCTTTCCTCATGAAAATATTAAAAAGTCATTTTAGTTTAGAAACCTAATTTTAATTTAGTTAGGGTTTAATTTAATTTGGGTTTTAAATTCATTTTCAGACAGAACTCAATTTTTCAAGTGTAATTTGATGCCGTCAGTGGCTATAATGTTTAATGTCCTACCTATAAATTGTTAGGACTGCTTGGAAATGATTTACAGAATTGAGCCTGATGCAGCAATTGTCCCACCATGCTTTGCAGTTTCCCTGCCATGGTAGGGTTTCAGAAGGGGTGCATTTTGGCATCACAGTTGCCCTTGCCCTTGCCCTTGCCCTTGCCCTTACCCTTGCTAGAGGATTGCTCAGACAGAGCCTTGCAAGGCGTTTCTGCTGGTGCCTGGGGACAAGGATTTGTGGTCTCTGGGCCCAGGGACCTTAGGGGGGAATGTGGCTGCTCTGAAGCTCCTTGCACTGAACTAAGTCATCTCTAGGTTTGGGAAGTGAATGGTTTTGTGCTTATGCATAGCCTGATGTGGAATAAAGCCCCAAAATACAAACCTTGCCACATTGCCATCATCAGGTAAAAGCAAAGGTGAAAGCATGTTGCATAGGGCAATCGGTATAATCTAGCAGAGAAGCGAGTCTGTTTACCAGGGTCCTTAAATGCATCTGAAGTTACATATATGCTAAAGTGCCGATGTGATTGCCTGTGCTGGGTCCCTTCTTGGCATGTCCTGAGCAAAGACAGTTGCTCTATTAGTAGATACGGCAGCTTTGCAGAGTGGCTCGTTGCCTGGGGTAGCGAGGGTAACCAAGCTGGAGCACTTGATCCGCAGCTCCCATTGTAGAGGGGTAGGGTCTCGAACCGGCCCCATCGCAACTGATGGTGAAGTGTCCCTGATGCAAGGCCAGGACCCCTTGGCTCTTCTGTAGATGTCCTCTCCTTCCCAATGACGAGCTTGGTTCCCTTGCGGCTCTCATCAAGGGAGAGTCTTCACGTGTGTTTGGCAAAACCCCCCACAGCTGATGGCAGCATTGTTGAGACACAAACCTACCTGATTTCTGAAAGAGATGGAAAACAGGGAGACGAGTCCTCTACATGTGCAGCGCTCATGAAAAGCTGAACACCGGGGTGTTTTAAATCAAGGCAGAGCAGTGTAAAATACAGCACAATTGCATAAAATACCATCCCAATTTAATCCATCTATCTAAGTGTTCCATCTAATTACTATATTAGAAAAGTCTTCAGACCATGTATTGAACATTATAAATGGGAATAAAATGATTCTGGTAATGGCTTAATAAAACAGGTGAGGTAGCTCAGTCTGTCTGCTTATACCCTTGGATTAGGGCCAGATTGATTTGTCAGAGGAAAAAAACCCTCTGTGCTTGTGTTGTTACACTTTGGAGAGTGTATCCATTAGAAGGCTTTGCTTTTAGTCTTGTTTTTGCTTATGAGCAGCAGTCATTGGCTCCTTTCATTAATGGGATATGTGGAACCTATGGGAAAAAACCCAAACCCTTGCATCCTGGAGTTTTTATAGAGGAACTACTGATGCATCCGCTTACTGGTTTGAAGGAAACTGCGTGTCCTGAGGCTTCCATGTGAATCTGCAAACTATCTATCTATCTATCTATCTATCTATCCTTGAGACCATGTGCGTTTGTGGGTGGCTAAAGGCCCCAAAAACTTGGTAGCAAAAAGAAGGGTCTGTGCAGCGGGGAATCGCCTCGGAGCTTGGGGACCGCCGCATAACGTCCGTGTGACGCGCTGGCGAGCGTGTTACAGGACCCCGGGTGCTGCTCTTCAGAGGACGGGAGCGGTTAAACAGGCTCCACAGCCTCGCGTCCAGCTCCAGCTGTACTGGATCTTACTTTTCACTCCAGAGGTCCCTGGTTCAGCCCCTCGTGAAAATCAAGATTGGCGACTGCCACATTCACCTAGATTTTATAGCACAGTCCTAGGTGCCTTTATTTGCTTTCCGGTGAATGTCACCCCTGCCTAGCATGTCGAATGCATCCCTTCTTTCTGAGCGCTCCCCTTAACGTAACTGGTGCTGAGGCCTTGCATTGGCTTTCTCCACGGGCACGTTTTGTCCGCTGCAAACCCTGGGGTGGGCGAGCTTTTACCAGCCTGGCGTCTGCAGCAGTGGGAGCTCATGGCTGGGGAGGGGGCTTGCAGAGTCATCCCACCAGGGAGCAAAAGTGATCCCAGGAGGCATTATCAGAATCGACAGGACCCGAGTGCTGCAGCTCCATTTCCAAATGCCAAGCGCCGAAGCCTCACAGCTGCTCTTCGCAATTAATCCTCAGGGTAAAAAAAAAAAAAAAAAGAGGTGGGGGGAAAAAGCGTTGAATAAATTCATGAAAGTTGCAGTCTGCTGGCAGATGCTCTCTCAGCAGAAAATAGAAGCAAAATTTCTTGCATAACTTATTTGTCGGAAGCGATGTGCGTGGGCTCTGATTCATCAACCCCTTTAACTGTGTGCTTACCTCGAAGCACATGAGGGCACGTGCTTGCCTCCACTCCCAGACCTGGGGGATATTGCAAGCAAGAACTAATGTATTTGGAAGTGACTGTGGGCCAGGACTAGTCTCGTTTCCAGAAGTGCTAAGCCCTTGGGAAAGCCCAGGGAAACAGCAGGTGTTCAAGACTTAAAAACCCAGACACGTGACTTGGGCAGCATATTCAGCAATGGGCATCCGTGGGACTGCTGAACAGGGCTGGGCTATTGCACAGGGTCCTTAGCTGCTAGGAAAGTGCCAACCTTTGGGCATAATATCCACTGTGGCTTCATTTCTAGAGTTCTTACTCAGGCCAATCCCCATTGCAGCCAGGAAGAGCATCGTCTGCATACGATTTGTCTCAAGTTTTGACCCTGTAACACAAAAACCATTGCTTTTCGTTCCGTCCAGGAAGAGCACGCACCGACTGCAGAACCTCCCTCAGCCTGGCAAAGGGTTTTTAAACCTGAAAGCTTGCTTAAAATTTGTTTCCAACTGTTTAAGTTGATCTAATAAAAGATACCAGATTCACCCAAAGAACCTTGTTGCTTTTCTGTGCCACTTAAATGCTCTTTGCAAAAACCTCATGTATATGAGCGTAAACCATGGAGGTAGAGAATTTTTTTTAACCTACATTCATTCGTTAAAAAAAAAAAGAAGCAGCAGTTTGATGTTAATTCTTCGTGGCCTGGCAGGAGATATTGTTGCCATGTGAAATCCTCCTTAGAAGGACAGTTCCTTGCAGGTGGCGGAGTTGATGTCTGGTGAAGCCCGTCGTCCAGGCTGGGCTTGCAACCCACGCTGGATTTTGCAAGCCGTTGTGGGGAATGTGGGAGCACAAAGCACCTTGCCTATTTCTTGCTCCGACTAGACTAATATGCAGATGTCAGAGGTTAAATTCCAACGCACCAATAAGGTGCCCATCTTTCACAGAGCGATGCCATTCCCGTCCGGCGTCTTCCATGTTGTCATGGATACTAAAGCATGGGACCCCAGAGATTGGAGCTGGGAATTAATGGCAGTCCCGTATAAAGGATTCCTGTCTTGGCTGAGTTGATGGATTACATTGATGTGCCATTTGTCATACTGTAATTGTTCTGGCAAATGTAATACCCACTAGTATAAACATTGTGCTGCTTTGCTAATAAAACTGAAAATAGGAAGAGAAAGGATGATACAGTGTTATGTTCAGTTAAAGAGACAATGCCTCTTTTCTGTATCGGAGCATAGTTCTTCTTCCTGAAAACCCAACTGATTCTGCACTCTTTATTGATGAACGAAAATCTGCTAAGAAACCATTCAGGCTCCTTGCAGAATACTTATTGCAAAGCTCCTCTCTGCTCATGGCTGCTGCTTGCAAATCAGAGGAGAGTGCTGGGGAGGGCTCGATTTTGCATCCTGCTCTCACCCCACAGAAAACCCGTCCTGTTTCCATCCGCTCCCACATTTGGTGCGCGCGTGTTCCCCGCCTCTCCTGCTAGTAGCAACATGGAGCCCGCTTCATCCTGGCCCAGGAACAGACTTTTTAAATAAGAAAAGGAGGTCTGCGCCTGCAAACAACAATGTTTTCCTGCCCCAGCCCTCCTAAAACCAGATGCATTTCTAACAACAATGTTTTCCTGCCCCAGCCCTCCTATTACCAGATGCATTTCCCCCCCATCCAATAGGACGGTCTCCCACTTCTGGTGGATGACTCTAAATCTGGGTTGTAGCACCTCGGCAGGAGGTGCTCAGGTGGGGGAGAGCTTTCAAAGCAGGTGAGCATTGACTTCCCCTTTACTGTGTTCTTCTGCAGTTTCAAAATGATTTCCAGGGGATGCATGTGTGCAGCTGCTCCGGATCTGCTTGTGTTCGGGACTGCTCCTCTGCAGGCTCATCCTGCTCTTGGCTGTAGGAACCGTTCTGCGCCCAGTCCTGCAGCTGTCATTTCACCTCGACAAGGAGCGATTGTTCGAGGCGCCTTTCTGGGTTGTGCTGTGTGGTATTTTCCTGATTTGAGAGGAGTTCTGGCATGGCGCACCGGTGATGTTTTGAGGAGGAGGATGATGACTGAAGAAAGGAAATCTGAATGTGTCCCCTTTGTTTTGCTTAATGGGATTACTTGGTCATTTTGCTGTTTCCTTTTAAAAACGTTTAAAAAAATTATGCCTACTTTCAAGTTACCTAAGTAGACTCTGTGTGTGTGTGTGTGTGTGTGTACACACCTTTCCCCACACCCACATATACATACACCAAGTAAAGTAAAAGCCTCAGACACTGGCCCTTTATGATTAAAGTCACGGCAATGTGCTAAACAGTAGGTGTCAAATTCGTTGCTGATGTAACTCCATCAAAGCCATCAGGGATAACTTTACTGTCATCCCTAGGCACGCTAAACCCAATTATTCAAGCCCAAGAGGGGAAAGCTCGGCCCCTAATCTCTGTTTGTAGAGGAATTGTGAACCGTGCTGTTAAAATATGGATGGATCTTAATTAGAGCCTCTTCAGATTTCTTCCCAATCTGTGTAGGTGTTAAAGGTGCTTTGGTAGTTTTGGAAAAGCCTTGTCTGGAGGTCAGCCCGTGTGGTGTTAAACAGCTGCTGTCCAGTCTGTGTAGAGGCTGATGAGTTTTGAGGAAGGTGGCCATGGATAAAATAGTTACAGGGAGCTTTGGGAGCCTTTGGGGTGCCGTTTGCTAGATACACGCCAGCCGCGTTAAAAAGGACAAAACAGCCGACTCTCTGGATACATCAGGGAACAGGCCGGAGCATGTCTTGGTCACTCCGGTGTCCGTTCACTCTTGTGGAGTCTCCATCCTTGGAGGTTTTCAAGACCCAAGCAGACAAAGACTTGGCTGGGATGATGTAGCTGGGGCTGGTCCTGCTTGGAGCAGGGGTCGGACTCGATGTGACCTCCTGAGGTCCCTTCCACCCTCGTTTTCTGCGATGCCATGCCCCTCTAGACCTTATAGGGGAAGCCACAAGAGTAAAGGTGACTGTCGATGAAGTCCTGTGGGCAATGTCGTCCTATCAGCTCAGCTTATGACCCTGAACACAAACCTGAGCTCCCCGTGTCTCTGACCTGTGGCGTGTTTGAAATCCAGATCCAGATGTTGGGCCTGCAGACCATTCCTGTTTCTTCTGCCGTCCTGATCGGAGCATGCGTTAGCTTGAGCATTGTGTATGTGAGCTTCCTTTCCCTTGCAGTCAGATCCCCTCCTGCAATCCCATTCACATGGCTCCCCGCGAAGCCAGTCAGGGCTGCGCATGTCGTGGAGGGCAGAGCTGGTGCTTTCCGTTTGGCACGAAAAGCAGCGCTGTGTTAGTGACTGTCGCTTCTGCTGGGGGGAAGAAGCTGTCAATACAGGGAGCTGAAACCGGCAGCAGATCCCTTAAAGCACAACCCGACGTGATCCCACCAAATGAACAGCAAGCGTTTCGGTTCCCATTGGCGGTGGGGGTGGTTGTGACCAAAGACACCGAAGGATGATTCAGGCGCTGGGTGACTCCGGGTCAGGTCACGTTTCAGACTTAAACAAATTGAGCATCAGTGTCTCTTTAACATGGGAAAAATGCCAGCGCCCTGGACAGCTTTATAAAACCAGTGGATTTATGTTGTCTTGATTGACTGCCTCTGTATTGTTCATTCCTCATTATATTAGTGTGATGAGATTCCTTGCTGCTTCTCTGTACCATTATTTATGGTAATACAATTGTTCCTCTTTACCATTATCCAGGCTACTTCCCCTCTTTAAGGAGGCACGTCCTTTTAGAAAGAAAACGTCCAAAGCTCAGTGCATTCAGCTGCCTGACTAATAAGCCTGTGGATTATTTGCACAGCGAGGTTTTTTTCAGAACATAATTTAATTTTTCATTGTCTTTGCGAGTTTATTGTTTTCCTTGGCTTTTCTCTCAGACTGGACAACGACAAAGGTTGCACTGACCCTGGAGGAGGCTGGACGCATGCCTTACTGTGGTTATTTGACCCCAGCAGTCTTTCCTGCCCAGAGCAGGGGAGCTGGACCCCATGATCTCACGAGCTCCCTTCCAGCAAATCTGTGAAATGGGCCCATGAGTTGCACTCCATACCTCTGCAGCCTGGTACTTTGTGTTGGCTTGATATCTGGCCCCAGGACACCCTCCCGGGCAGAGTAGCAAGGTCAGTTTGCTCTGTGCTGGGCCAGCATTATCATTGCCTTGGTCTCGAGAGGTGTCAGATCAGTGGAGGACCTGTCTCCGTTTGAGCACAGCAATCTCCTCCCTACCACTTTGGAGGAGTTGCCTAGTTTGACAGTATAACGGGGTGGAAGTCTGTATGCCCCCACCCTGCAGATTTCATATGTACAAGCTTTACTTCAACTAATACTCTGCTGAATTGAGGCCTGAGAACCTGTGCGACGAGGTAGGGCTCTTCTGTTGGGTCACTCTAGACCCGCGGGTTAAGTAAGGTTACTCTAGCAGTTGTAGCTGAGTACTTCTGCAAGAAAAGGGAATCCAGGGATAGGGGCAGACAAGGTCCAGTGGGGAAACCCTAGGGATCACCAGTGGGGAGGCCCAAGGGCCGATGCTCCTGCTCTGTTACAACCTCGGTGCCCATGAAGAAGGAGGACACCCATGCTAGTAGATCTGCTTGTAGGACTGGGGCCAAGATTGCCTGTTGTTCGCAATCGTTCCCCGTCTTTGCTGAGGAGGAAAACAATGTGGGACTTGGCCTCGTCTCTCATCTTGTCTCGCGAGCGTGAGAGCGCGTGGAGAGGCAAAGAGAAGGAAAGGCACGGCAGCACTAGAGAGAGGAGAGGAAGAAGATAAATCTCTCTTCTGGTGCAGCGTGCCTGTATAAAAGCCCGTGTAAAGTCCTGAATATTTCAGAGGCTTCTTAGTTTATATGATTGTATCTCCAAATGTTTTTAAAGTTTATGGTTGACCTGATTCATAGAAAAAAGATAAACACCCTTTCTGTGTTTGCAGTCGTATGTAATTTTTATCTCTTGACCTTTAAACGTAAGCAGCAGTAAAATGAAGAACTATGGCAGTCATTTAACACCCTGCCTGTACTAACTGGTTTCTGCCTGTGAGCCGTGGTTTTAAATTGGCTAATGCAGAATACTTGCAGAGCTAATAATAATTCAGATTACTCCTGTCAGCTATTCCGGTTTCATGGGTAATTTAGTAGTTGAATAAATTTTTAAAAAAATTCATTCGTTCCCATGCACTGTTATGAATCAGTAGATGGTTTACCATTGGCAGCAGTAACTGTAAGAAGATTTAAATTGCTACTGAAAAGGATTTGAGTGAAGGTAATGTTTTATAATGTTCTAAGCCATATGCACTACTTTCAGGCCTCATCAGTTTTACATTGATTCCTAGTGAAGTGTTTAATTGCATCATGAATGCAATATAATTCAGTTCTTTTTGCTAATATGGTATATATCTCAAAGTGATATACAGCAGTGACAGTGAGAATTCAGAATTTTCTTATGATTTTAAAATATCCGTGTGCGTCCGGATGTCTGCCCGTACTGTCCGCACGTGCGCGGGGCTCCATTCAGATCTCACGTCTGGGTGCCTTTCTGTACAGGAGAATGGGTGCGTGTACCATGTGCACTGCTGGTGAACAAATCCCTCCAGAGACATCTCGACAGGCACCGATGGGGGTGGAGCTGATCGTGTAATTGGCTCTGGGCTTTAAATACGGGCTTGGGGATGCTATTTATTTATGTTGCTGCTGATCATAGAAGCGGCCTGCTGACGTCTTAACAGATGCTAAATGATCAGCATGGTAGCATGTGCGAGAGGGTTTAAAGCCATTTTTTGTGCTGGCTTTGCTTGGTGTGAATCTGGGTCTTTGGCAAGGCTGCTCTGGATTTATGCCAGTGATGCAGGGCACAGGATCTGACCCTTCAAACCCAGAGTCACATTGCATTACCCTGTGCAGAGGGCTGGCTTGAATTCCCCGAAAGTATTGCTCAGAGGGAAATTTCCCATGGAGCACATGGATACTCCTTCCGTGCGATGGCATCTCTTTCTTACTATGGCTTCTTTCTGTTGGGCAGTTTTGATGCTGCTTAGTCTTATGGCCAAAAGGCCCCTGTGGCATATTGTGATGTACAGCCTACCTGCTGCTTCTCCGGGGGCCATTACCAGGAGGACTGCGAGGCATGATTCTGGGGCCGTTGCATGCTCACAGCAGTGCATTAAGAGAAAAACATTTTCATGTTAACATGAAGACAATTTATTTGAGTCCATAAAGGACCTAATTAGCGATGCAGAAGATCACTAACCCTTACCTACCAGCTCTCAAGCACTGGCATCTCAAAAGCAGTTCTGTAGGCTAGCTGGTGTGGAAGAGAGGAACATTGTCTGCTGGACTCTGGGGCAGAGTGAGCAGGGAGAGGTTTGCAGTACAGGTGGACTGTGGGTTTTACCTGCCTGGCCAGGATAAATCTACTCCTTGCAGAGAGGGGCTGGACAGGAAGATGTGTGCGCCTGATGCTGGAGGAAGTTAGTGGAGAAATAGCTCCCAACCTGATCATCCTTACATAACGACTCTGTCGGACTGCCAGGTCCTCTCCGGCTGCGTGTGATCTGCCGTGGAGCTGCTGGTCCTGGCTCGGGGGCAGCTCTGATTTGTTCTGTGTGCTCGTCTCCTGCCAGCCACCACTCCTCTGCATTTCATTTAGGAATTGGCACGGTGGATTCCTGTTTGGGGTTGATCCTCACTCCACCTGTCTTTTTCTCTCTTTATACTTTGCTCCTTGCAACTTAATTGTATAATTAAAGATTCAGGGCAGGTGGCTACAGACAGTTCACGCATGGTCAACAAAAGACATTCTGCCGCTTTCCTGCTTAAATTAGACTCAAGCCAGAGTCTCCTTCAGTGTAACCTGCCCGCTCCCCAAAGGACCTAAAGTCAAAGCTTCCCACATCTCTAGATATCCCCCGGCTGGACCGTGGGCTAACAAAGTGTATCCACAGTACACCATGCTCTAATAGAAAACACTTTCAGCCCAGCTTGGTCTGGAGCAGTCGGACATCGTGCAGGTTTCTCCACCTGCCGGGGAAAGGCTGGCACCCCTCCTTTTTGATCATCACAGCCTTGGCATACAAGAATAATTTATCCCTTGCCCCATGGAGGGAAAATCGCTTTGTATTATTTATGACTGTGGATTGGCTTCCCGTCATCTAGGGCAGGAGGCTTCTCTTGCCATTCGCGGTGCGGTGCGTGAGAGAGGGGTGGGAGCTGAGTAGAGGCAGAGAGGAGCGGAGGCCCCTGCTCCTTGGGAGAAGAGCTAATTAATTCAAATGATTACTAGAAAGCACGTTGCGGTTGCCGTAGCAAGGAGGTAAAATACCATTTCCCCAGGGGGAAGAGGCTCCAGGCATCGTCTCCCCCCTGCCCTCTGGCCAGAGCACTGCAGCGATGTGGATTTGAAGGCCCCAGTCCTCCCCGGAGAAGGATGTCCAGCTACGGACAGCCGGGGGTGATGGGAAGAGGCGGGCAGCGGATCACTGCACAGGCTCAGGGATCTGCCCACGCGCTTCTCTGGGCCCGATCAGGGTCAAAGGGTGCTTGCTAATGGGGGCAGGAGTCGGTGCTCCCAGGCAGCCAGGCTCTGTTGGGCACCTGTGCAGTCCCCTTCCTCTTGGAGGGACTCCGAAGCATTCACATAGCCATTCCCACAACCTGCCTTCTCTTCATTGTATGGAGGCGGGGAATGGAGGCACGGAGAGAGCAAGATTGGGATTTTCAAAGGATGGAGGTGCCTGACTTCCTCAGGCTCCTTTGACAATCCCAGCCAAAGCAATTGGCTCAGCGCCACAGAGAGAGGTCCTTTCGGAGCCAGCTGCACTTGAACCCGGGCGTCCTGAGCGCTGCTCAAGCGTGTTCACCACAAGGCCGTCTCCCCTTCCCGCCAGGATGTGCTTTTGCTGTAATAATGCTCTTTAATTCCTGAACACACAAATGGCAATGGCAGTATTAACTGAGTAGATTGGCAGGGTATTAGGCAGCAGTGCAGGCATTACCCAGCTTTGGGCCGATCACTGTTCGGGTGGGGGGAGCTGAGCACGTGTTTACTGAGGGAGATTCGGCAGGTGGGTGGAAGTCATTAGATTTCTGCTGCGAGGCTGCAATTTTCGGCTTTAGAGCCTTTCATTTTGAATGAAGGAGCAAGTTATTCATTCAGGATGCCGAGCCCTTTATTTTATTTCACATATTCCCAACTTGAGAAGGCATTCTACCTCCTTTCTCAACAGTCCCCATCAATTCCCTGCCACGGAAATGATAACAGGCTGTGCGGTATGTAAAACAGTCTCCCCCAGGCACCGACCTCGGGGGATTTTGAAAAATTAAATAGGATTGCACTTCAGAATTGAAATGTACAAGTCAGGCCCATTAACGTCTTAAGTTACCCTCCGCATTTCCCCTGCAAGCCATTTTTCCCCTCACCTTTTCCCTCTCCCTGGTTTAATAACATGTCCTGGTTTGGACTGCATCGCTCTAAGCTGTGCAGCTCCCCTGCAGCCACGCTCCTAAGATGCCTTAGCGCTGCCGGCTAGAATAGCTCATGAGCGAGGGGCTGCCGCACGCGCCCAGAGCGCTAGAGGGAGCTTAGGCGAGGGGAGGGGGTAGAGAAGAAAGAGAGGGGCTGGGGGAGCAGGCTGGACAGCCAGAAGGGTGAATCGAGCATTCGTAGATGAGACGCCTACATTCAGCTGCTGAGTGACTAGTGCTCAGGAAAGCAGATCCTGAAGACCCTGGGGCTCTTTCTAGTCATGCATCCACACCCAACCTGTCCAGGGAGGACTGCTCTCCTGTTCCTCCCACGCCAGGGATGTCCTGTGGTTTCTTGAGGTCTTTGGCGTGTGCAGGGGATGATGCCATGTGTCTGCGTCGGCATGTGTGAGCATGAGTGCTTGGGGTTGTCTGTGCCCAGACATGCGGGAGGAGTCGTGTAGACCTCTTAGTCCCTTACCCAGCGGCTCAGTGCCTCTCAGCGTTGAGCCGCGAGGGCTTAATCCCATTTATCTCAGCCCACATCCATGAAAGCACCATTGCATTAAGCTTAATGACATGTGTAAGTCCTGTTGGCTTCGGATTGACCGAGCTGACAGCCCTGTGGAGAAGCAGAAGGACCCTACATGCATGCCCGCTGCAAGTCCTCTAAGAGTTAATTGTTCCTCCTGAAGCCTTTCTCACCAGATCAAACCTGGGGGGGTTGTCGTCTTCCCCCTCCCAGCCTAGACCACCTGAGCTCTGCCTTCTCCAGTGCTTGCAGGGAAGCAAAGCCCAGCCAACCCCAAATCTGCGCACAGGCTCAGATGTTTCCTTCACAGCATCCTCTCCCAAGCAGAACAGTCTTCTAAATAATTAATTTTTAAGCAGTTGGTCTTGCAAGTTCTAAGCCGGTTTGATGTAGGAGGGAAACAAAACACGGAGCGGCTTGAAATATGTACTGCAAAACCAGCTCTCGGGCATCTTCCACTGGTGCTTTCGTGCGTGAGCCCATCCATGTTTTCTTGCCCATCTGTGAGGATGCAAAAAGCATTGTTATGCTGCTGATACCCGGGAGCTGTTGCCACAGTGGTAAGTTCAGCTCGAGCGCTGGAGTGGTGACAGACAGGCAGATGAGGGTGTGCGAATCCATGCTGCAGGCGTGATGGGCAGTGGTCCGACTGGATCCCCTTCCTGGTGCTTGGCTTTGTGTGCACCACAAATAACAAGACATAAGCCTCCTCCTGAGCTTCCTCTAGTCACCTGGCAGTCCCCAGCCCTTCTCTGTAGCAGGCTCTGTGCTCCCTCTGCCCCAGCAAGAGTGTCCAAACCTCTTCTGTGCTGGTGGGAGGTGAGAGGGTCCAGGTCCAAGCACTGTTCAGCAAAAGGAATATCCCTGCCCACTCTGGAGCCCGGTGGGCCCCGGCTGCCCTGCAAAGGTTGCCGGTTGAGACAGAGACTGTATCTTTACTGGCAGTAACCACTGAGTCAGAAATCAGCTCCCTCCTAGCCAGAGGTTAGTACAGAGGATGGGAATCCCACCGCTGTCATGCCCGTCTTCAGCTGGATCGCCTGTGAAATCCACCCCTACGTCCCACTATGGAGAGCGAGCCAGCCAGAGGCCCCTGAAGACGCACTGGGCGCCCTTGTCTAGAGCTGCCTGGACTTCACCCAGGGGAGAATCTCTTTTTGCACCACTAGTTTCAGCTCATACATTTTTTTCAAGCCCTGCTGAGGTCCTAGACTACCATGCAGTGAGAGTCCCGCGTACGCTTTCCTTTCCAGTCTTCTTTCCTGCCCCTTTCAAGGGAGCGTGGTCCTCACTGGCTCTGCAAGGCTGCTCTTCATTCCCTTCCCGGAGCCATCTGGCTCGTGACCTCGGACGGGACAAGTGCTGGTATTTTCTCACCTGAGCCCTGGCAAAGAAATATTTGGGGCCTTCCCTGCTTTGGAACGGTGCCTTTGTCACCACAAAATAGCTGTTGCTCTCTGCTCGGGTTGGGGAAGCCGCCTGGCCCAGCTCCCCATTCTGCATGCAGAGAGGCACGGTCAGCACCGTAGGCGCACCCTGCCCCTGCTGCGGGCACAGCCTGATGGGTGAGGCAGCGCCCAGGGGAGTGGTGGAGCTAGGGCCAGAGGATTTTCTGCTATCTGAACCCTTTCTCTACTCTGTCCCCACACAGGGACCGTGCCCATACCCTGCCTCAGGCTGCCTGGAGGTGGCCTGGAGCCTCTCTAGGACTCTTCCACAGGACTCAGGATTGCCCTTGTCTGTGCATGGCTCCAGCCATCCCAAAGCCTTTCTGGTCCGAATGGCAGAGCTCCCCATCCAGTCTTCCTTTACTGGAGCCTTTGGTGCGTGCTGCCCATCGCTGTGGTACCTGGGATCCACTCCCCAGTACATAACACCTGCTCTTACCAAGCAAACCGGGGGCCAAGCTGCCCTGCGCAGGCATTAGTTCAGCCGCAAAGGCACGGGCTGAATGCGCAGGAGTGATCTCCGCTTTGTCCTGAGGCTCGTTCTGCAAATATCCGAACCAGCATCTGGATGCAGACTGGCAATCGTTTTCTGGGCCAAGTACAGCCCAGCGGACTCCGACGCTCGGTTCCAGCAGGATCCAAAGGTGAAATCCAGAGTTTCCGCCTATCTTTCCTCAAATGGGGGGGGAACTTCCCCCAGACCCAGACCCTGCTGCGGCGGGGAAGCTCCTGAAATCTGCAGGCCGCAGAAAGCAGCGGAGATGCGCGGGTCTTCGCA
>NW_005841833.1:4107822-4124287 GCF_000455745.1 Alligator sinensis | reverse complement strand
TTCCTGCTGGGCGCGTCGCGTTCAGCATGCTGCTCTTTTATAAAAAGCTGTTCCAGGCAGGGATGCATTCCAGTTGTGTAGTCTAATGTGATATCAAAGTCGCTAACGTGATTATGCTTATATATCATATTAGAGAAAATGAATACTAATTCAATACAAAATACTAATTTAGTAGAACAGAAAATTGCTGAGAGAATAGAAAACTGCTTAATGTGCTGAACCTTCTCATTCTAGCTTGAAGTAAATACACTGATTTCCTTTTCTTTTTTTTTCTTGAGCTGTTTTCTGCACTAAGTTACCTTCTGCCATAGTGAAGCTGCAACGTGTGTTGTTGAATTGTCCTGTAGCGTGGCAGGAGTGACATCAGAGATGAATTTGGCCCGGGATACTGTTAAAATAACCCTGGCGCTAATTTAGATTCTGGGTGCTGTCTGAACTAGAGGCTAGATGTTGGACCTCAGCCTGATCATGGGTTATAGGATCTGACCCCAACCAGGCACTTGCTCTGATACATAAGTACATGCAGCATAGGATACCTGGGATATCACTGTGTCTTGAAATGCTATTTATTTATAGTAGCTCTGGGAGGTCCTGACTGCCACTGTGCTAAGCACTGTGCAAACAGCTCGCAAGAGACAGCCCCTTTCCAGAGAGCTCGCTGTCTGAAGAGACAAGTCAGCCAAAGGATGGGAGGGGAAACTGGAGAGGGAGAAGAGGAGGCTTGCCCTCAAATCATGCAGGAAGCCAGAGGGGTAGAACCCATTGCTGTAACCGCATGGCTAGTGAAGTCCAGTCTTTGCCCGCGGGAAGTACAGGAGTGCTATGGCGATGCCCAGAATCGGGCAATTCGTCCTCCTGCAGAAGGCAGTGGGATGATGCCCACTGGGACGGGGTCAGGTCCGAGCTCGCAGGGAAGAATTGGACATTCTCAAATGGACCAGGAAAAAAAATGAATTATCAGAGCAGGGCGATTACTCCATCTGCTCCAACTGTGAAAAGGAAGAATGATGCACCACGTGGCGGCCTCTGCTGAGTTGTGCCATTAGCTCAAGAGCGACAGGTAGTCTGCCACTTAACGTGTTGTTTTGAGAGGCACTGCATTACCCAGCTTGTCCATCATTCCTCATCATAACAGCAGATCAGTTCCTACGATTCACATAATTAGTGGTAGCTTAACAGTTGGGGGAAGTTTGAGAGCCTAAAACAAGGAGAAAAACATCCCAAATCACTCTCTGGCCTAAAGGAAACGTAGATGTAGTGAGACGCATTCGACCCCCTAGACTTAGATTGTAGACCAGTGGTTTTCAACGCCTGGGGGTCTGCAGACTATGTTTAGGGAGTCTGCGCAAGATGACTGTGATCAATTAAAAGTATGTGAATATCCACACCTACAATTCACCACCGTTCGAAATTTCCAAAGGGGTCTGCACCTCCACTTGAAGTATTTTGGGGGTCCACAAGTGAAGAAAGGTTGAAAACCACTGTTCTAGACCTTTTCTTTTTTTGGCAGGAGTTTTATCGTGCATTGATACTGCCCAAGGAAAAGCCTCCTCTTGATCTTCCCTAACACAGGCTTGCCAGAGTGCACCTGTGTATTTTTCAGCAAAGCGTGGATGGAGTCAAAAGGGGCCATGTGCGTCTGTGTGTCCTCCGGCCCCACCAGTCCTGCAGCAGTCCTGCTGAGCTGTTGTCTTGCGGTAGGGTTGATGGTCACTAGTGGCCAGCAGGAGGTCAGGACTTTTGATCCCTTCATCTCACTTAGCAACAGATATCGCCACTGAGACCACCTCCGAGTATTTGGCTCATCTGAACGATTGGGTTTCTTCAGTCTGCGGAGGTGTTGCATACACCCCAGTTGGCGTGCCCGTTACATTTCCTGTATTTCCTGTTCTCGCAGGCTACAAATCCCATTGTCCAACTTTCTTTGTGGTTTATTTGACACGTGTCTTCTTGGTTTGGAATTAGGGACGTGAACATTTAAAACTAATGGAGGGGGAGAATGCTCTTTGAAACAACCATTGCTGGAGAAGGGATGGTGCAGCGGCCTGTGTGACCGTCGGGTCTTTCTGCGTGTCACGTCAGCCCTGCCACTGGTGTGCAAGAGGGAAGGGTGTCTGGTCTAAACTGACCTGTGGATGTGGAAGGATGCCGTCTCTGCAATACTTGCTTGCATATTCCCTTGCATTTCCATTATTCCCTGCTTGGTATCTCAGACCTGCTCATCAGGCTCAGGGTTTAACACTGGTGCGGTGCTTTCTGCACAGGGTGGTAACAATACCCCCAAATAGACGGCAGAATCTTGCATCCCCTGAAATTATCGGTTGCTTTCTGTGACTCCTTAAGCTGCACTGCTGCTGGTTTGTATAACAGGTCTAACAGGATTTGAGGGCTGTGATGAAAGTAGCTGCTAATGCAGAAATTACAGGACGGAAGAGTTGATTTAATTTCATTCCTCTTTCAAATGATTATTTTTAATTACTACTTATGTGAATGTTAAGGCTGAGATTGACTTTATCCAGAGAATAGGCATAGCACGGGCAACAGCAGTGCAAGGTTGATGCACCTGGGAAAGGCCTATTGCACAGCCCTCTGGTAGAGGAGGATGGCCTTCACAATTGCAAGCCAACAGATTCACCTGGGGCTTTGGGGGTTTTTTGAGTGACGGAGGTCTGATGCTGTGGTCCCAAGTTTGAACCCCGCTGACAACCCATGACAAAGGTCCTCCCTCACACATCTGGGCACGTGAGGGCTTTTTCATTTCAGTGGCGCTTGCAGTCCCGGGCTTGGCTCCTGAGAGTTGTCCAAGGGCCGGTTATTGGTGCCCGGAGTGATGCTTTTCCATGTGAAGTGGACTTGGACCCTCTCCCCTCCTCTTGCACAGGCTCTTGAGCAGCTGTCAGATGGCAGTCGCCTTCAGTCACTGCTGACCTGCACTGGATTTGAACTTGCAGCCTCAGAGATGGAGAAAGCTTCTGTCTATAATCAGCCATGATCTGTAGAGCCCCACTTAGCACATACTCCACTCTCTACAGCTTTTGTGGGGTAAGTTATCTTTACTGGTACAAAAGGGTCTAATGAACTATTTCTTTAGTTGTTCTGAACAAACCATTTGGCTTTGCACTGCTTTGAAAGTATGAAAAATAGTTGGGATTTGAAACACGCAGCCAAACGGAGAGCCCCAGAGCTGTAGGGCCCTGCATGCCACCCCTTTCTCCCTGCCATGGAGGCGCTGGATCTCACCTGAGCCCTAAATAATTCAGGCCGCTCCTTCACAATATACAACTTGCCTGGTTCCCCATGGCAGGCAGGTGCCAATCTATAGCGCTGCGCACGTAGCTGAGCTCCTGTTGCTCTCACCTCAGCTTGTGTGCACCTGGGCCTCAGCAGTTTTCTCGCACAAGTGTAGCTTTGTCGAACACCTGGATGTTTTTGTTGCTTGCACAGTTCACAGGGCTGTAGGCAAACCGACTGAGCTGGGTGGGATGGGGTGTGCACGGTCAAGCTGCTTTCCTGGGGAAGAAGAAGTACTGTTGTCTGAGGGGCATGGGCACTGAGGCTTAAACTTGGGTCCCAGAGAGTGTTCCTGTTTCCGCTTTCCTAAATGCCCTAGGTTTGAAGGCAGCTGAAACAGTTTAACTTAATTCCTCTTATTCCGTGCTGACAGCAGCATGGGGCCTAGATGCTGCCATTACAGCAGTGCTAGAAATGATAGTAATCTGTCTGCATCCCTTATTCTTATGTATGTGTGTGAGAGAGAGAGAGAGAGAGGTCTCTGGCACACTTATATATGTGCAGCCTGAATCTGATGCCCTTTATGGTTGTGTATCCCAGCTATCCAGATTTTACCACACCTTCAACTTTCCTATGAAACATGAACTTTCATTTCTACCTAGGAGAAAGTTTACAATCCTTGCTTCTATGCCTGAAGAAGGGTGCTTGTGCCCGGAAGCTTGCAAATAACTAATTTTGTTTGCAAACATCTAGTTGGTCTAATAAAAGATATCATCCCCACCACGAGCCCCGATTCCTTTGGGTATCCCAGGGGTCTTTTCGTTCAGATCGGTGGAGTTATTCCAACATGGAGAGATGCAGTGAAATCAGGATCTCAGTGTTGCCTGCCCCAAGCTCTCAAATGCCATGAATCAGGCACCAGTGAATCATGTGATTGGCTTAAAAATCATGAGCTTTACAAATTAAGAATAAAATGTTTCTTTGCTTTTTAAGGTTTTGGGGTCCCTTTTTCAGCTTTTTTTCTAGTCCCTTAGGAATAGAAACTGAAATTCTCCTCCCATCTCTTGTCTCTGGTGCCCTGTGATGGATCAGGCAGATGTAGTGACCACGCGGTGTTGAATGATGGATGCTGCACTCCTGAGGCTCCCTCTGAAATCAGAGGCGCGCCTGTCAGAGAGCTCTGGTGTGGCTCCCCCGTGTCGTGAGCACGTTCCCCAAGGCTTCGTGCTACAGCCCCCAGCCTTCAAGAGCAGCTGTTGTTGGCGGTGAGCCTCGAACTCCTGTGGTGGCCACATCCCAGGCTGATGCACATGGCGGTGTTGCTTCCGCAGGTGATGCTGTGTCGGGCTGAATGTTTGCTGCCTCTGGGCCATTAGGAACATGGGAGACGAAAGCCAGCTAAGGTGAGCAAGCGGCCAGCTGCAGAGTGACAAGAGATCAGGCTACGTCAGGGTGTCAGACAGACCTGCAGGCTGGATCTGGCTCATGCAGCCTCTCTGTCCAGCCCACCAGCATGGGAGGTTGTGGGGCATGGCCTGCTGCAGAACCCAGCGCCCTTTGGCTCTGCTGGGCATGGCCATTGGCAGCCAGCTTGACCTGCCACTGCCACCCTTGGACTCGTTCCTGGGCCCTCACGCCCTGGGCTGGATGCAGCCCACGAGGAGCCCTGCGGTCCAGTGAGTTTGATACCGCTGGGCTACGGCATGGACTTCTTTGACGCCCAGTATAAACCCAGAGCCCCCTCCAGTGACTTCTCCTGACTCTCCCTGCTGTTCGTGGAGTCTGGTTCTGTGCAGCCAGCAAGGT
Organism: Alligator sinensis; assembly: GCF_000455745.1. Lineage (NCBI taxonomy): Eukaryota > Metazoa > Chordata > Crocodylia > Alligatoridae > Alligator > Alligator sinensis. The sequence goes on along the minus strand of NW_005841833.1, from coordinate 4,119,250 downwards.
GTGACTTGCAAGTGGGCTGGTTAGACCACATGACACCCTGCAAGGACACTTACTCCGAACTTAGCATGGTCTTATTCTGCTTTGGCTTCCAAAGTGAAGTAAGCTAACTGAAGTTAAGACCACTTTAATTCTGAAAATGAGTGTCCACGCAAGAATCTGCTAGATAATCCAGGGTAACTTTCCTGAGTGACCCCATGCAGATGAGCTCTGAGTTGGGTGGAGATTGTACCCTTGTAACTCAGTTCTGCCTTTGTCACTTATGCAGGTGACAGAGCCCTGAGCACGTCCCGAGCCCCGTCTTGCACACCTTCGTACACGAAGTACACGGATATTTTTAGAAGGGCATGATGTTCACTCGTCTTGTTCAAAGTGCACTGAAACCGGGACTCTCAACATTTCTGTACTAACATGGTAGGAGAGTCTGATTGTATTAGCAATTTCCCATCAGATGTTGTCATATTAGTATTGTATTGTATTAGTATTTGTTTCCACTAATGTGATGCGAAAGTTGCTAATATGATAAGACTCCTGCATTGTATTAGTGAAAACAAATATTAATATGATAGGATGGGAAATTGCTAATAAGAAACTAAGTTGCTAATCTGACATGATGGATCTCCTCGAGAAATTGGTTGTAGCTTTCCTGTACTTTTCCAGAACCACCTTCAACCATGCTCAGAGGGGAGATGGGAACAGAGCGTTAGGTAAAGCGCATCCCCAGTGGAGCTTCACATTAGCGTTATTCAGGAGGAGGGTGAAAGAGCCAAGATGACAGTCTTGCCTCGCCTCTCCCTAGTGGGAGGAGGGAGACAACAATTATTAACGAGTACGTGTCCTTGGTGTCATCGTGGAGGCGATGAACCGGGCCCTGCTTGCCTTGCTAATGGGACCAGCCCCGTTCCTTTTGTTGGGATGAGTTAGCTTTGCAGCAGTGAAAACGCCTTGCTGCTGCTTAGAGCTAAAAAGTCAGTAGTAGTCCAGCGCACTTGGCCCTTGGCTGTGCCCCTTGGCATGGGCAGTGGTTTAAAGTCATGGATTGGCCTCGAGGTTTTGTAAAGGTGGTTTTTACAAGGATGCGAGTGTGAGAATTGATGCGTGCTGCCTACCCTTGTGCAACTGTGTTCAGAGGATGCTTAAAACTCCAGTTCCTTCCTCTCCGTACATAATGGCTCTTTTGGACTTTGACTAAGCTTTCATTTACTCATTAATCCATAGTAGTTGCCAAAAAAAACCACTGCGCTGTGTGCGTTTAACCCGTTTTTAAAATGAATATTGCATCCTTGTTAGTCCAGAATGATTGTACTGATTGAGACGGATACAAATGTAAGCTTTTCGTTTGCTTTTTTAAATTCCTAATGGCCTGTTACCTGACAGTAAGGTCTAGGAAGCAAATGTTTTTTAGACTTGTAATAAAATCGGGTGCTGAAAGGAAACGGAGACATTGCCCTGTAGGAGCAGTGGCAGATGCTTTCAATCCTCCAGGCCAGACTGTGGATTTTCACGCCTGCTGGTGGGTTTACTCACATTAGTAGCTCTGTTCAGAGCGCGACCCTTAGGAAAGGGAGCTTTGCTGCTTTGCTCCAAGGCTGACTGGGGTGAGTAACTCGGCCGCGTTAATAATTCATTCTAAGTAATTGATCATATGTATTTTTTTAAGGGATTAAATTGCATGTAAGATTCTGATAGCCTTGCTCAAGTTGACCAGCAAGGACCGCTCTTGACTTCACTAGGATGAGCTGTGGAGTAAGATGCTACTTTACATGCGTAAGAGTTTCCAAATCTGGCCCAGTATATCAAGCTAAAATGGGCTAGATGCATCACAGGTGTAAATCAGAATAGCCCTGTTCACTTCCTTTATGTCAGGGGAGCTACTTTGATTCGGTTACCCCTGACGTCTGTGGGCCTGTCTGGTTTTGTGCCAGAGGAACTAAGCTACTTTCCATGAGTGCCTCTGTACGTGGATGCGGGCTCCATGGAAGTGTCTCTGCCAACTCCAAGGGCAGCCCGATGACATCTGGAAAGAGGGCACCCCGGTTTCTTTCAAGAAAGACAAATGGTTTCTGAGCACATTTCCTTTGTGCCAAGCCTCTGCGCTCTCGGGTCCATGCTGGAATGACTCATTTATGGTCAATTATAATTCTCGGTTGCTAGAATTTAATAAAAGAAGTGCTGACCTGTTCTTAGCGATTGCAGAGCAAATGGCACCACTATAACTTTGATTGCACTGCTGTGAGCAGGGCAGTGTCCACGGGGCCTGCCTGAATCATCTAAGAGAAGCCTGTTCATTCCCTTTTTATATGGAAAATGCCATGCTGCCCCCTTTCCTTGTGATAACATTTCGTGATGCGACGGGTACATCGCAGAAACACCATGGGAGCTTGATTTCGCTTGCACTGTTTGTAATTCAGGCACCGCAGAGATCCGGCAGGCAGGATTCTCCTTTCACTTAACACAGGTAAATCTTGCCTTCAGTGAAGCTGTTCCTGATTTGTCCCTGGTCATATGAGACGAATCTCTTTGCCTTTCAGATAATGAAGCAAACTCCAAGTGGCCAAAATATGGCTGTGTCAGCTGTGCCGGGGTAGATGGGGGCTTTACACTGGTGTACCATACAGCAAACCAAGGGACGGCTGTGCTGTGCAACTCCAGTATAACACGAGCCAGTTTGGCCCAATATGTTTGCTGTAATCTTTGGCAAAATTAAATTTAAGGTGGTCATTGGGCAGCTTGCTAAATATCCTTGCTGAACTCTGGGGGTATGAATTCAGGGCTTGTTCAGGCTTTAAAAATGTGGCTGCTATGTCAGTATGGTGCCAGAGAAACACATACCTAGGATGGGCACAATTATATAAGCATAAGAGTGCTTGTAAGGGTATAGTTTATTCTAGTTCATCCCTACCTATATACGTGTCCTTTACACTGGTAGGACCGTATCCATACTTGGGCCTTTTCTGGTATAGTTAGATCAGCAAAAAATAGCATCTTGAAAAGTCTTACTGGCTCAGCTCGCTTGGGCAGCGTAGACCATCCGTGGTCTCTCGGCTCTCTTGCCCAAGTTGTAGACCGCCCGTGTTGGCGACTGGTCGGCAGAACAGGCGAGCTGCCAGTCCCCTCTGTGATGCTCCTCCGTCAGCAAAGAAGGAACGTCAACCTGCGGGTCCTTCCTCCCTGTCTGGCACATCCTCCAGCCATGTGGACGTGGTCCCACGACGAGCAGAAGATCCTGGGTGGCGTTCAGTCTTTTATTCTCACTCCGTGGCAGATGACAGAAATGAGTTTTGCAGGAAGCCTGAATTTCATGCTCTGTCTTGAGCCAGCGGACGCGGCGTATTTGACAAAGGTTACCGCTGCGTTGTTATGAGCATGTTCTGCCTATGACGAGACATAATAACAGTTCCCTAATTTTTTTTTTCCAGAAACCTGAGCAAAATATCAATTTCTGTCATCAAGAGACAGAGTAGGTGAACCAGAACTAAATAAAAATAAACATTAAACAATTATTGGAATTTAGGTTTATTTAAAAAATCAGCAGGGTTGAGGGAACAAGCCACCTATTAGCTGGAAAGAGCTCTTGGGCTTTTTAACAACATGCTGTTTCTTGGCTGAGTCTGGGATTTGGGCTGTACAAGCGGTGGCAACCCTGGATATTATTGATTAAAGATGATGCAGCAACAGTGCAATTATAACACAGTTTGTGCTCACTGCGGTGGTACTGGTGGCCTCTCATTTGTCTGTATGAAGATTGCTTTGTTTACATTTCGGTGCCGGATTTCATTTGCTATTTTCCTTGCATTATTACTGTTTGTGGTTATCTCTGGAATTAAACAGGCGCTACCTTTCATAAACTTGATTTTCTTCTTCAGTCTCCGACCTCAAGTGCTAGCTGCCATCTGCCTCGGCTGTGAAATTATTTTAATTGTTTTCTTACCCTGTATTTTTCATGCATAATGGTAATTCGGGAGGTGCCTGTGCTTTATCAACCAAATCAATGCAAATAACGGGTGAATGTTACTGTACTTTTCAATAAGAATTGATCTGCCTGAAACTGATATTGCATTGAAATGTATGTATGGAGCTGCCATCCCACACCGCCTGGCTTAAAAAAATATAATTGCTTTGGGTTATAGGAAAAGAAATGATTTCTGTTGGAGCATCATATCCATGGGGTGGAAAGCAAGCTCCAGCGTTCAGACTCTTCCATTTGCGGTGACCGGCGCCGCGAGCGGCATTTCAGCGCGTCTAAGTGAGGTGGGTCGGGGCTGGCGACAGGCGACTGGCCTTGGGTGCTCGGTCGTAGCTCTGTAGTGGGAAGACGGAGCCGGGACCGGTTCCCCAGCCTGCTTCCCAGAGCAGGTCCTGGGACTGGCAGGCCCTGCATGGGATCCTCCGCGGGAGAGCTGCGGAGACACCTGGTCCCTTTTCTCACCTCGTGAACGTTTCTGAAAGGCCTCAACAGCATCACGCGAGAAAGGCTGGAGAGGCTGCTCTTTGCCCCTGCCCTCCAGAGCAGCGGAGGGGTGCATAGCTGCCAGCCTCTGCAGGCACTGCCTTTCTGACAAGTTGGCAATGGGCACGAGTCCAGCGCCAGTGGCAGGTGCCAGTCTCGGAGCAGGAAGCCTTTGTTTTATCCCCAGCGCAGGCCTCGTTGGGGCTGCAGCAGGGTGAGCATCTCCCATGCCAGCCCATGTACCTGGACCTCTACTGGGGGCACCACCCGCAGGACCGAGGGGCAGCTCCGGCCCATTCGACCCTTCATTGCCTTCCCGAGACTACGGGCAGGAGAGCTGCTTTGTGATGCTGCCGGTGGCGATTTCTGTTCATTGACTTACTGAGCTGTAGCCATCAGACTACCCAGGCCCCTCCGGAAGCTGCTTGACGGCAGCAACCTCCAGTCGTTCCCACTCCTGTTGACTCAGTCCCTTGCAAGGGGCGCTGGGCAAGCGTCTTGGCTGAACGTATCAAGAGCTCCTGCCCCCCTTCTCCACCCCTTCGCCGAGTTAGATAACACGACTTCACTGAAAAAAGAGGAGAGAGGGAAGCAGCGAGGGAGGGCTCCCGACAAAGCACTCACTAAACTGTAAATAATTAAAGTTGGAAAATCTGCTCTCCAACATTTCCAGAAAATTCTGAGTAAACATTAGGAAGAGAGTTGAGACGTAATCTAAATCATCTCGGCTCCCTGGCTCGAGCCGCACGGGGAACCTCACCGGTACCTTGCGGGGATTGTGCCTCTTAGAACCAGTCTATAATGCAATCAATTCTGTATATCCCTAGTGAAACAGCAACATTTATTTAACGTCTTTTATAGAGCAGCTGAGTTTTATCACAAATCACATTCCATTTCTATTCATCAGGGACCCCTTGAAGGCTAAAATGCACTTACTTTTCTCAGAGGAAATTTACCAATTCTTCAATAAAGACCCATTTGCCTCAGTATGTAAAATTGACACATTTATTGAATATTAAACATTTGTTGGTTTCTTCCGCGCTTCTTTCGACTTTATCTGCTGCTCTTAAAAGTCGTTAGGGGAAGGATATATCAAAGTTGCAATAAAGGCCTATTTATGTACAGGAAAGAGAAATGTTTAAACTCGCTGGAGAGCCTGACTTCCCGCGTGTTTGGGAGCGGGGAAGGTATGCTTGGAGCGCAGGCGGCGACGTGACGTCGGTAGTGACCCTGTTTTGCTTGACCCCGCTCTTCTCTTCGCTAAGCATCGGGCAGTCTTTGTCTCTGCGTCTTGTGGCGTTTGGATAAAAGCTATTTCTGGTTGCACGCAGCACTGGGTTATATAATGTTGTGAGCAGCACCATGTTGTGCCAGCAGTGAGTTGAGCTAATTAGCAGGAGGGCCAATAAAACCAGTTTTTCCTTTTATCACTGGAGGTCCAATAAAACCAGTTTTTCGTGTATCACCGTCCCGAGATGCTGTTGTAAATCAATTCCAATGTATTCTAGTAATTCTGACCTGTCTTTGACTACTCTGAGCTTTGCGTTAGCCATTTAGCCTTTTTTTCCCCCTTGCTTCATGTCGGGAAAATACCGAACAGTTGCACTCAAAACCCGCCGCCCTGTAACATGCTTGTCGGACGACCGTTTGAATGCATGCGACCCGTTTGGCCCAGCTGCAGGGTGTTGGAGTGAGGCTCGCGGCTTGTTGTTTGGGAGGACTCGAGGATAAAACAAGCGGTTCTCCCGGAGCCGAGCGTGGGATCTCCGACGTGCGTTGCAAACAGTCAAGGTGTCCCCTTGAAGTCAGATCCTGCAGCCGTCATTCAGGCAACACTAGCGGGGAAGAATACTACGGTAATTACCCAAAGCAGTTGTCCTGCTGTCTCATTTAAGTTGTAGCAATTTGAACCATTTACTTCAGCCTACAGCAGGGGCTTTTTTTACCGCACAAGCCAAATGCACGTTGGCTTGAAAGGGAAATAAATGTGTTTGAATAAAGACCGAAACCGTGCCCCTGGATTCATCTATCTTCCGTTCAGCTCATTTGCATGCTCTACCTTTTCTCTCGTTTAAATAACTTAAGTGGAAATTCCCAACTTTGCTGGGTTGTTCGGTAGTGTGAATCATTTCTGCAGCTCTGACAGATAACTGAAGGAGGAGTGGGAGACTGGGGACTTGCTTTGGCCTCTCTTGCTAGTGAACAGGAAGCATTTCATCTCGTGGATACTTTTACTGACTATTGAATATCAGCATTTCAAGAATAGCCATTTAATGACAACTGGCTTAAAGTCCCAAATAAAGAACCGTCTAATCTGTCAATCTATCTGGAACGATTAAGGGGGCATTAAACCTAATATGGAGATACATTTTTAATTCTGATTATTTTGCTTTTTAATAAAAACAAGGGTTTCTCTGGTGATCTGAGCCCAGACGGCCTTGTACCAGCATGGTGTAACTAAGCCTTTTGCTTCCATCAGGCCGACTTACCGTGCCGAACATATTGTATGACCCGCTCGGTTGGGTCTGGCGGCCCCGTCCCACATCGGTAAAGCAAGTGGAAGTTTTGTCATTGACTTTTTGGGTTTGGGATTAGACCCCAAGCTCCTGGGGCTGGCAGCATAGCTGTGGCAGTCGTAACGTGCGAGGGGGAAGGTGGTGGCTCTGGTTAAGAGAGGGTCGTGTGGAGCACGGTGAGGCTTGCACTGACCACCAGGTCTCTGGTCCAGGTCGTCTGCCTGGTTTCTCATGTTGGCGCTTAAGCCCACGCTGTGTGGATGAGAGCTCGCTGCAGCACACCGAGACGTGCTCTTACGATGCCTGAGGCTCCTGGAGCTGGACCTTTTCCAAACAGCCTAAGATAAAATGGGAGCTGAGTGCCCGCGTGGTGCAGGCAGCTTTGCAAACTTCTGCTTTGCCTTCAGACGCGGCAGGTGGGGCAGAGCAGCAGCTCCATGAAGAGCCCCCTCTGCTCCCCCAGGACTCCCTGCCCCTACTCCGAGATGGCCCATTTCCCCACCAGTCGAGCTGGGGCTCTTAGGGGCACTGCCTGCGCTAGTTGATAAAACAAGGCAGCATAAGAAATGCCAGTGCAATGGAGCACTTATACACATCTCATCTGGAGTGTGCTGTAAAAATAATGTACTGTGATATCAGCAACCTTTTGGTTGTGCCAAAGTAGCCGTAACATCACAGGCAAGCAGCAGGGAGGGAGAATTTGCCGAAAGCTTCTCCTAGAGCGCAGCATTGCCTGCGCTTGTCATTGATCCATAGCTTTTGCTGGCTCAAGCATACACTAATTTCCCAACCACCCTTTTATTTTCTTTACTGTCTCTGCAAGAAACAGTTGGCTCAAAATCAACGAGGCTGGGTTGGTTTTTTCCCACCCCCTTTCCCACCCTCCTCAAGGGAAGAAGTTTGAAGTCACCGGTGGCCTTTAAGTTTAGGAGGAGGTGCGAGAGTTTTAAAAAAACCACGTGAGCTTTTATTTGTCAGAGCGATGTCTCGGGGGCACCTGGCACACGGATGGCACGGGCGTTCCTCATCTGTGACTCAAGAGCTGCAGAGCCATCGAGCTGTGTTGCAGGATTTCCTTTTCTTCCCGGTGCCGGGCTGGTGGACCTCATCAGACCCACAGAAGCGTGGTTTCCACCCCTGGACGGTTGTGTACTCTCGAATGCTAGCTAAATCTAGATAGTAGGGGGTGGTCTCCTATGCATGCAGTCCGCTGGGGATGAAGCAGAGAGGTGCGAGTGCTAGCCTCTCCTACCATTAGCAGGATTACCATCCTTTCTTAACATCCAGCACCCAGGACCAGGCTGGCTAGGCTCTGTACAAGCATTTAACAGACGGCCCCTGCCCCAAAGAGCTTACAAGTGGGACGCGCCTGCGACGGTCCCCTTTGGCGCCCGGGCCGAAAAGGAGATGGATCCGTTCATCCTTCAGCGGTCGCAGGTTCCCCTCCCTCTCTTCTCTTGTGTGGTCTTTAGATAAGGAAGGGGAGCAGCATTCCCGTCCTGTTATTGGGGAAGAAATATCACAGAGCAGTTCTCTATAAAAATAACCTTTCCAGTGCGCAGAAAGGCTCTTCTTTATGGGTGAGGGAAAGTGCTTAAAATGCTTAGAGGGAATAAACAGCTTTTAATGAAGTTACATTGCCACATAATGGGTATCATAAAATTGCCTTCATAGTACAGGGTCCCAGGATGGCTTTTATTATTGACTGAGTTGGAATCCTCTCTGTAAAGCTCCAGCAGCTGCAGAGAAGAGAATGCAAAGTCTTCTTAAATTACCTGATTGAAATAACTGGCGAAATATTCTGCTTTGCTGCTTTGTTGAAGGGAAAGCTGCCTTTGGGGTGGTCTGTCAGACCTGGTTTGCAGATTCTGAAGAACACAGGAGTTTCATTGCAGCAAAACAGATGTTCATCTTGTTTCTCTATCGGCTGTTTGATGAGAAATTTATTGCTCTTCTGCTGGGCTGGAGCTCCTCTGCTGTGGAGTCTATTAGCCAGACCAGCAGCTGGCAGGAAGCCAGGAAAGCAGTGTTTTGATGAAACCCATGAAAGCTCTGGTTCGAAGGCGCCAGTAATAATGCATCGGCTAGACTCTTCTGATTGGGCAATTGATTGCTCTGATTTGATTTATTGATCAATACCCTCAAATTTGGCGTCTGAGAAGCTGAACTAATCTTTAACTGCTGTGAACATCTCTGCCTGGTGGAGAATTAGAACTGATAAGGAATGTATGAAAGGAATCTGAGCTTATCTTAATCACACAGTGCCCCAGTGCTGCCTTAGCCGGGAGAGAGTCTGTGTGTGCAGAACACAATCACCAGGCAGAACAGAGCAGATCTATAAATTGATGGAATTCAAAGCCTCCAGCATCGATTACCATTATAACAAACAGTGGCGCACAGAATGTCTGATTATTTTTAGACAAAGATTCTGTGCTCTCAGCAGCAATTTTGCTGATGCTGTCACTGTGTCAGATGTCTGTTGTTGATTGCAATTAGATGCAATACAAAAAAAAATTAAACTATCTCTGCCTATAGTTTTATTTCCACTTATTAAATCTCCTCCTTTGTTTGCCTTCCCCTAGCGTCTACAGCTGGATGAAATATTGCATTACCAGTCCAGATCCCGTATATTCAGTTGGGGGTAATCACTTTACAGATCACTGGATTATATCTGATATGGTTCAGATAATCCTGGGGAAATATGGGACGTTGGCTCTGCCTTGTTTCAGATTGTCCGGGTTGAGGCTTTGAATGCAAATCTTCATAACATTTGGGGTTTCAAAACAGAACTCCAACCCCTGAATGGCTTCATTCCATTAAAATACTAATAAATCCCTAGTCGCATCATGCAGTATTCCTGTCAGCGGTGAATGTTAAGTCCAGTGTGTCCTATTTCTCCTTTTTTTTTTTTAAATATCATTTGGAGCTGCAATAGCATAAAGTTTAATAGTTTAAAGAATTAATATCTTGGAATGGAGACCACATTTTGGAAGCCCTCAGCAGTAAATCACACCTGAAAAGCAGACTCCAGGTAATGTGGCTATGGGCAAATTATACAAAGATCTGCAGTTTAGTTTTCCATGGGGCTGTGTACTGGGATTCCTTCATTGTCAAGTTCATTCATCATTTTGATGATTTCCAGTTTTATCGGTAGTTTCAGAGCCATTAGCTGAGGTCTCCTATATAGCACAACAGCTGTAAACTTGAGACTGTCTACGGGGCGTCTGTGATTGACAATTCATAACTGAACAAGAACGTTTTAGGTCCTGTCTGTGCTACAAGAATGACGGAGCTAGGGAAATGTGTTCTTAAAAATAACTGTTTTTAAAGTGATTTCTACTGGCACAGTTTTGCCCCCTGCATGGACAGGCATAATTACGGTTAAAATGGGTCTGTGGGAAGCCTTCTCGGACCACTCAGATGCACCAGAGAAGGGCAAAGTCAATGCTTGTGTCTGTGCAGCACATAGACAAGCTGTCTATCCAAACAGGACATACAAGATGGTGCTGGCTGATATCAGATATAGGGAGAAAATGGCCAGCAGAAAAAAATCCAGGGTCTAGAGCAGTGGATGTCTTTGCAGTGATGTTTACATGAACTTGTAGGCATCTCACGTACTCCGTGACTTGCCCTCCATAGTGGGCATCGGGGCTGTGTGCAGTCATGTCCGAACTTGTTGCCCCCAAGAACAGGTGGCCTCCATCCTAGGCTCTTGCAAAATCCTGCCACGTTTCCAGTGCATGCTGAGATTTCCAAACTAGCTGCGTTCACAAACCTTTGGCTGTAAGTAGTGCCATCTGGCACAGGTCACCTGGAATGAGTTGACACAGAAATTTAGGGAAGAGATGGATCTGTGCTTTGAACTCAGCTTTATCCTCCTTCCTTTTGCTGCATCCTTTTCTGTTGCTGGACCTGGGAGTCACCTCCTGAGCCGTTCCACCCGTGCTCCCCCTGCCGGGTCCTTCCCGTGCATTGCTCAGCAGCAGCCGCCCGTTCCTCCGTGAACATGCAGATCCGGAGCGCAGGAGTTAAAAGCCATCTTGACTCATGTTGGTTCCCCGGAGAGAACTGCAGTAAGGTGCTGCATCTCCGCAGCTTTGGCCCAATGGTCTTCCAAAGCTCAGATAGCTCCGGATGAACATTGCGATCAAAGGTAGGTGAGGAAAGACTCCAGAAGGTGACCTAGCACTGTCAGATGAGAGAAGCAGGGATGTGTCTCCTCAGACAGCGTCCTGGTTGTATCTATAGCTGTTGCAGCAATCTGTGGATCTCAGTACTCGGGTGACCCCTACCCGGCCCATAGCTGAGCATCTCCCGGTGTCTTTAACATGTTTATTCTTGCAGCGCTTCTGGGGGAGCGGCACAGTGATCTTTGCTTTGCACGTGAAAGGATTAGGAGTGAAGGGACCTGCCCACGGTCACATAACAAGCTTGGGGGGGATCTGAACCCGTGTCTCCCGAGGCT
>NW_005841833.1:4088666-4107798 GCF_000455745.1 Alligator sinensis | reverse complement strand
CCTGCTGAAGATCACCAGTAAGTAGGCAGGGCTCCCCGTGCTAGGCACCATTGGTACACACACACTGAGAAGGGCTTGGGTCCCACCAGCCAGTGCATGTTGCACTGTGTGTCATCCTGATTCTCTTACCGTCCCGCTAGGGAGCTGTGCTTCTCTGCTTGAGCTCTAGCTGTTCTGAGGTTCCCAGTTCAATCCCCAGCACACTGGCCGTGGTGGTGGCCATCCCCTAGCCCTTTGCCCTGGCTGAGCTCTGAGGCAAAGAGCTGTTGTCTGGTAGGGCAGACTGAACACCACGTCGCTGAGCTCCTTGCCGTCATGGCCAAGCTCGGGCACGCACTGGGACGCACAGCCTGCGGGGCTCGGGAAGGCTGCGCTCCCCCTCCCCGCCCTGTGTTGACCCGCGCCTGCGAGGGCTGGTGGAGATCGCGCCATGTCAGAGAAGTTGTGTGTTGCTGGCAGCCGGTGTTTTCTTTCTTTGGAAAATCTAATATATTGATTAGCTTTCTTCTGAACAGCATCAATAAAGTGTATAATGGTATGGCTGGTGCCTGCGGCGTCTCCTGCACCGGGCTAAAACCCCCCTGTAGCCAGGAAGCCTACGTCAGCTCCCGCTCCGACTGATGCTGCCCAGGCCTGGCTCCTCCTGGGCTGACTTTCTGTTTCCCCTTTTCCTGGCAAAGCTCACAAATATTCTGCTCATCAGATGTCTCCTTGCTGGTTGGCCTGATCCTGCGCGGGGTTGAGCAGACGTTGTCTGGGGCAGTATGCGGGAGCCAGGGACGCGGCCAGGGCCCGAGAAGAGCCACATACAGGACACTGAAGTGTCACCATCATTTGTCACGGAGTACTCACCTCGCCCAGTAGGCATGGTTACAGAGGAAATAAATGAAAAGGTGGCTTTTCCATTACATCTACCCCTGACTATCCATCTAAGAGCTTAGTTTTTTGGAGTGTTGTTTTGTTTTTTTAAAGCCAATTGATTTCAATGAGAGGAATCCCAGAAATATTTTCGAGAGGCTGCTGGCTGCTGAATATAAAGTCCTTGCTGCCTTTGCCCCTCTTAACTCTTTCTGTCAAACTTGAGCAGCTTTCATCTAAAATATGCAGAAGCAAAGCAGGTATTTAGCACTCTCCTAAACACAGAGCTGACCGTGTATGCCAGTATCTTCAGCAACAGATGCCTTGGGGTTATCAAGAGCTATATTCTATACTGTTTTATTTATTTCTCCTTGGTTCACTGGGCAGGGAACCCTTTCTACCAACATGACCCCCCACTCCAACGTGCACGGGCCTGGTCAAGATGTGTCGTTGGTTTGGACGGAGAGATCCAAGACTGATCCATCTTGTTCCTTCCTTTTGCTTTATGCTCCGGCTCAGGTCGCTTTTAAAATACAGATTGGGACTTAGCAGCTCACCACAGTTCCAGTTGTTTTCTCAGCTGTGCCGTGGTTTCCACCATGCATTTCATCAAATCCTTGCCAGGTTTCCTTTCCCCACGGAGAGCTGATATGTGAAAAGGAGGGATTGCTGAACTTCCTGGTAACGTGACCCAAATAGCGTTGTCCCCACATGCTAACTTAGCGGTGCGCACGTCCACACTGGAGCCTTCCAGCTCCTCCCTTGTTGTACCGCCGGGGTGCGTGCGTGCTCGGCAGCTTTGGCTGGTGCCTCGTGTCTCGTGGTGCAAGACACTGGGGCTGCATCTCCAGAACGTGCCCGTGGTGGCACTTCGCTGGTGGCGGTGCGCTGGCATCCAGCTTGGGGACCTGGTGTTATTTAGGCTGGGCTTTCCTGGCTTACCGCAGGTTGGAGCGTGGGCCTATGCAAGCCTCTGGCCACAAAAGGCAACTACCACCAACAAAATTTTGGCTCAGTCCATGCTACAGCATGCTGCTGGCTGATGGCAAGGGAGCAACGGCTTTGGAGAGCGCATGTTAAAAATAGTGGTTTCCTGAGGCCCAGTTAGGTCTTCTGTAGGTCTCTGTTCGGTGCTCAGCAAGGGGAATTTATCTGCCAAGCAATGGTGGCTGCATTGCCCAAGTGCTTGCATGCTTTTGAAGAAGGCCCCCCAGGTCTTGCTGTCTGTGTAGCGCTTCCTTCTGCTGCCCTTCATAGGGTTTGGGTTTTTTTTAATTGTTTTAGATTTAGTTTCTTGCAAGGTGGTTTTTCAGGGAGGAAGGCCAGTGGGACATGGACTTTGAATGGCCGGGAGCCTGAGATAGGCCCGACTTCGAATGGCCGGGAGCCTGTAGCCTTCTGCTTTGCCTGGCCTCAGGGACAGGGCTGACATTGCCCAGTGGAGAGGCTATGCCTCTTATTGCTGGAAGAGCAGCCGTGACCCCCTAGTCTCCGGGTGGTCTGCTGGGAGCACTGGGCCTCTGTGGCTTGCAGGAGGAAGACCCCGAGGGCAAAGAGTTCGTTCCGATAGCAGGAAGGTGCCTTGTGCCATCCCCTGTGAAAACCCAGCTGTGTTGGGACTACTGTGTGCAGTAACGTGGTACTAGGAGCTGCAGGAGTTTGCAGGCCTCACCTTCGTTGAGGCTACAGCAGATGGCTGCATAAGGATGCCTTCAAGAGGGCCCGAAGGCCAGTGACAATCGGGCCCTTCATCTTCATTTCACAGAGTGGCAAAGCCTGGGGTAAGCTGCATTTCCCCCAGCTCACAGATGGGGAAACCGAGGCGTGCAGCATTGAAAGAACTTGCCCAGGGTCAATTAGCACATCAGTAGCAGAGCTGGGAGTAAAGCCCAGGTCTCCTGACTCACTGGCTCATCTTCTTGCTGATGGCCCATCCAACAAGATGCAAGTGTTTTCTCTACCCCACTCTCCAAACCTCTTTCATTTCAGCTCATTTCAGAAAAAGAGAGAAATAGAGAGATTTTCAGGGAAAAAAAACTTGACAGTGGATGACTACGGGAAGATGTTTTCAAAAGGAGAAACAATTTACAATAATTAGAAATTTATAAAATGTCTTTAAACATGGTGGTAATAGGGATAAGAAAACACTTGCTGCAGTGTAATCAGTTATTAGCAGCTGATCATTTATCTCCATGGATAGTTGCTGCTGGTACATGAGACATGTAATAAAAGGACTCTTGATTAACTAATTTGAATATCTTTTGAGAACAAATTCTGAATTCTCTTTTTTCTCCATTGTAACGGATCCGTACATCTGCGAGATAAACACTGAATGAATATGGTAATGAATATTATTCTGTAAATGTAGCCCTTGAACACTGCCATCATCATTACGGCGCTGTCCTCGGGAAGCCACTGTAATAGATCTAATAATAAAGGGTATTAAATGATGTGAGGAATCTGTGATTGGAGGAACCAAGGTGCGACATTTCTGGCTGAAAGCACTCTGAAGCCTAGCTCCTGCAGCCAAATTGCACGCGACTGAGGGGCCTGGGCCTGCCTTGTCGGACGCATTTGCAAGGGTGCCGTGGTGGGGAGGCCGGAAGGGCTGCCCGGTGCAGTAGGGATGGATGATACTCGCCTTCACGCGTTCGCAGGTGGAAACCGTAGCTCCCGGGGGATCCTGCTGGCTGACACGGCAGTAGCGCTCCCGTCGCCCCCCGGATTGTGGCTCGGCTGACGCCCACCTGATCTCGCTGCAGTCTGGGGTGGGTCCCAGTCTAGCACCGAGCCCTCAGGGCTGGAGCCCGACGCTCCCCGCTGCCTCGGGACTGGCGTCACCATTTACACAGCACGCAGTGGAGGTGGAAGACTGCCCGGTTGGAGCGGTGGCCTCTCGGATCCGTTCTGGGAGACGTGTCATTGCCGCCCAAAGCGGCAGGACACAGTGCCTTCTCGGCCTCCCTCTGGGTTTTGACCTCCCCGCGCGTCGGCTGCACACGGCGGACCAAGGCAGCAAATCATTAGACGCTGCGACCTAGAGTCGCGGGCTGGGAGCTAGGGAGGCCATCAGTAACGCTGTCCATTTGTGCAGGGAAGCAAAGCTCTGGGCCCACCATGAGTGGCCTTTGGTATAACACATTAGATAGCATCGCTTGATATTTTTTAAACACTGCCTTTTCATATCTCCCCTGGAATGGAAATCTAACACGTGTCTCAAATCTCTGCCCTCTTAGAGATCCCATTACCGCCGTTTTGATAAAGTGCTGTAAACCTAGATTCCATTTTAGATTGCAAGATCATATAGCTTACGTCTTGGCACGGTTTGAGCAAAGATTATTTGTTTCACAAGCTTCCAAATGAACGAGCGCGTCATGGCCCGCTGAGCCCTTTCACCAGACGAGACAAATCCGGGTATAGGCCCGGGCCCATCAGCGACAGAAACTGGAGGAATGTTTTCGATATGGGACACGCCGCGAGAACGGTGAAGCCGCTGTCTTTTATGAGAGGCTGATTTTCATCGCATTGCTGTGTCTTTCATGGGGGGTGAGGGGCAAAGTGATCCCGGTAGATCATTAGCAGCAAGGACCGGGTGTGGATCCTGGCTGCTGCGTGTTGTCCCATTGGAATTGCAGAATTTGCACTGTTCGGGGCAGTAGTGGACCCTGGGCCATAAACCCTTAATTCACATTATCGAGCACAACCTGGAAACCAGCCTGCAATAAAAGGAAGAAGTAAAAACTGTTTCCCCAGGGAAGCCCATTGGGTTGTAGTGGGACACCCAAGCAGGGGGCTGTTGGCTGGGGAGCCTGCCATTTCCCAAGGAGCAGGGGAGAAGTTCGTGTCTGGCAGCTGCAGCGAGGCCTGTTTTGAGTCTGGTGATGTCTTTCCCCATCGTGCTTGGCTTCAGCAGTGTGCAAATACCCTTGATTTGCCATGACTCCTGCTGCCTGGTGTTTATTCGTGGTCCTGCCAGCCTCGTAGCTTCAATTCGGATCGTTTTCTCTGGCTCCCAAAATACCAGGAGTCAATACCTGATCGCTTGAGCGGTGGGAGTCCCAGATCAGGTTAGAGCTGTGCATCGTTTTCTCCTCCCAATCAGTCTCCTCCTCCTCCTTCCTCTCTCTCACCCACACAAGACACCTGCTTCCCCTTTCCTGCTAAGCCTGTGCTTGCCCCTCTCCCAGAGCAGCACGTGTTGGCATTGCCAGGGAAGAGGACACCAGTGTGCCTCGGCTGTTTTGTGGGCAGAGTCGTCGCCAGCTCGAGCCGGAGACCTGAGCTCAGAGCGGAAGGCGGCAGGAGATTTGCCTGAGCGAGGCACATGGGCCAGGGCTGCCGGCTCGTTCTCAATAGTTACCCCAAGTCATGGAATAAAGAGCCAAGGAATGCAAGGGAGGCTGCATCCATGGAGGTGGTTGGGAATCGGCTGGCAACTCACTGGAGAACCCACTTCCCTCTGGGAGGGCAAGGAGTTGAACTGGCTGCAGACAGGGGTTAGCATTAGACCATGTAGGCACTAGTTTGACTTTCCCCATTGCTCTTTTAGGGCCAAGATTGTCCAGTCTGATTCATTCATTTTGGTCTGCTCAGGCATTGCAGAGATGCCTGGTGGAGCAGTCCTTCTGCAAAGGGAAACTCTGTTGGCATCACATTAGCCAAGGTGGCAGAGCTGGCTCCTGTCTAGGCTCGGGGCCTGGCAGGCTAGAGGGCCAGCATGCAGATTCTCCACTCTTTCAAATTTAGAGTTGCAGTAGCTAATGTCGGGGCTGGTCTTTCTTGCCCCCTGGCCACCTCTTCTGAGCAAAGGATGTAAAGGAGGACAGAGCCACCTCGGTCTAATGGTGCCGTTGCTCTGGGCTAGGCTTCTAGATGGTGCTTGCGTTCCCTCCACAACCTTTTTTCCCCTCCGTTGTCCTTACTGGTAAAAACACCATAAAATGAACGTGTGCCACCGAACCGAAATAAGCCCCCACCTGGTCGTGCTGCACAGTGGTCGGTCCCTAAATTCTTCCTGCTGTTGCTCCAGGTTAACGTGTTATTTAAGTGCCTCTGCTTATCACTTTTATTTACTGCTGTAAGAAAGGAAGTCCACAGACTGGTGGGTACAATTTACAGGTAATTAAACTCAGCTTGGTAGAATTTAAACATTAATATTGATGCTAAAGTTTTTAATATAACATAGGTAGAAAGAGAGGTATCGATTCCGAAAGTTTTTTTTTTCTTTTCATTGTAGCGGGGAAGGGTTTGATGTATTGGTGAACATCAAAAAGGAATGTCCTCTGCTGGGTCCTGAGACTGCAAATGAGGACAGATATGCTAACAGAGGAACCAGTCAGGAAAACTATTAGGAAAATGTATCTGGGATTGATTGTTTGCAGCCGGCCAGAGCCCAGGGAGGCTCACAGCCACTGTGACCGTGGGCAGTGGATCGGCACTGAGAGCTGAAGCCCCCGGCCAGGGCCGCTCCAGCTTAGGGCATGGTGCCTTCTTCAGTCTCATGCTCTCTCTCTGATTCAGCTGATAGCCGTGAGCTCCTGGTGACTCGCTGCCTGTCCCTGTATCCAGCCCTTTCATCTCTCTCTGCCTGCCCAGCGTGCTGCACAAGCAAGGAGGAGGCACTTCTCAAAGGGCCCTGATGACCTCCCGCAATCCCCCCCTGCTCTCTCGAGAGCTGCCCGGGTTTTCCCAGAGTGCGCTGAGCCCTGGATGCACTGGGGCTGATGGGCAAAAGGCTGCCACCGGGTGCCATTAAGCCACACCAGCTTGTAGCCCTGTCTCTGGGGCACGTCCAAGCTGGGTTTGTAGGTAACTCTCTGCTTCCGTGGTACTCCAGGCGGGCTGCTTGCCTTGCCTCTCTGAGCAGAGTCTGATCTGGAGGGCGAGACGTACCCAAGGGGGAGAGCAGACGAGAGCAGAGGGCAGCTCCCCATCGCCTTGTGCCGTGCTAAAGGCTCCTTCGCACATGATTCACTTAGCTGCTCTGTTGAACCGGGTCTCCCGGCGGAGCGGAGCAGGGGGGGTGCACGTCACCCTGTTGTGCCTGGGCTCCAGTGCATCCCTGGTGCAAGGCAGGGCTGGAGGGGGCTCCTGAGCTGCGCCTGTGCCCAGGGACACGTAGACCCTGAAGGGCTGCCTCTGGCAGCAAGCAAGGCGGGGGGAGCCCTGTGACTCCAACGCTAACGCCTGCATGGCTAATTAGGCTTTTGATTGGCATCCTTTTCCCAGGGCAGCGACTGCTCTTCTCCTCTCTGCGGAGGCAGAGGCCTCTCTGCTTTCCTCTTGCAAACCAGCAAGGACGGTGGAAAGCGCTCTCCGGATGTGTGCTTTCCCACCGCTCACAGCCCCCAAGGCCAGGAGTCAAGCGGGCGATAAACCAGGGCTCAGCAGCAAGAGAGGGACAAAGCTCAGGGCAGGGCAGGCCTCGGCCTCCTCTGCCCTGCAGCGTGGGCTGCGCGGCCACTCCGAGCAGAGCTGGGATGAAAGGCTCGGCGCCCGCTGTTTTTTGGTGCAGGGAGAGCTTCCATTCGAGGCAGCCGCTCTGCTGCCCTTCAGTCGGAGGAAAGGGGAGCGCCCTCCTCTGCCTCCGCCGCGGTGCCTGCGCTGCCAAAACCAAGGTGGGATGGCTTCTGTGGGCGGCTGTGGCTGCGGAGCAGATGGCGTGGGCGCAGCGTGGGTGCTGCCCTGCCACGGTCACTGGGAGGGGGCATTGGCAGCATTGAGCCATCCCTGCCTTCATCTCTGAGTAGTCAGGGCCCTCCTCTGACTGTATTCAGCCCTGTTCCTAACCAGCGTGGAAATGTGGCCGTGCTGGGGGAGAGCGCTGCCCAGGCCGTGGCTGTGTGGTGAGGCTAGAACTGTATTTACTGTGCCTGAGCTTTTATGAAGTTATTAAACAAGGGAGTACAAGCAGCAAGTAGGGCTGTGATTTATTGGCTAATGATTACACCAAAGCCTTTGACTAAGTGCTGTATGTCATGTAAAGCCCTGGACAAGTCCATGAGAAATGGGTTTCCATGCACATTTCATCATTCCAACTCTTTGATCTCTGTCACGGCCAGGAAGTGACAATGAGAACAAGATGCACAACAAAGTGGCTCCAAATCAAACCCGGGTGCTTAGCGCGCTCCGGCTTCCTTGCCTTGCATTGAAACCCCGTTGCTCTCTATCTGCTGAATGGCGTCTCCGGGTCTCCGTGGAGCTGGGAACCTGGATTTCTCTGGGCGCTGTCTGGATCCGGGTCTCCCCGCAGGGTAGAGACGTTTCGCTGCGACTGCATCGTGGCGAAGCCAGCCATAAAACCCACTTCGTAACCTATATCCCTGTGATGCACCAAAAGGCAGTTAAAAAGATGCTGACTGCCATTTTTCACTCCCTGTTTCTCTGTATACACACAGGACTTAGTTTTATCTGCTCTCTCTCCAATATTTTTTTATATAACAGTGAAATATTTATATTGTCCAATAAAAGGCAGTAAGCTTGCAATCTCTCACAAATTCATTTGAGACCAGGCGAGCTTCATTGTATGAATTTCACACCCAGCAGTGACCCCTGATAATTGACTCCATACATCTTTAGCATCAGAAATTTACATAATATGTAGGAAATGATTGATAGCTCCTGTAACCCAGCCTGTCTAACACCCCATCTACCGGGTGCCGCGTGTGCTGCCATCCGTCTTGTGCGCGGCAATCTGTCTCGTTCTGCCCTGCATCACAAGCGCGGCAGGCCCTTTCCCTCTCTGTCCCCCAGCTGCCCCCCAGCCCCTCCCACGCCGGCAGCCCTTTCCCCTTCTGTCACGTCAGCACGGATCCTGTCCCTCCGCCACGTACAGCAGCGGGCCCACGGGGGCTTGTCAGGGAGGCACAGGCCTGCGAGAGGCACGTCCAGTCCCCGGGAGCCACCCTCGGATAGGGCAGGTGTAGCTGCTGCGTGCTCTGCCCAGCACGGGACCGCAGCGCGGATGCTGCTGGGATGCTCTGGCTTGCAGACCACAGAAAAGCAGGGCTGGAAGAGACCTCAAGCGGACCCATCTAGTTCAACCTCCTGTGTGATACAGGGTCTTCCCTATCCAAGCATCCTGTACAAATCCTTATCTAACCTGTTACTAAAACTGCCCGGTCAGCCGTGTCACACAGCACCCGAACCTGCCACAGGTACAGCAGGGGGACTGTGCCCCCACTGCCAGGGAAGGCAAAACCCCTCGCAGTGCATACCCGTCTGAACATGGGGTAAAATTTCTTCCTCGCCCCAAACGTGGTGATCGGCCTGACCTTGAGCAGAGGGGCAAGACCCTCTAGCCAGGAACCTCCAGGTTTCGTTCCAGCAGGACCATTGGCAGAGCCTGAAGCCCCCAGCTTTGGTTGCAGACAACTCCCAGTGCTTCTGCGGGGGGTGAAATCTCCCCCTCAACTAGCAAAGCCCCAGAAACGTGGGGAATACCCATAGTAGAGCATAGGCCTAGCTACCCCTAGATCTTCCCTGACCAATGCATGTCCATCCTCTTCTTGAACACCTCTGGTGAGGGGCTAACGGACCCAAAGAGCCTGTTACAAATATCTGCTTGAGTGGGCTGAGTGTGCCAACCCTGCCCTGCTTCTCTGGCGTCTCACCTGAGCCCCAGACCTAGTCTCCCCTCCCTGTGCGGTGGGGTGCATGGGAGAGGGCAGTTTTGGTCTGCCCCATTTCACAGCCAGCACAGGGAGGGGGACGGTTAGGTGATGTGCCCAAGACTCCAGCAGCGCACTGGCAGAGGAGGACATGCTCCTCCGGCCCACCTCGGGCAGGTAGTCTGGGTGCCTTCCTGAAAACATCAGCACGTGGCATGAAAGTGACTGCCCACGTGACTAGTTTACCAGGGCAGATCTGCCATGCCTTAGCCACGGGCTGACCTGGAGCTCCTTCGCCCAGAGAGCGGAGGGAAAGCGGCCAGAGACTTCCAGTACTTCCCAGTTCCACTGTGGGAGGAAATACCAGACGATCCTGCTCCTGCTACCAGCCTGGATGGGAAGTGTCGGGCTGTGCAGAAACTGGTGTGTGGTCCATGTTTGCATATGTGCATGCAGAAGTATGCACACGTGTGTGTGCGATGGTTTCAAGCCCTGGCAGATGAAGTAGGCTTTCAGACCAGCCTTTATCTGGACTTGACCGGTCCCCGCCGCCCGAGCCTGCTTCCATCCGAAAGAAGCACGTGCCAGCCCGAGCCGCGTTGAGCCTTTAGTGTTAACTCTGGCCGGGCGACCCGACAGACGTACTGTCCACTGCGGGGATCTGTTCTCGGCTACTCTCCGCTCCTCCCCGGCTTCGTGCTCGCCGCAGCTTGCGTGGAGGACTGAGCCCGTCTGCCCCCATCGGCAGTTTTGTGTTGTTTGAGAGCGGGCTGCTTGTTATTCAGAAGGGGCTGTCGGGAGGCTCCGTGATGTCTGTGTCTGATGCGCCGTGGATCAGATGAGCCTATCTGAATGGAAGGGTTGGCACGGGCAGCAGGATTTGTTTAATCACATTCCACATAAGGTTCGAAGGGAGGCGAGGGGGCCGCTTGTTCTGGCGGGCAGAGGGGTTTCCCTTGCAATCGAATCCCCCTGTGCGTGGAGCTGCCTCTTATCTGGACTCCAGCGTTCCCTGCAGGGGCCTGGCCTCCTCCGGCACTTGATACCTTGACGCAGCCCAATGCTGATAATATTAATGGGGCGTTATCTCGCCTCGTGCCTCCATCAAACACAAATATTCAGGAACTTGCTGACCAGTTCTTCAGCCTACATCTCCCCCGGGCCCGGCAGCTTTCCCGTTGGCAGGCCATTGCCCTGGGCAGAAGGAGTTTGCTTTGAACGGCTTCGTTAGAGGAGCCCACTGCCCACCTAGCAGCAGCCAGAGAAAGGGGGGAGCAGAGAGGGCGAGCGGGGCAAGGCAGTGCTGGGGGGAGCCGACGGCTGGGATTTGCAAGAAAGCTCCTGCCGATGTCGGGGACTGTCCAAGGGCAGAGCAGCCTGCAGGTGAAGCACGGAGCAGGCCCCGGGGCGAGTTCACCTGTGCATGCCGGGAGACCAGCTCTGGGGTCAGGGTAGTCTGGGCAGGGGAACATGACTCGTTCCTTGGAGCCAGGGGTGAGGGTTTGGTGCCTGTAGTATCTGGGCAGGGGTGGTGCTAGCTAGTGGATGGTGAGAGCTGATGAAGCAGGGTGAAAATCCCCTCCATGGGCCCTGGGGCTGGGTGAAGGCAGCTCCACAGAGCCTGGGTGGGGAGGTGGGATAAGCAATGTGTCCCACCTGGAGGGCTCCCAGACCCTACGTCCCTTGGATCACTGGTCTGTAATCAGAAGCAGCTACTTCCACCTTCTCCTCTCCCGCTTGCCAGCTCCTCACTTTGCAGTCCCACCACAGCCTGCAGCCTGGGAGGCTGGAGCGGGATCCGGGCTGCTGAGCCGGTGTGGATCACACCTGCTGCGTGTCGTGGCCTCCGTTCCTCCGGACAGATGGGCAGGGAAGGCAGCGCATGCAGTTCATCCCGTCGGGACATCTCCGGGGCTGGGAGGCTGAGGGTGGCCCCGGGGCACAGTCTGACATACATGCAGGTAGTGACCCCCAGACGTGAGACTTCAGCATCCAATTCTTCCAAAAGCAATTAATAGAATTTTTCCCCTTTAGATTTTATGGTTTATGTCTCTTCCCATAGACTGAAGGGCGGTAATTAGAATCGGTGTTAGCAGGTAAATTCTAATGAGGTTTTCATGGCTGGAATATGTACTCTTTCGGGATCCCCGCAGCAGACAAAGGCCTCTGTGTTTTGCCACGTTTTACGGCGCAGGTATAAATTTTTACAGATGTTCTTGCCATGGTACAAGCCGATAACTGCCGTGCGTTTTGGTGTTTGAGGGCATGGGAGGAGAGGCAAAGCCCTCTCGTGAGAGCTTGGGACTGGGATCCGGGACACCCGGGGCGAGTCTTGTTGCTGCCACTGGCTGTCTAGCCTGGCTTACTTAAGTGCCCTGTGCCTCGGGGCCTGGATCTGTAAGATGGGGTTGGCGATGCACTCCTGCTCGGAGACCTGGGTGGAAGGTGCCAGGCGAGTGTTCGCTTTATCTCAATGACCCGTCTTCACCAGGGGCTAGGCTGGCTGCTGGCTGCTGAGATCGGCCCATTTGGGGGCAGCTCCGCGGCAAGAGAAAGCTGCTGCTTTGGGAGCGCGTGGCTGGAGGGAGGGCTGGAGGAAGAAGCAGCCAGGCCAAGGGCCCAGTGACTGGGCTTGCCTGGGGTAGCAGGGTGGAGACAGTGAGGTGGTCACTGCAGGGAAGAGGATCTATATTTGTTTAATTGAGGGACTGGGGGGCACCAGACACATCCAGTACCCGGTGGCTTTTTGCTGGGCATGCCAGGCAAGCATAGGTGCCAAACACTTGTGTGTTTGGGATCCGTGGCAATGCGCCTTCCAGTGAAGTCAGTGGATCTGGGCAGCGTGGCCTTTGGGTTCTCGGGGAGGCCCGGGACATGCCACCGGCCCCCTGCTTCCCCAGCCGCTCTCCTCCCCAGTCCCGGACCCCACGGGCAGGCAGCAGCAGAGCGGACGAGTCCCGTGGCAGCTCCTGGGGCCACGCGCTCCCCTCGTGACATTCACAGCCACTAAGGCGAAGAGGGGTGAGAAGGGAGGGATGAAAAACGCAGGCGCACACGCGTGGCTCCAGCGTGGTGAGCCTCTCCTCGTCTCCATCTGTCTGTTGGCTTGGCCGCCTCCCTGGATTCTGCTTTTTCTTTGAGCTGCCTTTTGCAATCCTGCGTCTGCTGCGCAGTTTCACCCACACGCAGGTTAGCGTGCTCCGAGCCCGACTCCGTCGGCATCCATAATTCTTTAATGAAACATTTCCCTGCACTTGAAGTGAACTGTGCATGATTTACTGCGGGACACACAAAAGGTCAGTTTACTTAATACCAGCACCTTCATTTTTCCAAATTCGGCTGAAATTAAAAAGCCATATATATCTTAAAAATCTTATTTATGAACACTTAAGTATAAGTAAGTCATACTTGGACTGCTTCCCTCTTTCCTGATATATGTAATCTGGCAACGACACAGACTTAGAATAAAATCTGGCAATACAATATGCTGCACTTTACTATTTTGACACTACCACTGTGATGTTTTTTTTACAGTTACTGATGAGCTTATGTCACTGTGCATTTTGGGAAAGAAAGGGGGGGCAAAAAAAAAAGAGAAGAATATTGATTAGCCGAGTTCCCGATGAACCAAACGAGTTCCTTGGTCTTATTTGTTTTATTTTATTTTATTTTATTTTGCATTGGGTACATCGTTCCTTCAATTATTCATGCAACCGCCTTGTCAATATTGCCAAGATGTCTTGGCTTCCTAAGGGAGAGAAATGAATTCTGGGGAGAAATCTATGTATGGTTTTAAAACAAATGCACCAAAAACATCTTTTTTTTTCTTTTCCCCCCTTTTTTATTTTTGTTTTGTTCCAGAAGGAGCTTAATTCTGTTGCTTCCGAGCTGGCTGTGCGGCGGGAAGAGAGTGAACGTTCTCATAAACATTTAATTGAACTCAGCCGGGAATTTAAGAAAAATGTACCTGAGGTACAGTATATTTGCTGTTATGGAATTAACTCAGTAGGGCGGCGTATTTTCCTCTGCTCAAACTAGATTGTGAAAACTGTAGACATAAGTGACTAACAAGAAAGGAAGCTAATTAGCCACAAAGACAAATTATAGTCCCCAACCTTCGGGTATTCTTATGGCTTATTACCGCAGCCTCCAGCGGTTCCATTGTGGGGAAAGGATCCTGGAAAGCACCGAGCCCCTCTCCGAGGCACTGTGCCCCTGCCCCCCGCGCCGGGCTGGGCGAGCGCAGCACCGTGCCAGATCAGGCCCTCCCGCGCTGCCAATAAAAGAACTTTGGGTCTCGAGTAGTTTATAAAAAGCAAGCGTTGAACGCGCCGAGCTGAGCTCTTGGCATCCAGCTCTCAGCCCAGATGGAGTAGGCTCATTTTAATTTTTTTTTTCCAAACTGAATTTTATTTCAGTCGGTTTGGCTGTTTGCTGGGGTTTTGACAGTTTCGGATGCTATTTCTTGCTTGCCTTTCAATGAGGAAGAGAAACAGGAAAGCCTGGGGTGAGGGAAGCTTGGAAAGGCATCGTCGCCAGGCGAGCGGTCAGTGCCCACCGACAGCCACGGCCGGCTGGCCTGCTGGGTGCCTCGCATCATCTGCCCCCTAGCTCCGTGGCACCTGAGATCCTCCTGCCCTTCCTCCGCAAGGACAAAGGGGTTAAAGCTCCATCTTGTGTAAGGCTGGCAAGGCTGAAGAGAGAAAAGTCCCTTGCAGTCCCATCTGCAGGGAGCTGCTTTTTCCTCCGATAGGCTCAATCAGAAGCATTGGCAGCGAAGTGCCCAAGCCCCCTGAACTGTAATGGTATTTGTGGGGGTGACTTTGGCAACCGCCAAGCTGCCTCCAGAAACCCATGCTCCTCCTTGCGAGGATGATGGCACCACTGGCCATAGGTCTCCTTGCTGGCTGTAAGGGTTCCTGATCCCTGTGACGCATCCTCTCTTACCCCCCACTCTTTTGTACAGCCCCATCTCCATCCCTGGCACTCACACTTCCTGAGCCTGCGCTTTGCACAAGACCTATAATCACCACTGCTGTCTCTCACCATAGCATCTTTCAGCCCAGAGCATTTAAAGTCCACGATCCATTCTTCAGAAATTGAAGGCAGGGAAGATGGTGGCACCCGTTCAGAAATTGAAGGCAGGGAAGATGGTGGCCTCTGCTGGGCTGCAGCTGCCTCTGGGAGAGAGCTGTGTCACAGCAACCCCGCAGTACAGAGCAGGTCAGGATGGGACTCGGAGACTGTGTGATCGCACTGCCAGGACAAGGGAATGTGTGCAATCACACTACAAGGGCCCAAGCCCCGGTTTGCTCGAGACACTGCTAGTGGGGTGAAAGCACCAGGAGATCATGCACTGCCCCAAGGGTTCGCACTTGGGTAATGAGGCCGGGAGCACAGTGCCCTCCCCAGGGTTGGCTTGGCACTGTCTCCAATTTAAAGACAAGCTAAAAAAGGAAGGTGGCCTGTGTAGCTGGGAGCATCATTTTGAAAGTTTCCCTCCTGTGAATGCCATTAGGAAGTCATAGGGTCACAGACAACGAGGGCTGGAAGGGGCCTCAGGAGGTCACAACCAGTCCAACCACCTGCTCAACGCAGGACCAGCCCCAACTACATCATCTCAGACAAGGGTTTGTCCAGCCGGGTCGTAAAACCCTCCAAGGATGGAGATGCCACCACCTCTGGGTAACCTGTTCCAGTGCTTCACCACCCTCCTAGTGACAGTTTTTTTCTCATATCTAACCTAAACGTCCCTTGCTGCAAGTTGAGCCCATTGCTCCTTGTGCTGTCATCTGCCCCCACTGAGAACAGGCCAGCTCCATCCTCTCTGGGACCACCCGGCTATCAAATCCCTCCTCAGTCTTCTCCAGACTAAATAAAGCCCAGTTCCCTCAGCCTCTTCTCCAAAGTCCTTTGCCCAGCTCCCTGACCATTTTTGTTGTCCTCTGCTGGACTCCCTCCAGTTTGTCTACAGATCTGCTCTCTGCTTCATTAAGTCCTACGGCCTTGCCTTTCAGCAAACACCGGCAGCCTGGTGGGGATGGGGGCAGGAATGTGCGTAAAAACTGGGGTGAATTGGGTACCAGTAAGGGAGAGGAGTCCTGGGCCTGATCCGCAGCCCCATGAAGTCAGTGGGAAGCTTTTGCCGGCTCCTGTGAAGGCTGGATCCAGCCCTTGAGGCTTTGTCTAAGAACCGTGCCTCACGCAGACATCTCTTGTGCAAGCATGAGTGTCAGTGCCCTTCTGCTCTGACCCTAGTGAGCGTGCCCATCGCTCCCCAGGGTCAGAGCTGGCAAGGGGGGTTAGCTCTGTTTCCCCGTGCTGGACGTGTGTGCCTGTGCTCTGCTCCTCACTCCCTGCTCACGTAGATGTGACTTGCTCTGTAGAGTTTTCCTGGCTTTAGATGAGCGAGAGCAGGACAGGCTCAGCACCGGTCCATCAAAGGGACCACTTGGGCAAAAGCTTGAGAGGGCCCTGAGCTTGGGCAGCAGGATGATGCCACAAGGCCACTTTCCCCTCACTGGCTGATTCGTGGTTGGAGTTAGTCCCGTAACCCTCCAACTTTCTAGGCCTCTGTCTCCACTTGCCCTGGGCTTCATGCCCCTGTTAGGCACACCCCGGCCTCCCCGAGGGCGAGCCTGTCATCCCTGCTGTGAGTTCTGGCTAGCCGGGGAAGGGCTCAGCCCATCCCATGTGTGCTCCCATTTGAACCCCAGTCTCTGGAGAAGCCTATGCGCTTGGCAGGACCGAACCATCTGCCCTGGGCTAGTTGTACTTGAAAAACAGCGAGCGACTTATCCAGCATTTCAAACTGGATGCAGCTGGAGTTACTGCGGAGCTGGCGAGAGATGCCAGCACAGTGCGTGTCGCTGGGGAACGCTTCACACCACCCAGCATGAAGTGAGCCAGAGGAGCCGGCTCGAGGGCCAGAAGGGGGGCACCGTGTCTATCCCCTATTCAGCCCCGCTTTCGGAGTCCTGCAGGTGCCCCTCGCCCTCAGCGCTCCTGCTGAGCTCACGTGACTTGTTCTCATGGGCCAAACCCTATGCCCTGTACTGTAGGCAGATTAACAGGGCTTCATGCTGAAGTTGAGACCTCTGCAGCTCCGTTAGGTGGACTCCGCTGCAGGTTATGGGCTGAAAAAGCCTGGTTGGTACTGCACCCCGTCCCCGAGAAGTGGGGAGTCAGAGAGCTAGGACAGGGATGACCCCTTGTAAACACAAGCGAGCCGAAGGGAAGCGAGTGGAGAGGGCAGCATAATGCCTGCAGATCATCGGCCTCTTCCCGAACATCACGCCCACTCCACCGATGCGCGTGGGCAGGTCCTGCCGACTGCCGGAGGGGTTGCGTGCATGTTCCCAGAGCAGCCCTTGGCCTTGGGATTTAGCAGATCCTCTCAGGCGGTTCTGAGGCACGGCACGTTGAAAGAAGGTTGGAAGCAGAAATTGCAAAGAACAGTCGGTTCCCAGTAGGTGGACAGGCCGGGGGAGGAAGGTGTTAAAGACTGCCTCCTGCACGGGGAAAGTGGGAGAGTGCGGCATCCCAGTCTTGCAGGTCTCCAGAGACTCAGCAGGGGAGATGGAAAACCTTCTAGCCTGTCCCCAGGGGATGCTATCCTTGAGGAGATCAGATCTAACCAGAGCACCAGCTGTAAAGCTTCAGTGAGCAGCCAGGTGGTTGCCCGTGTCCGTAGTTCAGTGTGCGCTTGGCTGTGCGTGCGTGTGTGTCTGGGTGCGTGTGTGTACACAAATACCACTGGGGAGCTCATGTGATATCTGCATCGGGTGAACTCTCTGATCTCTCTTGCAGGAAATCAGAGAGATGGTGGCTCCTGTCTTAAAAAGCTTCCAAGCCGAGGTAAGAAGCCGGCAGTCACGAGGGGTTCTCTGTCGTGGCGGTGTCTGCGATTAGAACGAACCAGGCAGTGGCGATTAATAAAGCCAGACCCCAGGCCGAGTACTCACTCCCTGCACGGCATGCTCCCCTTTCCAGCTCTCACTGATGGAAATCACAAGCACACGCTTCCTTTGAACCTGACACGGGTATTTAGCTTATCTGTTTGGACCCCATGAGCCCAGTGCCTCCCTTCGCATCATACCTGGTTTGTATTGTGTTCCCCATCTGATTATCTCGGTAGGTGTTGTGGGTATTTTCATGTGTCCTAAGGAATTCTCCCAGTCTAGGTGCCGGCCTGATGCCAAGGGATGTAAATGCCTCCACCGGGACGGGTCGGTGTAGGAGAAATATCACGCTTCACGGCATTTTTTTCCTTAAATGATCGCTCTTCTGGGGGCTGCTTTCTGTGTTCCTCTAATGTGCTTAGATTGAAACCCCTAGAGAGATGTAGGCACTCAGAACTCACCAGCAGCAACACATTAGAATCTGTCATCTGCTGAGCATTACATTATTTTAAATCTGTCTCTTTGGAGCCACGTAACTGCATAAGAAAATATTAAAGTAAACAATAACTGGATTTACACAAATGTGGCTGATTTCCATATTTTTCATCACTTCATTTTATTACTCAGTTTACTGATATGCTCATTTATTTATAGGGCAATCCAGTATTGATTCATTCCAATGCACTATGCATAAACACATAAAAGAGAGTGATAACAATAGGAATACATTTTCAGTCTTTTAAATACTGCATTTTTTCCAATAGCCGTCATTAGATCCGCTATGAGAATATGAGCTGTGTGCTTCGGGGAGTCTGGGAGTGGCTCTGGGTTTACACCTGTGTAAACATGCTCAGGATCCAGTCCCTCGGACTCCACGTCTTATGTGGGTGCTCTCTCTCAGTACCTTGTGTGTCTCCAGGAAAGCTGTTGATTTTTCCCTCCAAGGGGATTTTTAAATCTTAGCCCTGACAGGGAAGGTGTTTAAACTCCCAGCCCTTGAGCACAGGGGTCTGTAGCAGTGAGAGACATCCCACACTTAAAGCAGCACGAAGGGTTGCGTCGCTCGTGGAAAGGAGGGCAGTGGTTTTGGGCACCTTGATCCTGCTCGTGCTGAAGTCAGTGGTAGCATTACCATGGAGTCAGCCAGCGTGGGTGTCATCTGAGGAACGGCAGGCCTTTAACTCAACTTTGGGCAAAAGGCTGGGAGAGGAGCTGGTTTACAGCCTTGGACCCTGGCTCACCCCTGTGCAAACAGGACGAGAAGAGAGTGAGAGGATCTGCGTGGGCAACGCTGTCTAGCTGTGCATCCAGTCCAGTGCTCCACTGACTCTTCTCCTTGCAAACGCAGGACCCGGTCCATCAGCACTTTCTCAAGTCACTGGGATTTGTGGCCAAGTCCAGGCAACCATGCCAGTCTCCTCCTCCATTTCCCTAGGGCAGGACTATGTGAAAAGAAAGACGGGGCAAGTGGGAAGGAGTCTTCTTATTTGGAAGCAGGCACCGTTGGGTGGTGTCAGTCCGCACAGCGCCTTGGACTTCCGCAGAGCTGCGCTGGAGGTGCGCTGCTGCGCTTCCAGCCCGTTGGCGTTGCTGGAGTGACCTTTATTTCCTGCCAGCCGGCGATCCAGTGGATTAGGTGGGGTTGTTTGTGAAAGCTAGAGTAGCCTGGTGCAACACAACTGTCCTGTTGTCAAGACATCTCCTGACTTGGGGGCCAGCCGGCATCGTTAGGGACCCAGTCCAGTCCTGACCACTAGACCTACG
>NW_005841833.1:4079018-4088656 GCF_000455745.1 Alligator sinensis | reverse complement strand
AGCAGGAACCCAATAGCCCATTTCCATCCCCGCTGTTCCTGCTTGCTTCAGCACATTAAGAGTTAGCCCTTCCCCTAGGGAGGAGGAGGAAGAGGAAGAGTCCCCCCATGGTGCAGCCATTCTAATCATGCCCCAGCTCCGTCCAGCCGCTCACGGCTCGAATGCCTGGTGCTGCATTGGTTTTTTGTTGTTTTTTTTTAATGGCTTTAGCCTGCACTAAGCATGAATATTTACCAGGGAGAATACAGTGCTACTTCATCTGAGTCACGGAAAGTAGCCCATAAAAACCTTGTGATGAATGCCAAGACGTTCCCTTCTATTCTTTCTTCTAAACAGAAAGGGGAAAAAATCATTTTGAAATACTAACCTGTGTTTTTGCGGTTGCCATAAGTAGCTGGTATACATTTAGGCTCCTGTATCCTTTCTGTGTAATTTCTTTTGCTTTGTGGGGAGGGGGGCTGCGGGGTGATGAAGAAAGGAATAAATTGTACCCGCTGAGAATAAAAACAGCTTTTGTTTTTCATTCTGATTAGATAAAGGCCAGTTTATTTCTCTGGCGCAGAATAACACAAAGCTGCCCGTGACGGTAGCTTAATGGCAACAGCTTGAAATGGACAAAGTCTGAATATCCTTGCGCACAGAGAAAAGAGCAAACCAAAAGCCCTGCTAATTACAAAAGTTGCTTTATGAAAGATAATTCAAAGCAATAATTTAGCAAACATAATCAAGTAGCGCAGATGGGGATTTTGATGAATAGTTTGCAACATGCAATTAGCAGCTCTTGCAGTTACATATCATTAACCCTCAGAGCACAAAAATTATTTTCTCATTATTAGATGAAAAGGTAAAATTAAGCTGACTAGACAGTAAAGGAACAAACTACAATTAATTACCTTCATTTATTACAGTCATTATTTTAAACTTATTTTTTTTACTCCGATAGATAGACGAAAACATCTAAATTAAAAGTTTTGTTATGCTAAATTGGAGGTGAAACTTTCCAGTGCTTTTGCACACTCGAGTGTCCACGTGGTGGGGAACAGTGAGCTCTGATTTCTCCCAGGAACATTGGCTCGATCTGAGATCTTGTTTAAAATAAAAGGATGGTTTAGCAAGAACTATAAAAATGTATCCCAGGTTTCTACCAGGAGTGCACAGGCAAGGGGGAGAGCAAGTGTGTGTCCCGTGCTTTTCCCCAGTGCCCCAGTCACAACCCATCTTTCATCGGTTCATAGCTTTTAAGGTCACACGGGCCTGCTGTGACTGCTCAATGCAAAGCCTTCCTACCACAGACCCAAAGACTCCCCTGTATTAATTCCCACCTCAAGCTCAAATTCAGCAGAACTTGTAGCAAAACCTGCCATCTTGATTAAAAACTTTCAGCGATGGGGAATTCATCCCAACCCTTGGTAAGTTGTTGCAACGATGGGTCACCCTCAGCATTCAAAATCTGTGCCTCGTTTCAAATCTGCATGTGCCTAGTTTTAGCTTCCAGCCGCGGGATTGTGTTAGGTCTTCATCTGCTTGACTGAAGAGTCCCACGAGATCAGATTCCTGTAGGGAGGTATTTGTAGGCAGTGAGTACATCACCCCATATCCTTGTTGTGGATGCCTTACCTACCTGGAGGGCCTGCAGACTCTCACTACAGAGCACACGTTGCAATTCTTTATTCTTTGTCTCTCGACCTTCTTCGGTTTTTCAACATCCTTTTTGAAGTGGGCACACCAGCCCGAAGGGTGTTCCAGTCACAGTCACACCAGCACCAAAGGCAGATATAATAGGGGCTCTCGCCTGCTGAATGGTTCCCTTTTTGACATCCAGTGGCTCTTGTGTTTTGGGGTCCAAAGGCCCCCTCCGGATGCTGTAAAAGTAATGCTTCTAAATGACTGTGCAAGTGCAGCAACTATTGTTTGGATGGGAAATAGAAAGGACCAGGTCCTCCTTTTGACACACCCGTGACACCCCAGTGAAAGCCGTGGGGAAGCCTGGGGACGAGGGAGCCTGTCATTTGGATACAGCCAAGCCCATGAAAGCCATTGCTTCCTTATTGTGGAGGTGAAAAGCAGCAGCATGCATTCAGCCCTCCTTTCTCACTAAGCTTACAAGTCACTTCCCTTTGCCTTTGAGGGGGATGCCAGGTAGGGTCCAGATGTGCCTCCTGCTCGGGACCAAACGGACAGCCAGAGAAGAGTCAGAGGAGGGAGGGAGCTTGCAACAGAGCAACTTCTGGAGCCTCCTTAAGTGAATGTTTCGGTGAGCATGGAGCAACACAGACCTGTGCTCCACAGAGCGGGCGACCCAGGGGTCTTCTTGCAAAGACGCACGTGCAACATACGGAGCAAGTCTGAGGGCTTCAGATGGCTAATGCCAGCCACCTTTCACCTGTGGCTTTAGGTCCTGGTTCCTTTTGCCTCTGGGGACCCTCTGCATAGGCTGTGTTGCTTTGGGGCATTGAACAGTGATAAAAACGTGTCAGGCAATGAACCCATGTCAGACAGATCTCGTGGAGGACAGGTTACATGCCAGTCAGACACCGAGCGTGCACTTGGCCGATCAGGTCTCGCACCCATGTCTCCATGAGCACCAGTTAGTCTGTCTGGAGTGAGGGCAGTAGGTGACTGTGACAGTGGGGCTACGACTTACCTTCCAGGGGATGGGTGACAGCTGCTCTGCACTAGAGGAGGAAGCTGGTGCAAAGGAGCATGTCTGGCAGGGTGACCAAGGCCTTCCCACCTGCATGCTGCTACGCAGGAGTGCTGCTCCACCCTTTCAGGGCAGGGTCCCTACCCGGCTTATGGAGGCTGCTGCATCTCATAGGGGCATTATCTCTTTCCACTGTGCTGTTCCCCCATTCCCAACGACTGCAGTGCACAAACGAGGCCTCTCCAGTAGCTAACACCAGCAGTCTGCACCCCTCGGTCACTTCTGCTGGGACATCTTTCCGCGGGATGCCAGGTTCTGCGGCTCACGGCCTCCAGAGTCTGGGAAGGCTCCTGCGAGAGTGACTGGGAAGGCATTACCCGGTGTTCAGTGCATACCGCTGGCCTCACATCTCACGGGATCATGCTTGACTCCTGTGTTTTTGGGGGGTGACAACTGTGCCTATTAAACCTGTAGAGGCTGCTGTCTGATTTGAACACCTGCACTAGAGGCCTGATCTGAGACCACTAGTACTGCGAGGAAGGGAAGAAGTGATGTGGAAGAACACAGACCTGTCAGTCTGACCTCGATAGCGTGCATAGCTTTAGAACAAACTTTGCAAGAAAGGATAATTAAGGACATGCAGGTAAATAGAAAATGGGATAAAATGCACCAGAGGTTTCCCAAAGGTTGATTGTGCCAGGCTAACCTGATATCTTTCTTTGAGGAGATAACTGATTTTCTAGACAAAGAAAATGCAGGAGATCTAATCTCCCTGGACTTCAGTAAAGCATTTAATACAGTGCCACCTGGGAAATCATTAGTTAAGCTGAAGAAAATGGGGCTTAGTGCAAGAAGCTTCAAGTGGATAAGAAGTCGCTGTAGGGGACATGGCAATGAGTTGAAAGGGGACGTGTGAAGCTGGAGGGAGGTTACAGCTGGAGCCCCTCAAGGATTGGTCTTGAGATCAGCCTCGTTTGATAATCACGTGAATGACCTTGGCACAAGAAGCGAGAGGATGAGAATGAATTTGATGCTGACCAACAATTGGGAGGCACTGTCGATGCGGAGGCGATTTGGAATATTTTACAGGAAGAAGTGGCCGACCTACAGAACTGGAGGAGTGGAAATGAGATGAAGTGCAGCGGTACGGAGCGCCAGCTCATGTGCTTGGGGGTTTGTGAGAAGAAAGTCCATTACAAACTGTCCGTCAGGAACTCGCCAGTCAGAAACGACAAAGGAAGAGACGCGCTTGAGGCTATTCCTCATCGTGGGATGCCGGTGTGATGCACGCTTATAGGAGGTGGTATCAGGGAAGCTGTTTCTGGAGAGATGAAGAACCCTTCCCGCCATTGGATAAGGCACTGTGGAGACCTTGTCTGAAATCCTGTGCACATCTCTGGGCTCCGACGTTCATGTAGGATGAATTCAATCTGGAACAAGTGTTGGGAAGAGTTCGCGGGGGAGTCGAAGGCCTGTCTGCCCAGAGGAGTCTGGAAGAGCGTGTCTCGTTCAGCTCGTGGAACAAAGCCAAGGGGGAACGTGGCAGGCATTATACTGGGGTGGGAGGACGCCGGGGGGGCAGAAGAGCTGTTTAAGTTAATGGACAGTTAAGTTAACTTAACTGTTTAAGTTAAGTTAAGCTGTTGGCACCACAGTAAGTGGGTATAAATTACCCAGGATTAAATTTAGGCTGGAAACGGAGAGGTTTCTAACCCTCCGAGGAGGGAGGCTCTGGGACAGCTGGAGGAGTGGGGCCGACAACCTGCCTAGTTTTCAGATGGAGCTTGCTCCGTCGGCGAAGGGGCAGTTTTGTGTGGGTCCTTGCAGCGCAGGGGATAGACTCGGCAATGCGGTGCAGCCAGCTTTCCTCCCCCGCCTGCGTGCGAGTGCCTCAGTCGTAGATTAGAGCCTGATCCCCAGTTGTCACTATTATTAATGGACAAAATGAAAGGCCGGTTCGCATTTGGGTGCGAGGCCTGGGCTCCAAATTCCTGTGGCTCTGCCTTTTTATCTCTTGGCTCTTAATGCTGCCTTTAAAACAAAGCAATTTTTCTATGTTAGCGCAAGTGGGATTCGAGTCACTTATGGAAAAGTAATTTGCTTGTACATGAAAACCCTTCTCTAGCCCTGGGCTTTTCCAGCAGTCCCTGCCTTTTTGCAGTCAGAAATGGACACTGGAAACCCAGATGCTCCCTGTCTCTCGAGGTACCTGGGGAAGGATCCGGCTGAACTGGAAGGGGGATGAGGAGGGCAGGAGGCCTGGGGAGCTTTCTCCACAACCAGCAAGGCTAGGACTGCCCAGTTCAGAGAGGAGGCAAGGAAAGAAGACCCGAAATAAGGAGCGATACAGAGAATGGAGATCAAGTGCTCCCTCTCCTAGCAGGACGCTGTCATCCTTCTTCAAAGCTAGTCAAAGATGATCCCATTGTACCTAAAGTTTGGGAGCCCTGTGCCGCTGGAGACGAAGGAAGGATGGATCCGGCGTTCCGGTGGGTAACGAGCCCTTTCTGTCTTGTATTGCCGGGGCGGGCTGGGCTGCGTCTGCCCCCTGCCCTGATCGCTGCTGAGGCTCCGTCTGGGATTCGGCGAGCCGGAGATGCATCCAGCATCCCGTCAGACGGACCCTTCCTGCTGCAAAGGCTATGACAGACCCAGCCCCAGCGCTCAACACCCCCATGCTTTGCCCCGTTCACTGCAGAGCCCAACTTGGTGGCATGTTCCCATTACTCCTGCTACGCTCCTGCACTTGGGGCTCGCTGCTCCTCTCCCACCCGCCCACGGGGACCGCACGGGGTTGTGCCGTTTCACGGCCGAGGCAGGTGAGGCCTCCAGAGCTCCCCGGGGCCAGAGGTAGGCACCGCTGCGTGCAGGGGCTTGTGGGCGGCGAGCGGAGAAGATGCAGGGATCTGGCTGTGGAGAGAGGAGACCGTTTGTCCTCGTGGATCATTTCCCACCAGCTGTTCTAATGAGCAACTGGCCTCCAGCAAAACCCCCCACCCACATGGCAGCTTTTACCAGTGCTCCTTCCATCCCGCCACTGGCCCCTATCCCCCTTCCCCGTTTCGCTGGTTGGTCGGAGCCTGTCCCCCCGCTCCCCCGCCCAGCCCTCAAAGGCTAAAGCATTTTAGAGAGTTAGAAAGGAATCAACCCTCTGCAGTGACCCTTTCCCACGCTGACCATGTAAAATCAATCCGCTCCTTACAGCCTCGCACGCCTCGCTCCGGAGCCTTTCATTCCCGATGATACATCAATACAAGCTGGTTTACAGCTGCCAACTGGCAGTAAATGCACTCAAAAATATAAATTTAAAAAATCAAAACTGGGCTGTCAGTAAAAAAAAAATATTTACATGAGCGAGAGCGGCAGGACGATCTTGAAATATCCCCTCTTCCTCTGCCGTAAATAGAGGCTGTTGGTTACTGTCGAACCAGACGCCAAAGGGAAGGCATCTCTGCGGGGAGGGTGCTGGCGTGGGGCTCAGGACTGGCCGCCGGCTTCCTGAGTGATTTGGGGCATGTCCGCAGCGTCTCTGTGCCTGAGGTCCCCTCCCGCCAATGACCCCTTCGTTGTCGTGAGGCATCCGCGTGCCCCAGGAGCGAGGCCTGGATTGCTGCGCAAGGAATCCAGGTCGATAAGAGTTGCACTAATCCAGAAGGGCTTTGAAATAACCAGTCTTCAGCCTCCTTACCCCAGCCTTGGCGTCAGGCAGGCCCTCGGTCTCCGTGAAGGCTCTGGCTGCAGGATTGGGGCCCGCGTGCCTGTTGCTGTGCTGCCGTCTGGATTCGCTGACCTTTGGAGCAGCGTCATTCTAATTTACGAGCGCTGTAAAAAGTGTGGACGTTACTGGGGAGCGTGTTGCTTTCCAGCTGACGTCCCCTGTTGAGGCGATGCCCGGTAAGGGTCACAGCCATTAAAGCTGTTGAGTTATTGTAATTGGCTTTTCATATTAATTTTAGCTCATTACAGTATTTACACAGTTCTTGATTCACTGGGCAGTTTGCAGACATGGAGCAAGAAGTTTCTGGATCTAGAGACTTTCTGCCCAACAGGTTGGCTTCTGCAGGGATGTTATCACTTGACTCCTGGTACTTGCTTGAGTAACTGGGGTTGCTCCTGGGAGTGCCAGCACTCCCAGGACTAGGCTCAGCTTGGGGCTTGGGCCCCCCAAAATGTACCTATTCTCACTGGCATAGCAGTGTCACCACAGCCCGGGTGTAGCATTGCATATAGGTCTGACTGAGGGGAGAGGGGTAGCGGGGTCTGCAGATTCAAGGACTCTGACAGGGGCTGCAGTGTGAATGCTCCTGCCATGCCATGATTCATGGCCACGTTGCAGCTCCCACTAGACTAAAATCCCGGAAAAGTTTCCTCTCTACAGTGCAGCCACTAGATGACGTGCTGACAGCCACACATGAAAATGCGGCCCCTGCAACTAGAGGTGACCCTG
Organism: Alligator sinensis; assembly: GCF_000455745.1. Lineage (NCBI taxonomy): Eukaryota > Metazoa > Chordata > Crocodylia > Alligatoridae > Alligator > Alligator sinensis. Next base: position 4,081,565 of record NW_005841833.1, on the reverse strand, counting down.
GGAGGAGACGGGGTGAACAGCAGAACTTCGAGATGTCTCCAGAGCTGAATTGGCGGCGTGCCTCCGAACAAGGGTCAGCAAGCCTAGCGAGTGTGCGACTGTGGGGGCGCTCTCACGATGCAAACAACCCGTGTGACCGGCAGAAACGTTCAAGCTACAGAACAGCGTGGGGCAAGTTGGACGTGGCTGGTGGGCGTGCAAGGCGGCATCTTAGCTTGCTCTTCCCGGCTTTGTCTGCACCACGGCGGACTGGAAACGAGCTAGCTCGGCTCCTGGAAGAATATGGCCCCAGCCCCTGGAGCTCAGCCTGGGCCTGCCTGGGGACCAGTTGCACTGCAGACGCATCCAGAGTGCCCACAGAGACATCGGCTTGCCAGAGTGGGCAGTGAGAGCCAGGCCCACCTGCTGTAAGAGCCCTTGTTCCCCGTCGTTCCCCAAAGCCCTTGTTTCATTTAAAGCCCTGTGGTACGTGCGTGAGACCTTGGGAAGGTGGCACGATAACCTCGCATGGGGATGTGTAATCCATTAGATCAAAGGAGGCATTGATCTAAGGCAGGATCTTCCTGTGGTGTATGACCGGGCTTTGGAAATGAAACGCATCGACTGCCGGCACGTCGGGATGTGCGTGCTAGGCTGGGCACTCCCGGGCATGGGCTCTGCCACCAAAGGCCGGAGGAGCAGATCACAGTCGCGAGGGGCTTGTTCAAGGGCTGCCCAGCTTGTAATCGGATATTTGGGCCCACGGGCCCTAAGCGACCAGGCGCTGCGGGGTGGGAGGGTGCAGCGTGAGAGGGAGCGTTGCTGGCTACGTGTCCGCCGGGAGCCCCAGGTTGCGTTGCTGATGCTGCCCCAGGCTTGCAGAGAGTCCTGAACAACTCCCTTGGGGCCGGCTCCGCTCTGGCGGCTGGGCACCCACTGTTAGGACGTTACTTGCCCAGATCCCTTTTGGGATCCGAGCCCTAGCCTCTGGGCTGGGGGTAGTGACAGCTCTGCACTGTGCAGGTGAGCATAAGCCCTGTGAGCAGCCTGTGGTCATGGGCTGTCTGTGCCACACGCAGGCTGCTCTGCACACCCCCGGTTTGGAGCGTCCCCCGGGACCGGTGCCTCGCTGGGGTTTACCTGTTTTCCGGTTCCTGTTGCACTGGCTGCTTCTGGTGGCTGCCTGCCCCAAATACCATCCTTGGCTGTGTAGTTCATGCTCCAGCGTAAAACCCCTACCCTGTTTTTGAAAGAGCACGAAATAAAAAAGATCTTTCCTTGCGGTCATCAAGGAGCAGCAGCCGTGGGGCGGATTCTGCTCCTCGTTCTTCTCGCTTGCAGATTTAACTCTCACTTTTGCCCAGTAAGCAGCAGAAACTGCTCTTGCCATATTTCTTGCATATAATGCACGCAGGTTGTGAGCAGTTGGCTTTTAAAAACCAAGATGTGTGTTGCATGTGCTAAAAGGAGGCACGACAGAGCCAGGATTTTGCTCTTTCTAGCCACGCGTGCGGGACCTGCACGTTGGCTCACCTCCTGGCTGCTGTTCGCAGATCCCGTCCGGTGACCCGGACCAGCCTGGCGTTAGCATGTCGGGGGGAAACTCCTCGGAAAGAAATTCTAATGAGATTAACATCCTCTGACTCTCCTATCAGGAACTTTGCCAAAGCTTCATTGAGCTTGTCAGGAAGTATTACAACAAAATTAAGAACCAGCAGCTATTTTCTTTCATTCAGTATCATATGCTTTATAAAGTAAATTATTAATGCATTTTTTTTCCTCAGTTAAGCAGTTATTTGCAGTGGTCTTGGTATATTTCTCATTAGAAATAACATCATCTAAAGAACTCTATTGATTCATTTTTTTTAATCTCAGAATCATGAACGTGAACAACATATTTATATGACATTCCCTTTAACTAGAATTCTCATGCTTTATTTTTATGTTATTGATCTTTTTGACATGAATTGCTTTTTGGCCTTGTGAAAATGTTGTAAGCTTTCTGCCTTCAGAGAAATGGACTCCTGTGTGAGCGGCGGTGGGAAGAATGATAACTCATATATACCGGGGGTAATATCTAACATATTTAACAACGGTTAAATGCGGTGGCTTCTTAGTGTGGCTTCAGCATCTCCACGCTTGCAAGCTCTTGAATGCCCTGGATTGCAAAGCCAGGACGCTAGGTGGGAAATATGTAGGGATGCTTCTTCCCCCTGCCACCTCCACGCGTGGCTGAGCTGGCCTGCAGAGTGCCACGGGGAACGGCAGCGGCTCCGACCGTACCCTCGGCATGTTCTGGATTGATTTAACTTGCATTGCAGCATTTCGTCTCACATCACTACATTGATGCTGGCTGATAGGTAAGGAGCTCTGCTCTGTCTTCACTCCCAAGGGAGAATCGGATGCTTGTGTGAGGACTGGAACAACGTAGTCATTAGCGCTAACTGGAAAGAGGTGGCCTGTTGGCAGCTCTGGATCAGCACGCTCTGTCCTGTCCACCCTCTCCTCTCTGTTGGCAGGCCCAATGACTCCCCAGGTCTTTGGGCTATATCCTGCATCCAGCCTGGG
>NW_005841833.1:4077412-4079008 GCF_000455745.1 Alligator sinensis | reverse complement strand
GCTGGGAGCTGGGTAGCAGGGAAGTGTTGATAGCCACAGTCGGACAGGGCCAGGGCCTTGCCCAGAGTGAGGACCCTCCGCCCTTCGTTCGGTACGATCCTGCCTGTCTTCCCCCAGCTGACGGACAGGCTCCTCTGCAGCCCGTCTGCTGGGAAGCAGCAAAGGTCCGTGCTCCTCCTGCCTCGAGAGCCACTGAGGGCCTGTCCCACCAGAGCAGCATCCTGCCATTGCTGAGCCCCCTCTGCCTTGCAGCCCAGAACAGGGGGGGCCTCCTCGCTGGCCCTGCTTGCATTTCCAGGCAGGCAAAGCTGGAAGAATTCCCCGTGGGGTCTGCGCTCCCTGCTGCCGCTCTTGCTACTTGCCACAAACTCACCCGTTCAGCTTCCCGCCCACTGGCTTGGTCTGTTTTCCATCAATATTTTCTCATCTAGGAAACCCGCCTGAGCTTTCAGCACCTCCTGGCACCTCTCACGGCTCCGGGGCAGTGCGGCGCTGCAGCTTCGCGGTGTACCCAACCTTCCCCGGCGGCGCTGGCCCTCCTCCCCGCGTGCGAACTTCTGTGCGCAGAGCCAAGCGGGCACAGTCTTGTATCTGCCTTCACTGCTCTCCTCTTTCCAGATCCCAGGTGCTTCATCCCGTCTCCCTGGTGTCCTGTCGCCTTTGCTCAGTCTGCATCCATCTTTGTTTCTCGTCTCCATCTGCACCCTGGGTTAGGATGCCCAGCTCCATCAAACCACAGTTATTCCTTCTGGGCCGGACATCGCTGTTTCGGGGTCTCTCCTGGGCTGGATGGCTTCTCCAGGCCCTAGAAACACTGGTGTTGCGCTCTCGGCTGGTGTCTGTGTTGTTCTCCCCTTCAGTTCTTCTGCTGATGGCCTTTGCCCTGGCCCAGGTGATCACGGGGACCTGTGTGGAAACCAGCCGTCCCTTGCTGTGGGCAGGGCAAGCCCCCATTTGGTGGAGCTGGGAGAAGCTGAGCTGTGAGCTACCCAGCTGCCTGGAGAACGCCCCTCGCCATCCCCGCCAGCTCCTCCTCGCAGAGGTCCGAGCACCTTGCTGGGTTTGATCTCCTTGCAAGGCACGAAGACTGGAGCGCCGCTCTGCACATGAGAAACGGGCACAGGGCGGGTGACTCAGTTTGCTCTGTCCTTTTGACCCAGTTTCACAGCTCGGGGTACGGTCTGTGGGCTGTCCCGGTCCCCTGCAATGAGAGGGTGCCTGCATCGTGCCCCGGGCACACGCGTTTGCTCCCGTGTGTATCCGCCACTCTTAGTGCATGCCACCTTAATCCTTCCTTCGGTGCAGCGTGGTATGGCCATGCAGAGACCATCCGTTTTCCCCCCCACTCCTGCCTGAGAGCTTTTTCCCTGGCCGCCTCGTGCCTCACTTACGATGAAGGCAGAGGACTCTCGTTAGCTTTGCAAGGCCCTTTGAGATCCCTGCTTGAAGGAGGCCATACAGGCATAAACTGCTATTTGCGTGTCCTTCTGGCTGGCAAAATCCACCCAATTTAGTGCCTGGGGCTCTTGCTCTATCATTCAGATGGATTTCCACCCCCCCACCCTCGAGGCTGCTTTATTTCAGCAGACAACAGGC
>NW_005841833.1:4043304-4077381 GCF_000455745.1 Alligator sinensis | reverse complement strand
CAGGCCACGGCCACTCTGGGTGCTGACTTACTGCTGATTTTATTATCAGTTTCATTGTGGCTGAAAACAAATTACTATCTGGCAGCCAACCCTCCTGGAGTCCTTTTTCCCAGCCTCTGATCATGCCCGTTTCACAGTAATTCCTCTGTAATGGTCCCCGCACTCATGTCGGTGGCAGAAATTCAGGCCTTTTCCATGCAGCTGTTTACAGGAAGGACACCAGACAACTGGAGAACTTGAGAACAGGACATCCTATTTCAAGTGGAAACCTGCTTAATCAGGGAAGGGTGGTGATGATTGCCCAAAGCATTTAAAAAGCCTTGGGTTTTCTTCGTTTTGTTGTATGCGTATTGCGTGCTTTCTTGCTTGTTCTGTGCTCCTATCCAGCTCTGGCACCCGAGACCCGGTCGAAAGACCAGGCCTGCTTGTTAACTGAAAAAGCAAATAGATGGAGTCTTTCGAGGTGTGAAACGTTCACCGTACACAAGGAACGTCCCGGCCCACGTGATCTTGAAAATGGGGGAGTCAAGATGCCTTTATTGAGCCAACCGTCAGACAAACAATGCTGTCTATTGCTGTCTGCCAGGAGGTGGCTCCGTGCAGATTGACGTGCTGCGTCTGAAATGCATGTGCTTGCTACTGTTTTAAATGCAACGATCTAACTTTTGCAATGACGATCTAATGATATAATTTTAAATAAAATCCTAACGAATGACACCACATTTGATATGCCCAAGAAAGTGAAGAAGAAAAACAGGCAGGACGCCATGCCTCTCTCTTTCCTTTTCTTTTTCTTCTTTTCTTTTCTTGCCTTCTTAATGCATTATAACGTGGAGACCGGCCAGTCACTTCACTGGGGTCACTTGACCCCAGGTGTCTTCCTGCCTAGAGCGGGGGGGCTGGACCCGATGATCTGCCAGGTCCCTTCCAGCCCCTGCCAGCTGTGAATCTCTGAATAAAGTAGAAGCAAATTAATGGGCACAAATTCTAAGAGGGAAGGAAATGTTTAGAGTGGCTGTAGCAGCAGGAGGTCTCACTGGTTGTATTCTCATTTGACAGCTCTTCCCATGGAAAATCCCCATGTGTTTGCTGTGCTGAGCATTTAGAGCGAAGGACCAGAAATCTCGTCCTACCGTTGCTCTCCTATTTATAATAATAAAGTCAACCTGACGCAATTCACATTCTTCTTCCTTTGAGATGAAACACTGAGACCATCATATGTTTCCCTTCGTGCCTAACAAAGCCTTGATACTGGGAAGGATATCAACAGAGGTAGGAGAGTTTACCCATTTTTGCCAGTCAATTATAATAATATTTCTGCTTCCAAATGTTTAAAAAGTTGGCTTCATAAGGTATAATCATGGCACAGAGGCCAGCCTGACAATAGTAATTAATTAGGCTATTATGCATTCTACAGTGATAATTGCTTTGCTGGAAAGTCACCAGCCATGAAAAAGACCCGGCACATAAATGTAATTCATCAATCGGAGTTGTTCCAGCACAGTTGCATTTTCTCACCTTGAATCAGCGTATGCTGGAGAAGGAAACAAAAAAGAAATTAATGATACATCGATATATAATATGGAGGCTGAGTGCGTGCCATGCCTCAGCTCATCGAAGGCGTTTGCAGGGCGAGGGAGAACAGCAGTTAATTGAAGGTTTATCATCTCAAATGGTCATCGCTGTGATCTCGTGGCTGGCAGGAGGCATTTCAGCTCCTCGCCTGTTACTGATTGCAATCAGGAGGGTGGGGAAAGCCACCTCTTGGAGAGGCTGCCGGGTGGAGGGGCTGGGAGTTTGCCTCTCAGCTAAATGTGTCCAGGCGGCAGCAGTGTGCCCAGGCTCGACCCAGGCAGGCACGGGCTCACTCCCAGCTCTCTGGTTAGGTGTGGGACCGAGAGTTTCCCGTTGTAATCCACTCGCTCATTTTGGAGCAGTCTCCCGGGGGCTGGAATTGACCCTTGGGGCCCAGCAAATACTCCAGGTATCCCATATGCTGCTGTCTTGTGCTGGGGCTGGAGGTGGGCGCTCTGTCCTGGTACAGGGGTGCCCATCTGCCAGTGATCCTGCCTCTCGTTTTGGAGGCACGGGGTTGCGTGTGCCCCCAGCTCTTCTGCGGGCGATGAATGCCCTCTTCCCTGCTTCACTCCGTGTCTCGCTCTGCAAACTAGGAAGACTCGCTGGTGAGGCTTATTGAGCTCTCCAGTTGGTTTCTCTCCCCTCTTTTGCCCCTCATGCTGTGGTGCAGCATTTTGGGCATAGCTAGCCTAGAAAGCCAGATCCTGCCACCTGCTAGACCTCTCCGTGGGACTTGGGCGCTGGCCTCTGATCCCACTGGGCCCTGCTTGAGTTCATGAAAAGCCATCAAGGCAAAAGGTGGGTGGGTGGTCTTCTCCTCGCACCTTCCTGTGATTCAAGGCTAGGACAAAGGCACGGTTCATTCACGGTGTTTCAGAGGCTTGCGCAGGGAGAAATAGGAGCGCGCTTAGATGCCCAGTAAGTAGAATAGGAGCTGGTCTCTGGTGCCCTTCAAATGATTGTTAACATACAGTTCAAGGCCCCTGCGTTTGTTGTTTGCTTGCTTCGAATGCAAGTACTTACTTGCGTTACTTCTGCACTTTGAGACATGCTGCTTGGCCAAACCACACCTCTGAGCTCAGCTCCCCCTTGAGAAGAGAGCAGCTCCCCAAGGAGCGGTTAACCAGCCTTTTCGTACCAGACAGTCTGTATGCCGAGATCCATTGTGCACGCAGCAAAGTGATCCCGAGGTAGCTGGCTGGTTTCAGCCCTGCGCTAAGGAGGGAGGTCGCTAATGAATCAGCAGAGGGGCAGAGGCATGCAGCAGGGCACCCCAGGCAAAGCCTCTTGCTGCCTTTCACCTGGAGAAGAACCAGCCCCGTCCTGCCATTAGACTCGGTGCCGAGCTGCCCACGGGGAGCCTGGCTCGAAAGCCAGCTGCCTCACCAGTGCAGATTAACGAGCGCCTAACGGTCCTCTCGTGGGAACTCCGGCTGCCGTGTCGGTCAGCTGGTGCCTCTGACCCGTGTGAGGACGCAGCCTTGGACGCCTGGTCAGCCTCATGAAGACCACTGCCCCAGGGGGCACCTTGAAAAGGAAGGGTGGTTGATTAGTCAGGCTTGGATGATTAGTCCCCGGCTGCTCTGTTTCTGTTGCACGGTGACATTTCGCATCTGTTTTTTTTTAGAACACGGGTAAAATACCAACCTCCAGCCCGTCACGCCGCATCCCGGGAAGCGTAATGTTTCCTCCTGCTGACTGAAGTGGAAACCGTGGGCCTGGCAGAGCCGTGTCAGGCAGTCACACGACCTCTGTGGCTCCAGGCTCCTTTGCTTGTGTCCTCCCCATGCGTGCTCCTCGTGTCAGCGTGCTGTTCTCCGGCAGGGCCGACAAGCAGCCACGGGACCCGAACAATGCTGTCAGACAGGGGTGCTCTAGGTGCAGCCGGACGGACAGGTGGGGTCTTCAGGCAAGCCTCTTCTTGCCCCCATTGGGAGTGTTAGTCCCGATGGGAGAAGAGGCTGGCAGCGGAGAGGCTCGGAGAATTGCACCCTGGGCCTGTCCCTGTTGCTGTTACTGGCAAAGCCTGTGTTGAGCTCCGGGTGGGATGGGGTCGGACCTGCAGCTGGGCTCAGTAGTTGGGGCTTACCATGGATTTGTGCCATTTCATCCCTTGCTGCATTGCGAATCTCCTTCTGGGTCTGAGCTCAACTCCAGCAAAGTCAGTGGGGAGACTGATGGGCTCTGGGTCAGTCCTGAAGTGGCCAAGTCTAGGAGCGATGGGGAAAAAAAGCCGGAATTGAGTCCTTTGGTATGGTTGCAATCCCTGCTGCCCCCCCTGTGCTTGTCCCCCTCCTCCAGGGCGGCTGGGCCGGGGGGAGGTCGGGAGTCTCTAGAAATAAAGTGACCGAGAGATGAATTCAGCAGGTGGCTCGCCATCCCGAAGGGACCGAGCAGGGCAGACACTGCAGGGCTGTCTCACCTGAGGCCTGATGCAGGTACCGGGAGGCATGAAGGAGGTCTGGAAGTGCTCTGCCCTTTGGGCAAACCGTGCCTAACCCTGCGGGTAGCCCTGGAGTGATGGGTACCAACACGCTGGGACCTGTGTTAGGGACCAGATGGATCAGGATCCCATTTCTACCCTCGTGGATGGGGCAGCCCCTGCCTCACGTCCCCTCTTCTCTCCTGCGTCGGCTCCTGCAGCACCTGACTCCTCTGGAGCCGGCAGCGGAAAGGGGTCTGAGTTCAGCAGCTAATTCCTTGAAGCTTTGGTTTAAATGGAACGAGGAGTTCGGAGAGAGAGAGAGACGGGTCACCAGCTTTGCTCCCACTCTGATTTTGGCTGTTATTTATCCTCCTCGTTGTGAGGACCGAGCACTTTCAGGCAGGCATGAAGGGACACGCTGACATCTGGCTTGCGAGGCGGGTTCTGCGTCTCCTCTCCCCTGGGGCAGATCTGTGCATGCACCAGAGGGTTTTGCTGGGTCGGCTCTGGGGTTGGAAATGCCTCCGCTCTGGAAGAGAGGTCTAGAAGAAGCCCTCGGAGCAGGCGGCAGCAGGGTTTTTGGTGGCTCTCAGGTCTGGGGAGAGCATGTTCCACCTCTCAGCTAAGCCCCAGAGAAAGCTTTGTCTCCCGCAGAGATGAGCATTACCCTTCGGAGAGGAAATGCCATTGCTTCGGAGGAGGGGAGTTACCTGCCGATCGCTGTCTACATCCTAGAGCCGGTGCCGTTCTTCCAGACGCCCTGGGCCCAGGCCACGGGACTCGTGGAGTGCAGCTCACTCGTGGAGGGGAGCGGGGAGGAAGGTTGTGAGGTGCTGGTGGTCCACCTGTGGCTGAAGAGACGTGCCGCCACTAGTGGAAGTGGGCACAGGCCTACTGCCATGAGACCCGCTGGCCTGGTGTGGCCTGCATGTTAGTGATGTGCAGTGTCCGAGGGTCTGAAAAGCAAGACGCAGCCGCTGCAATCGTTGAACTGCGCGGTGTGAGGCTGGAGCAGCGTTCCCGTCGGCTGTAGCTCCTGGGCGGGCTGCGGGGGCCCAGCTGCAGTGCTGGTGAAGCATTTTCTTGCAGGGGCACAGCTTCGAGCTTCAGTCCAGACACTTGCCAAAGGCCACCCCAGTCATCCCAGTGGTGAGTGAGTGCCTGGCCATTTGGGGGAGGGAGCCGGTGGTATCTGCATGTGCCGCCAGCCTTTGTGTATGGACACGGACATGCCCCAGGCGTACCCCATGGGCTGCCCGGCTTGGGCAGCCTCTTGACCTTACCTGTGGTCTTCACCCTTGTCCCAGCAGTGCAGTACACCGTCTCTAGGGCTCAGATCCAGAATCACAGCTTATGTGGAAGTCCTCATATCAAAAGTAATCTTTAGGCCTCAGCTCTTCATCACAGTCTGGATGAAGATCACGTGTGTGTTTGCTGCACAGCCTCATGTCACGAACCGTTCCCGGGGACATATTTTCAGGTGGCCTGTCTGCATAAGGGACTAATGCGCTCCAAGTGACTCCAGAAAGATTTTATTCTCCTGCTAAAAAGTCCATTGGTGGTTGATATTTAGGTGGATTATCCCTATCTGGGAAAGGTCATTTAATTTTTTTTTTTTAGCTGACATTTCTTGAAGTTTACTAGGGCTCTGAAAGAGCAGAGCAAACGGGTGGCTTAAAATACGACTGAGCAGGCAGCTGGATTGGGGAGTCCGCGTGTGCCTGTCATGCTGCACTTAGCCAGGATGGTGTTAGCTCCTGTGGGTAAAACCTTCCCACCCACCAGGACCCAAGGAAACACAGCGGGAGTTCGGGTTTGGAGTTCAGCCACCCAAACCAAAGCCCTCCTGCCTGTGATCACTGGTCCAGAGTGTGCGTGGCTGAGGAAATGTTGGGCACCCTTTTGACTGAGTAGAGTTGAACGAAACCTTTCAGGCGAAACGATTCCCCCTCCCCCCTCCCCGAAAACTAATATTTCACATCAAACAAAGCCATGAACAAACTGGTGCTGCATTTGGTGAATGATTTAAAAAAAAAAAGGAATTTTGATTTTTTTTTTTTTTTTGTCAGAAACTGTCAAAACATTTCATCTCAGCAGTTTCCAAATGAAACGTTTTGTTCTCTGTGCTTTCAAAACGCAGTTATTTCCGAATTTGCCTATTATTTTTTAAAAAGTGCTAAAAGAGAAGGAAAGAAAGGAAACAACTGCTTAATTTCAGGCTAAGACATTTGGTTGACTGAAAACAATTGCCCCCCAATTTGTTTGGTTTGGCCAACAAGCCCCCAAATAAAACCAGTCATTTTCCCCAGCTCCAACGAAGAACAGCTTATAAATCATTCATAACCAGTGAATGCATGCTGAGAAGATGTTGCAGGCATGTTATGCATATGAACATTATGTGTTCTGCGCGGCTGTAAGCACCTCAGTCAATGATATTATGCAGGGTTATAAGCATCAGCCGGTCATTGGACTGGGTTACGAGTTGGACCGTAAAACTCTTTCACGACAGATAAACCGTTGATTAAAACAGCTTTTAATCCTGTGCAAAAGACCCCTCGATCTAAAGCAGCGCTGAAACGCCGTTCTGTCCGGACAATTCGGTAACCCTCCGCGCGATGCCTGCTGTGATGCCTTATTTCCTGTATCCCCTTTTCCAGCCTGAGGACTGTGAAGGTGCTGAAGGCAGGCTGGCTTTGCAACACAGCCAGCTTCACAGACAGATAGCCGGCCCTGGCGCGCAGCCGTAGTCCTTCCCCGTTGCCGCCAGGAACGTGGCCACGCGAACGCGGCTCGGAGCGGTGCATCTCCAGCGCTGGGCTGGCTGCCATCGCTCACTCAATGCTGAAGCAGTGCTGAGAAGTGACCTCTCGAGCATCTCGTGCGAGGAACTTGTGCCGCGCAGCCTGAACATGTTAATTAGCAGCAAATTGCGATGGTCTTGCTCCCCGGTGGCTAGAGGTCCTCCAAGAGTATGTCTGAGCTATTGCTAGTGACAGCTTTTTGGAGCATCTTGTTTAATCCCTGTGCTGGAATTACTGCTTTGGGAGCCAAGCCTTCTTGTCCAAATCCCATCAGGGATGAGGTTTTCTAGGTTTTTCTGATAGATGGAGAAGTCCCTTTATCCGATGCTAATCAAGAACTAATGTAGGCTTGGCCTGCGATGGCTGTTGGGTGCAGAGGCAAGGTGATGGTTTTGTGAGACTGCCGTGGGCCTTAACATCCCGGTTTCACACTCTTAGGGCACGAGAACCAACCACCTGATTTCCAAAGGTGCACGGCCCAAGTGGGGCCCAATCCACTGCCTGTTGGTTTTTCTATTGACTTCTTTGGACCCTTACTATGTACTTGGGCGGCTAATCATGGCAACATCGACCTGGAGCTGCCGTGCCCCTTTTCTGCTGGCAGGTGCTCGTCCCAAAGGTGCAGCCGCCTGCCTCCCTCGTTCTTGGCTGATAAAGCACGGGCAGTGGAGCAGCAAGTCCTGAGCCAGTCTGCGTTCCCTGCATCGTTGAGGCTAGAAATGGAAAAGGCCTGGTTGCCCAGCCGCTCCACCTCGGGGATATTACCTCCCAGCGCGGGAGCGTTGCAGCACCTCCTCCTGCTAGATCAGGGCCTCTCTTCCATCAGGACATCTGACATCAGCTGTCCACAGTTAATGCCCATCCCGGAGTGTAACTTTTCCATCCCGGTAAAGCGCACACGCGGCACTGATTGCTTTCCGCTTGTGTTCCTGGCCTCTGCCGCTCTGTGGTTTGGTGGTTTTGTTTTTTTAAACGCCCCAAAGCCAAATTTATTTGCGAAACGTTGAAGAAAGCCCCCAAATTTTCTTTCCTGCTGGAAGCACTAGAATGAGAAAGTGGGTTTGTGTATTAGATGCTAAAAAAAGCCACGGCTTATACAATTTTAACAATAGAAAAATGATCTTTGTGCTCCAGTGCCTGTGCGCTTGGAGGGAGAAGGCAGTTTGCTCAGGTGGCTGGTGAATTACAAATGAGTGGTTTGCTTTTGTTTTGAATGACAAGCAATTTAAATTCAGTCTTGTGTGGAGGCTTGGAAGCTTTTCCAGCAGGGGAGATGGAGGGGGAAACAGAGCAGGAGCAAAGCACCCTCTCTCCTCCACGGCGCGGTGCTGGGGCCGGGCGCTAGGACTTCCTGCCATAACGATCCAGCCAGGAGCTGGCGATTGGCATAATTGATGATCGCACCGTTGCTAATGGCACCGCTGCCAGGCCGAAACGCTGGCCGGTTGGGTTTCAGCTTCAAGTGTGGCATGGCGCTCAGAGCGGGACACGCGGTCTCAGATGCAGCGGGGCGAGAATCAAGCCTTGACACGAACAAATTGCTCATTGTCTTATTTCCAGCTCTGCTTTTGTTGCAAAGTCTGTCCAGATTATTTTTCCCCTCCGCTGTTGAAACCAGCCTGGCTTCAGGAGGAGATTCAGGAGAGAAGGGTTCCCTCCCCCACCCAGATAGAAATTAATACAGCGGGGGGGAGGGGTGTGCATTATCCTCTCCTTCTCCTGGAATAAATTGAATTTCTTTTACAGTTGTGCAGGCTGGTCCAAGGGCTTTACAAAGCCTCTGAGCCTGGCACAGCTCTGCGGACCCGAAGCCACTCGGCTCCAGCGTTCGTGCGGAGCTGTAGCTCGGAGCGGCTGGCCCGAGCGCTGAGCCGAGTCCACGCGGGGCATCAGCCGTGGAGACTGGGCGAGAGGCAGCACCTCTCGATTCCCTGGTTCGTTAGCGCGCACAGACCGTGGGGGTGCACCTGGGCGATGCATTGTGCACCTGGGCATTGTCCTCCCTGCTTTGGAGTTTGCTCCTCCCCTTCGGTTCTGGGCTGGATTTATGCTTTGCCCCCAGACAGCATGCAGTCGGGTTGCCCACCTTCCTCGACGCCCCCGGAGGGCACTGGGGTTACGTACCGGTACTGCTGTCTATGGGAGGCATGGGGATGGAGCCCCTGGTAAGTCTCATGGGGGAATCACTGAGCACCCAAACAGCGCTAGGGCCAGCTTCGTGCCCTGGGTCTTGGTGCCGCCCGGAGGGACCAGTCTGGCCTGAGACTGGGTGAGTGTCACCGGTGATGCATCCACTTGCTCAGAGAGACGGTCACACAGAGAGGCTCTTTGGAAGGAGGTATCAGCCACGTGGCCCAGCGCTCAGCCGTCCCCCTCACCCTGTCCGAGTGCGGGAAGGCGATGGTTGATGGTCGGGGAACCGTCCCTGCCTGACACCCCCCGAGCCGCGGGTGCAGGGAGCACAGCGAGGCGGGGAACAAAGGGCTCTGTCGCCAGGCGGGGCGGGAGGGGGACGCCACCGGGATCGGGAGGCGAATGCTGAAAAATTAACGGGAGTGAATGATTCATGCTCATGAATGTTGGATGGGCTGTTGTGGCAGGATTAATATGTTGTCCTGTGATTAGCGCTGCAGCATGCCAGAGCCTCGTTACCTCTGCAGCCCCCAAGGGGTGCACGCTCCTGGCCATGGCAGCCTCATGGGAGGCCCTTCGGGTTTGGGAGACCCGCCGGAGGGGGAGCAGGGCCTGGCCAGCCGTCCCCCCACTCCACCGTCACCAGCAGAGGGGCTGCAGCTGAGGCTGCCTGAGTGCGAGCCGGGCCCAGCCCAGCCAACGGCCTTTGAGACACAAGGAGGAATTCTTATTCCTTATTTAAGCTCCAGCATTAAATTATAATTTTCATTTACTCAGAGAGCATCAATGATTTATGGTGGCCTGACATGACAATGGTGGTAGGAATTTAGCCAAAGGCAAAGGAGGCCGGATGAGCAGCAGCGCCCGGCACATCACAGTTACTTTGCTAAATGCCACAGCTCCCGCCCTCCTCGAGACCCTGCTGGCACTGCCCAGCCCCGTGCCCGTCTTGGGGGTGCAGAAGAGTTTCAGGAGAACAGGTGACAGGGCTGCGGCCAGGTAAATCCTGGCTGCTGTCACAGCAGAGTCCCAGCCTGCACGGGAGCTGCTTGGCGAGCACGGGGCCGGCTCCCAGGGCATCCTTCTTTCTACGACGGTGCCCTCAGTCAAGCACAGAGACAGGCTCTTTCTGGCTTTGGCTCTTCTGCCGTTCCCGTCCCATCCCCATCCCCATCCCCTCTCTGCTGCCTTGTAGCGCTCCGGGTGGCCTGAACCCAGCCTCCCCCATGGCTCGTTCATCAGGGCGCTCTGTTTGGAAGTATGCGATGTGGAGTCAACCCTCCTTGGCCTGGGGGTTGCCAGTAACATGGGTCTCATGCTGTCTGGGCAAGTGGATCTCCAGGCCATTGGGTTAAAAGGCAGACAGGCTCCTCCTTTGCTGCCAAACAGTCGCTGGCTGTGACCTGTCCCTGGCCAACGTCTTGGTGCCTTGTACAGAATAGGTGTGCGTTCCCGAGCGGGTTCAGAGCCGCCTGGCATCACGGAGCATGCACAGCCAGCGGGCACTGATCACGCGGGGCGGGGAGCGGGACAGCACAGAAATCAGCTGTGACTCGTTGGACATGTGCTAGGTGATGCAGTATTTGCGTTGGCCACCCTGGAAGTGGGTAGCCAAACCAGGGCTTGATGCCCGATCTCTTGAGTGCCAGGGCCTCTCCGTGTTCCCTACTGGCCTCATCTGTATTGCAGGGATGACGACGATTTAGTTCATTGTTTGGGCACTTTGGAGGAAGCTGCTGCACGCATACACGGCAGCATTATTATTCATTCTAGTAACTAGGCCTTATCCCAGGGCTTTTATACCGTGCGTGTAAGGATCTCCACGAGAAATATCCGCTCTGGCCCTCAAGCAGTAAATACGCCATCGCTGCTTTTTCAGCACCGGTCAGCTAGACACGCCGGATGCTGGTTGGAGTGTCTGCGTGTGTGAATCCAGCTGCATCTTTGGGGATTCAACGCAAGGCGTTAGGAGATGACGTGCGATAACAAAACCACAAAGTGGAGAAATGCAAACAAGACGTTTTATTGGGTCTGCGACTGATTTGACCCAGACGGCTTGAGAAACAGGAAAATGTCCGTCGTACGGCCTCAGACTACCTTAGGCTTCTGTATAACTGCGCGGACTGCAGAAGCGAAATGCTGCCCGTAGCCAGGCTCTTACTGGCCTCCACGCCGGCTTCACCGGTCATGTCTTCTTTCACTTGGGGTGCCGTTTCTTCCCCGCTCCCTTCTCCCTCCTGCCATTGGAGCCGTGATGGGAAAAACTTCCTCAGGTGCCCCGCAGGGGCTCAGACTGTGCTCCTCTGTTGTGAGGGCAAGGTCAGTGATGACCTCTACGAAAAATAATTCCTAGAGCCAGGGAAAAGCACCCACCAACATCATAACTTGTGATGAGAAGCGGTACCGAGCAGTACAGCCAAGGGGCACATGCCGCAGCCCTGTTTCCGGGTGGCAGGGTGGGGATGGCTGTGGTGGAGGGGCTGGAGGTGCAGAGCCAGCCATGGTACAAAGCGTGGAGTAGTCCAGCGGGGATTATTTGCATCTCGTAGCTCGGCCTGATGTCGGCGACTCTGATGCCAGTCTGGAGTCCCCTCGCTGAAGTTGGCACATGCAACGCGCTGCTCCAGGCCTCCCCCTGCAGAGCAGGTGGGCCCCAAATGAGCTCTCGTCATGAAGCCCCCGATTTCCTGCTTCCTCACCTCGTGTTTTTATTTCCCCTCAGGTGGTTGCACTCAGTAAAAGAAGCAAGGAGGCTGAGACGGCTTTCCTGAGCGTTTACAAGCAATTAATTGCAGCACCAGGTAAGGCAGGCTCTGGCTGCTTAGCTGAATAATGAATGGGGAGAGCAGGCGTTAGACCATCTGACAGAGGTCGGCCCACGCCGCAAAGCGTCTGCAGCAAAGCTGTGTCAGCACCGGGTAGGCAAAGATCCCCCCTGCCCCCCAAGCGGTGCTAACCAAACCACAGCGTGCACGGCTGTTGTCACCTTGGCCTGTCACTGGAAGCGGTGACATGTCCGTGCCAACAGCAAGCCCCATCCGCCAGCACGTGCCGGCCTCGCTTGAGGGGGCTCTGCAGCGGCTCGTGACGTAGACAGGCCCAGAAGCTCCCACGGTGCCGTCGCTAGCAGGCATTGCGGCGTCAGCGTAGCCTCGTGTGCGGCGCCTCCCGCCCTCTGTCGTCCCTGGTGTCCATCTCGGGTTGTCGGGCGCTGGTTGCATTGCAATGCCTTTGGGCCACGGCGCTGCCGTCGCCAGTGTTTGTTCTCCCTGCCTGGCGGCCTGGGTGGTGGGGACTCGCTTGAGCATGTAACTCTGGAAATACCAGCCGAATAGACAAGTGGAAACAGCTTTTGCCATAGCCGTGTTTCAGCGCATGAGGCAAATGCATCCTGACATTAGAAAAGGAATACATTTGCTCGAGCCTTGTAATAACACTGCGGCTATCCCCAGTTGCCTTCCCGATGGTGAGTTAGCTAAACCGACTGAGCTCCATTCGCGGCCGTTTAGGTCTGATGTCTATTTGTTTTTTTTAAATATGCATGGGTACATGCCCCGCACCCTCGCCCTCGCGCTGCCTGCCCCTGGCTGTGCGTGTCTGAGCCACTGCTGACCTCCAGGTTTACACACCCCAAGAGCAGCTTGTCCTGAGGGCAGGATAAGCTCTCAGCCCCGGTGCTACAGCAGCACTTCCCAGCACAGGTCTGCGTTGTGCTGTACGCGCAGCAGGGTAGGAGCCTCGTGGATGCGCTTGGCACATAGTTGGGTGCGTCTGATACGCAAGCGAGCCATCCTTGTTTGTCGTACTCTCGCTAAGGCTGCCCTGGGGTGGCTCGGCTGCCAGCCGGGTTCTCTGACACCCCGCCAGGGGCTGGGCTGGGATTTGGGAGCCCAGTTTGGATCCCAGTCCTATTGCTGACCTGCCAGCTGGCCTGGCAGGAGTGGGCCAGTCTGGGCCTGGGTCAGTAAGGCTCAGACCAGCTCGTGGCTCCAGCATTTGGGGTCCACCGGCACCCCCAGTCTTAGCTGTGATGCGCCCGATGCCCCAGCCCAGGGCTGCCCCGGACCGTGGACCCGCCCTCCCATCGTCCCCATGCCAGCGCTCGGAGACGTGCGCCTGGCCCGCTGGCCCCGCGCTGTCTCTGCTGCCCATGGGGAGCGCAGAAGACATCGCCCCCCCTTCTTTTAATTGAACGCCATCTCATTAATAGACAGTCCCACTTCTCCCATCATTCGCTTTGCTCTAAACCTCCCCGATGCCACAACTGACAGGATGGAGCGTCTCCCGGTACCAGCATAGCGAGGAGCCAGCCGCGCTGTCAACAAGTCTGAGGATGAAGAGCTTCTAACTGCTGAAGATGTGCAGGAGGGCTCCTACAGGGGCACTAATTCATTTTCCAGACATTTAGGAATAACAAAATGTTTTAATGATTTCTTAGGGGAATTAGGGAGACATATTTTTGTCCTCATTAAATTTTATCCTGCAATACAAGAACCAAATGTCAGATCTGTTTCCAGAGCCCGGCGCTCACACACTCGCACACACACAAACACCTCACTGCGGGCTTTTGCTCCTGTAATTTTATATATATATATTTCTTGACAGGCAAATTCTTTGTAGGCTACTTTAGAAGCAACGCACAAGTCCTGATTCAACATTTTTGTTTTGAATGGCTGCTGTCAACACAAATCCCTGGCAGAGAATGCGACGCGGGCTGATTGCTCAGCAAGTATTTTGATAAGTGAGCGGGCTACATGTCTGTAATTACGAAAGAAACTCGTAAATCTCTTTGATATTGTTCACACAGATGTGGCGTGAAGTGAGGGGAAAAAAAGCCGTAAAATGTGTTAAAAGCATAATTAATGTCATTGTTGTCAGGGATGATTTGATTTAAGCCTCTCTGTGACTTCAGTTTTGGTGAGGGCCAGTCTCTTTATGGCGCTGGGCAAATCCAGGGGGTGCTGACCTGGGTTGGAGGAAAGCTGTGTGTTAATAGCCAGGCGGGGGCAAAGGGGTGCTGGGCGCCGGGGCTGTGGGATTGTCTCTGCGGGGCAGCTCCGTGGCTGCGCGGGCATGGGCAGGCACAGCCGCATCTCGTGCCAGCGGGGCCCCGAGCAGTGTCCAGGAGGGGCAGGCGTCATGGGCCCGTGTGCAGTTTGTGTCTCGACACCTGTGGCCAACACCAGAGCTGCTCCACAGTGGAGACGAACTTCCTTTGAAGTCAGGGGCCCCCCGCCGCTATCCTGAGAGCCCCGCTGTGCTGGGGGGACTGGGTGCCATGCACAGGAGAGCTTCTAGGGCCAGGCAAGGGATGTTCATCTGCCAGCCTTTGTCCCCTGTGTGGCAGGGTGAGGAGCATCTGGAGGCTACTTCATATGTGAGCCAAAAGCAGCCCCTTCTCCTTGCCATGGGCAGGGAAAGCGGGCAGGGCCGTGCCGGCCCGAGGCTGCAGCAGCAGGGTCTGCTGTCCTTCTGCGGTGACCTTGCTGAGCAAGGGGTGCTGGTCACCTGTTGCTGTTGGTGGCTGGGTCTGGGTACGGGGCAGGGCAGGGACTGCGGTTCCCCAAGTCTGGAGAGAGCAGCTTGCTTGGACCTTGATGAGTAGGGGGCCCTGGCCCTGCAGGGCTGCAAACACAGCCCAGAAAAGCTCCACGCGCCTCCACCTGCTAGGGCAGCGATGTGGGAGCAGGCAGGGCTGCAGCCGTCATGCTAATGCCAGCTGGCACGTCGAGGCCCGCGCTGACTTTGAGCAGCAATGCTGTGTGACAGGTCTTGAGGCACGCCGAAGAGGCTGAAAGAGACCTAGTGGGCTCGGGAAGTTTCGCTAAGGAGCTGCCAGGGATGCACGAGAGCACGGCTCCATCTCAGCACCCTTCCCGCAGGAGACCCGGGGGGGGCGCTTTCTGGAGGGTCAGGCAGGCAGCCCTGCGGAGAGGCGAACAAGGGCCTGAGCTGCAGACAGCGTCTGGCCTGGGAACTTCATTGTCTCCAGGGGTGTTGGCTTGGAGGAGGGCTGCAGAATTGGGCCCTGAGGGGGACTGGAGGGACCGGAGCCCCCCCACAGCCGCTGCGAGCTCCAGTGAAACAGGGACTTGTGTGCTGGGACGAGGACTTGGGAGCTGGGCTGGGCAAGGGTGCAGGGAGCAGGTGAGAGCAGGGACAACACTGGAGCATTGATTAGCATGTGGGGAGATGTTGGCCGGAGCGGGGGTCTGAACGGGTCTCTGCAAGGCTGTAGCATGCTCGGAAGAAAGGAGGAATGATTCGGAGCCTGACCGGTATGGACAGCCAAGTCTTGTGGACAGTGCGTCCCCAAAGCTTGCGGGTGGCAGGAGCGGAGGCTGTGCTGGGAACGCTGGGGCCACGCTCTGCTCTGCTATGCCCAGGCTGCCATGCTCGCTTCCTCGGGGACAGAGGGGCCTCTTGGGCACCCCATGAGCCCTAACCCTGTCCTTTAGTTGGATCCAAGCCTTTCATGTCCGACATTGGGCAGCCGGAGCTGGCATCCCAGCCCCAAGGCCTCTCCAAAATTGGAGCAGCCGCTGTACTGAGTGCAGGGCCACACAGCTGCCATTTCCCTGGTGAGCTTTGCTGTGTGGTTAGGTAGCCATAGGGGCTCAGCGTTCCTCCAGCAAACCCCAGAGCCTTCCTTGCATCAGGGCTACCAAGCTGAGCGGCGGTAAAGCAGTGAGCCCTCACACCCAGGCCTCAGCGACTGGCTTGGCATAAGCTTTCCCAGGCAGAAGGCCTTGATTCACACCCAACTCAGGTTGGGCTTGTGATGCCCTGAGCAGGGGCCGGTCCCACTGCCCACGGTGAGGCCAGCAGCGGCTGTTGCTGCGAGACAGGGCCACGTTGCAGTCCTGAGTCTGCATCGGGGCTCCACACCCCAGGAGGCAAATGCACTCCTCCACTCTGCCAGCCGCTCCCCTTCTCCGTTAGAAACCTCCCCGCAGCACCACGACGCTTGGCCCCGGCTCTGACCAGCGCCACACATCCTACTGCACTCCGCAGCCTGAGCCCGGCATCACCGCACCGTATGTCTTCATCGGTGGCACGGTGTGGGAGGGCATTTTCTTGCTTGAAATGGCTCCTGGGTTTTCCTGGCAAACACGGCTGAGCAGCCGGAGCAGAGCCCAGCCTAGCCCCTGCGTCGTGGCCGGAGCGGCTCCCCTGCCCCATGACACTCCTGCTCACTTCAGCGCTGTCGCGCGGCAGGCGAAATGGTGTGCAATGGTGCCAGCTAGTGGCAGAAACTGAAATGGGTGATTTCATGAAGAAGCCAGGGCAAGGTTGGCTGGGTTTTGTGCTTTGCTTGTATTAAGGAAAGTGTCTTGAAGTTAAGTATTAAACATGCAAGTATGGAAAAGATCAGGGCGGCGGGGGCCTTGAGAGGTTCGACTCTCCCGAGAGCAGCCTCAGTTAGTCTTTAACTGAGCAGCTTGTGCCCAAGGAGGTTGGTGACTGCCAGGTGAAGCCAACACCATCCTAATTTACGCTTTGCTTTTTTAGGACCTGGCTTTACAAGCAAGGCCCTCCCGGCGGGCAGCGGGAGTGGTCGCTGATCAGGGCATCGCTGGCTTCCATCGAGGTGAGGCTTCAAGAAGGGCCAAGTCCCAACTGAGTTAGAGTCCAGCTGAGACTGCCTGGGACTGGGTGCTGTGTACCTGGCCAGTCGCTGAGGGCTGGGTGTGAGGGATCAGCGCTTTACCACCATTCAGCTTGGTATCCATCACATGATGCCTTGCACCCCTCCGGCCAGGGGATCAAGTGGCAAAGGCCACCAGGCAAACCGCAGCTCCTGGATGACCCAGGGTCTAGTGCAGTGGCTGCTTGAGCCTTGGAAAGGTCTCAGGGTGGTGGCTTGGGTGATTGTTCTGCGTGGCCCTTGCGGGACCTGAAAGGCTTCCCCTCAGCTTCGATCCGCCCAGGATCCACTAAAGGCCAGGGCACCGCGCATGTGCTTGTCCCTGCTGGAGCCATCCCGGGAGGCTGAATGCAGTCCTGATGTTTCTAGGGCGGCACTTTCTTGCTAGGCTGAATCTGGAGCCTTGGGGTTGCCTTTTTCATACAACTTGGCTGTTTCTCCCTGAGCAATTGAACCCAGAGATTACACCAAAATGTCGTCTCTCTTGTGGTCCCGGCAGAAGGGGCTGGGAAGCTGTTCTTTTTTAAGCTCAGGCCCAAAAATATATCCTCACGGGGCAGACAGCTCAGATCGCAAAGAGGAAGTTTTTAGAGGATGTGTCACTTTTATTTCAGCAAAGGTGCTGCAGCGAAAAGAAGCTAGATGGAAATGCTGATGGGGGCAGAACTCCCTCGGCTTTATTACCCATGCTAGCTGCGTACCTTTTTGCTCCCCCATTATTTCTTGTTACCAGAGGATGTCAGCGCTTGCCACAGCAGATTGGATCGTTGGCCTGCCCTGCCTTTTATCATGCCATGGGCTGTTCCCTCGTGCTTCGGGGGTTGGTTAAAAGAACCATCTTGGGAAGACACCTACCAACGTGCGTGGTGGGAGTGGAGCTGGAAATCCTTCACAACCCCTGCAGTCCATCAGCTTCAGCCCTGAAGCATGAGGTTTAATTACCCATATCGTTATCTTAGCTTGCATAGTTACAAACGTTATTAATGGCTGTAAAATTATCCGGTCCTTTTTAAAATCCAGCCACACTATATGTCTTCAGTTGATGACCCTCTGCAGCTGCGAGTACTACAGGTGGACTATATAGTGCGTAAAGGCAAGGCATCCTTTTATTGCACCTGAATTATTGCCCTCTAATTTTATCGAATGTCTTCTGCTAATGTGCAGCAGGGTAGGAAGCAGGGGTTAATGCCTGCCCTGCCTGGAGTGAGGAGACACGTCTCCACTCACTTGTTTCTCTGACATTGCTCCTGTCCTTGGGGCTAAGCCAGCAGCTGTACCACAGACTGAGATCCTTGTCAAATTCTCAGGCCAGGGGCCTGGCAGGAAGGACATTTCAGAGCATGTTGTCCCGCTTCAGTTGTCTTTGTTCCAAGGATCTTGCAGTGCTTTATTATCGTTATTACTTGTTGAAGGTAGCCGAGCAAGGCGCCACGCCAGCCGCCTAGAACCTCGTTCGTGCTCCAGGGCATCCAGGGACGTGGTCGTTTCGACAGGAGCTGAGCCAGCCCATGGGGGAACTTCTTTTCATCTCCTGCCCTTCCACCCTTCTCCAGCTCCCAGGGCTGGGGCTGTGGGTGCTTAGCACCTCTGACAGGTGGAGCCCAGGTTTCTAACACCGGGCATCCAAAATGAGAAGCTGTTGTGGCCAGGGTGTCTTCCCCAGGGCATCAGAGACCCTGGATCTCCTGGATTCCAGAGCCTGAAGCGTAAGTCCCCTGCTCCACCCATGGCGAAGGGACATAAGTACTTGCAACATAGTCTGTGGCTTTCATGGCTTTCTCAGACCAGATAAAAGGAAATCTCAGTGTGGGAGAATGTGGTCTTGTGGAGGTACGCTTGGCCTCTTCCTCTACCCCAGTGTAAACCAGGACTAACTCAGATGGAGTCAGAGGATGTGGTCACGAGCCATTTCCTGTGGCTTTCTGCAATATAGCCCTCGCTTTGGGAGGAGGAAGTCACTGCCATTCAGCTTCCACTTACCACGGGGCAAGAGAGCGCAGACAGGCAGGGCCGCCGTTGCGTGGTAAAGTCCCACCCACTTTCGCCCTGCCATAGGGTGCTCGCACGCCTAGGCTCACCGTCACCCTGGGGCACAACAGGTGTGAGTCAGAGGTGCACTGGGACTGCTGTCATTCCCATGGCAGGTGCCATAGGTATCACCAAGGCAGCTCATGCCCCTGCCTACCAGAACCAGCCTTCCCCACTGCTTCTGCATCCCTGGCCCAGAGAGAACCGGCCTCAGGGCATAGAGGTTACTCAGGACCTCCTGGGGGGCATTGACTCCCTGCTCCCTTGGGCAAGTCTCTCCAGGCAAGATGGGGAGAATAACGCAGATCTCTTGCAGTGGGGGAGTGCCTTGCACTTCCTCTGCCTTGTGTTGAACAGCCAAGCAGTTGCACCAGAAGTGTCCAAACCCACCTGAAGAGGCTTAAGGCTTGAGCACGTATCGCCCAACGTACTGACACAGCACAGCGGGAAAGGTCAGGGCTCAAGCCTTGCCTATCACTTGACTGTAGCCTAGGGAGTTTTGTTCTTGCTGTAATTTTTTATCCTCTTCTCCCCAGTTCTTGCTGAGAAAGGGGGATTTGGAGCGGTTCTTTATACAGCTATTATTGTCTTAGTGAGAAACCAGCTCAACATATTTAAAAGCGAACAGAAGGCTTTTCCCCCGCCTTCTTTTAACTTGTGTACCTTAGTCTCTCTGCCTGACATTTAGCTGATGCCTCAAATAATTCTTCAAGACAAAGTAAATGGGAATTCCTTTGATACAGCGATTCTTCAGTTACAGGCATTTTAAGTATGCATAATTTGACAGAATCCTCTAGTTGTCTGGTCTTTTATTTCTTTAAAGAAAACCACACGGCTGGTACTGTGTTTGAAAATGAACAACAATGGACTCTCTGGATTTCAGCAGAAATGAATGTTGCATGAAGAAATAAAGGAGGATTGGTTCTCATGGACTAATAGCGGCAAGAGCTGGGAAAGACCTAATAGGCCAAGTCAGTACATTGCCCTACCAATACATTTTTTTTTGCAAGGGGCCTGGTTTTCAGAGGTGCTGAGTACTTGCAGTCCTTGCTGGTTGCGTGAAGGGTGGAGGGGGCTGAGCCATCACTGGAGATAAGCGGTAGGATGCACCTTTGATGCATCTCCGTGAGCTTAGTGGAGATTTGACTGATCTTGTTGGAATGAGTCTTGGAGGCCATTTTCAGAGAGCCGCCTGGGTTTGTTCAGACATAGCTCGGTCACGTGTTTACATCCTTGACGGGGATCTTCCAGGACGTGGCTGTTGACGTGATTTAAATCGCAGGTGCCAACTTGCGCGCTTTGTCACCTTCGCCAATGTAGACCTGCACGTTAGACTCCCCAGGCCGAATCCAAATCTCATTGAAGCCAGTGGTGGACTCCGTGTCTGGTTCGATAGTAGCTTCTCTGTATACATTCAAGGTAGGAATCAGCAGGTGTTGAATGCTGGAAGCTGTTGGAGGCAAGGGGCAGGAGATGGATCGCTCTGGACAGGCCCCGCATAAATACTCTTCCCCACAGCAGCTGCAAAATTCCCACTGAGGCGCCCTCTTCCTGGTGGGTTATAGCAACAACTGGGTGTTCAGAGAAGGGGTATTTCCAAGAATAGGAGCTCATTCCTTCCTTCTGTAGTCCATCTAGTGGGGCAGGGGCCCAGCCCGTCATCGGGATGCTCTTGTTTCATGGCTGTTGTGTGGTAGTTCACATGCTGGACCTTTCAAAATCATTTTTGGCCCCACGAAACTCAGCATAAGTGAGAATCGGGTCCTATCTGGAGCTGTTCCTACCCTCCCACTGCTGCATCAGTCCTTGGAGGAGTGAAATGGTGGCATTCATTTCAGCAGTCCGCCCCCTCGCAAGCTTGTCCCTGTGTTGGAGAGGAGGCGGTGGGTGCTCCAGAAACACTTTGCCTCGGCCCCAGCTTGGCAAGTGCTCACACACATGCCCAGCTTTCTGTGCATGAATGGTCCTGATGATTGCTGCGGCTGCTCACGGTGCCCAGTTAGCTTCTGCACAAAGGTCTGCAGGACTGAACCTGCATAAACCTATTGCCGGGGCCACAACAGTCCTGTCACAGACTTGATTAAGGCAGAGGACGAAGTTCAAGCCGTTGGGAAAGGTCCTGCTTGCCTTGGATGAAGTCCATCCTGTGCGCAGAGCTGCTGCAAGCCCATGGCGCTGAAGTGAGAGGTCGGAGCCCCTGAGCTGCTCCTCCATACCGGGGTGGATTTCACCCCTTGCGCAAGTAGTGCCAGTGAAGTGAATAAGTCAGATACTTGCCACGACACCAGCGGGACCCCAGAGTAGCTGCATTCGCTTCAGTGGAGTTATTCCAGCCCCACGCACGGGCAGACGAGATGAGAACTTGGCGGCATGACTCACTTGAGCAAGCCAAGCAGGCTCTGGCCCCATACCACTGTTAATTGCTCCATCCTCACTTCCAAACAGCCATTGCGTTGCGCCTGTCAACTTCCCACCGCCAAATGCACCCAAGTGGCTCCCGAACAGTTATACGCTGCAAGACAAACGAAATGTCACCAGTGCCGCTCACATGGCAGGCGAGAGCTGGCCCCTTGTTTTACACCCGCCTCTAATTATTCTGCGTTTGATACCATTGCGGGCCGGGAGCCGTACTTAGCAGCAGCGCTGGCTTTTATTGCCAGTTCGGTTTTTCGCGATTGGATTTGTGCCATCGGTACGCGGCAGCGAGTCTTGCTCCGTTCCACGTCCCTGTTTATCTAACTTTTTGACCCTGGAGAATTCGATTCTATTTTTTTTCCCTCTAAAAAAAAAAAATAATATTAACCTGGCTCAATAGGAGGCATTTTCTTGAACTTATTAAAAAATCCAGACTTGTAAATTAATTTGTTCGTGTTGTACAATGGCAGTGCAGATGGACTCATTAGCATGCACACAACAAATAATTATAGATGAATTTTTAGCTGGCCTGCTTAATGGGCTTGCTGGGTTAATTATGTCAATGTATAATTACATCAGCCCTGGGAGACATAATGGCACACCCTGCTGAGCAGACACTAGCTAATGATGGTGTAATGCTGACAGAGGGAAGACATACTGCTCTGAATGCACCTGCTTACCTCTGCACAAACTGCTATTGTCTGGGCCTTCCTTTGCCTGAACAAACAGGCGTTACTGCGAGGCTGCGGGCTCGAAGGAGGGACCGGGGGCTCTGCCTGGGCAGCTGGCATTTCGCAGGGTGGAGCTGAGCCTCGGGGCACGAGAGAAGTGCCC
The DNA here is from genome assembly GCF_000455745.1 of Alligator sinensis. Classification (NCBI taxonomy): domain Eukaryota; kingdom Metazoa; phylum Chordata; order Crocodylia; family Alligatoridae; genus Alligator; species Alligator sinensis. Next base: position 4,055,519 of record NW_005841833.1, on the reverse strand, counting down.
TCAGTGCCGGTTGTGTGTAACCCATGCCTCGCTAGGCCCCCAGTGCCCATGCCAACAGTGCTGCCCGCGGGCACTGCTGACTTGCATGGCTCGTGTGGACCGGCACCTGAGTCCCACGGAAAAGCACCGATTCCTGTAGTTCTCTCCAAAGCACCGCTGGCGTGAGCAGGGCAAGGGTGGATCGACCTGGTCCAGGTGTCTGCTGCCGCTCTCCCTCCCCTCGGAGCCGTCAGGGCCTTGGGAAAGCATGCAGGTGGATGGGTGGAGGCTTGGCGCCCTGACCACTGCTCTGTGAAGTCTCTTATGGCGCAGTTTGCATTCACCAGTGCACAGACAGCCCTGGGGCAGTGGTTTCCCTGAGTACAGCCCCCCGACCCTGCGTACCTTGGAGCAGCCGTGCACACGTTGCTGCCCTTCTCTGGCAGTCCTGGACACGGCCCTGCTGCAGGGGGGCTATGAGCTGTGCAGCCAGCACCTGACTTATTCCCCGGGGGGGCCGTGGAAGTGTTGCAAGCAGGGCCGAGGTGGGGGTCCGTGCCAGCTGCTGCCTCTCACCTGTCGGCTTTGCTTCCCTCTAGATCCCGTTCCTGTCCTGGAGGCGGCGCGGAGCCTAGAAGACAGGCTGCGGCAGCTTCAGTGCCTCGACCCCGAGACCCCACCCCTGAAGGAGCTCAACCGGCAGTGGAAGAAGCCCCCTGAACTTCTTGGCACCAAAGGTACCCGCCGTGCCTGCTCTCTCCTTGCCTCTGGCCCAGGGCCAGGGAGAGGGAGCCGGGGAGGGGATGCCATACGGCAGAGGAAATCGGTGCTGGGGTCTGCAGTGGGCCGTCGGAGGCTTTTGGAGCATCCAGAACGGTTCCCTTGTGAACCCAAAGCTGGGAGTGGATGGGGGCCGGGACTCCCCATCCCAGGAGAATGGGAGCGACTTCAGCAGCCTTGTTGTTTCCCAGGCTGCGTCTCCCGATAAGCAGCAGCGTGGGCTGTGCTGGGGTCCCCCCCTGGCTTGATGCCACCGCTTCAGCAGAGCTATGCTCATTTACATCTGCCCCGTGCCAGGCAGAGCCCCCATTGATGGAGACGCTTCCTCTGACCCTGCCTGCTGGCTTTCCTCTGTGTTGTGGGGCCCATGCACCGGGGCACTGGCACCCGTGGGTGCAGAGGACGGGAGCCAGAGACAAGTGCACAGCGACAGATATTTATTCGCCACTGCTTGGGTGGCACCAGAGCGGGGCTTTCAAGAAACCAGGTGGGGTCACTCAGTGCAGCTCTACCAGCTGCCCTGGGGTGAGGCCAACTGGTCCCTGTGTTTTCCACCAGCCCGTGTTTCTTTCTGTGTCTCTAAAAGCACCAGAGACGGCTGGAGCTGGGAAGGAGCCTGAGCAGGCCGGGTAGCTTGCCGTTGTTCCTTGAGCCGCTGGATTGCTTCGTGCTGGGAAAGCCCCGAGGTCCCTTTTGTGGCTGCCCCGAGTCAGTCTCCCTGCGGGGTGCTCTGCACAGCCCAGGGCAGAGACACAGTCACTGCAGAGCCCGGGGGTGCAGCATGTCCAGTCCAACAAGAGGTCTCTGTCGGGCACTCAGCACCTGCACAGGATTTTGGTCCCAGACCCTGGCCATGTGCTCTGGTCATGCACGCACATGTGCCCACGCTCTCTCTCCCCCCAGCTCATCCAAACTGCATGAAAACCCCAGGCAGGCAGGGTGTAAATAATGGTGGTAGCAAGCGTGGAGAGCATGTTAGGCAGGAGATTGGTGTGATGCCGGCGTGCTGTGCTCTGGGCTGGAGCTGCGGCGGGGGCCGCTCAGCCCTCGCAGAGCTCCCAGTTGCTGGGAGCTGAAGTGGCTGGAATGAGACTATTAGCAGATCTAACCTAGTCAGGAAGCTGCCACTTTAGCAGACTGGAGGCTGCGCTCAGGGTTTCGCGCCCTGCTGCGCCTCCGTAACGTGATTGACCAGCAGAACCTGCAGAACGTATTAACTCCGTGGCTGAAGTTCTGGAAATCAATTCTTTCCCCCTGCGATTGATCTCATGGCCCTGGAAGAAGCAGCCGCGTTCTCGGTCCTGTCATGCTGCTGATGTGAATTTTACACCCGCAGAGCAGAGAGAGGGAACGTCTCCAGCTGGGCTCACGGTGTCGGAGGGAACCAGGCTCGCGAGTATCAACAGCAAAGCACTTTTCACAGAAACCTTGTTGCAGAGAAATGAGGCAGAAAAACAAAAGTACGTGAGTAGCAGGGGCTGGGCCCCTGAGCGAGGCAGTAAATATCCTTTACCTCTGCGTCGGCTGCAAGTGAGAGATGCTGTGTGCACGCGCGCATATGTGTGTGCACGTGGGTCTCTCTCCCTCCACCCCGCCAGCCTCTTCCCTTCCTGCCTAGCAGTTAGTCCGTGCTCCTGGCTGTCGGGATCTGGGTTGAAACTGGCCCTGTCCTTCCTCCAAGCCAGGTTCTGGGCTGCATCCCACCACAAACTGCCTTGTGTCCCATCTGCCCCAGCAGTCCCTGCCTGAGGCTTCCCTCCTGCCTCTGTTGTCACGCGTGGAAGTGTTCAAAGCTGCTAACGGGATTTCCCATTGCATTTAATGGGAGACGAGGGAACTCCAATCCCCTCCCATGCCGCTAACCTCCTCACACCTGTGTCTGGGCGTGCGTGGAGCAGCTCAGGTCATGGGGGTGCTCCTGGGATTCAAGACCAGCCCTGGGCAAGTGCTGAGGCAGGCCAGGCATTGACCTGGTGACTCAGGGGAGAGGTAGGTCTGGGAGCTCACGAGCGGAGTGGTTCGGCCAGACCCACTTCAGGTGAGGTTCTGAGTCTCTGGTTTCTAGTCTGTGTGGGGCCCTGGGCAGAGGTCCCATGTTGGGCCTCTCCTTTACAGCCATGGTAAAGCCCAGCCCAGGATATTGCACCATTTGCCATGCCCAAAAGCTGCCCCAGCCCAGCATGGCACTACCTGCCTTCCCAGGAGGGCAGAGCCAGCAAGCCCCTCTGCAGACACCCCCCTCTGCTTGCAGCAGCGCTGCCCAAAGCAGGGCCCTGCCAGAGGTGCCCATCAGTGCTCGTACCAGCTGAGCGTACAAGTGTGTGCATATACAGACATGTGCAAACACATGCTCCGTGTGCATGGTGCCTTGGCTCAGCATATGGGGAGGGTTTCTTACTGTTTGACCTTGGTGCCCGATGGGAACCGTGCTCTCACAAACACCACCCTGGTGGGCAGTCAGACCAGGGTACTCAGGCAGTGCCCAGACCAGGCTGCTGGCTGGGAGCTTGGCTAGAAGACCATCTTGGTGTGTCAGGCTCTGCACAGACAGCTAGATAAAGGGTCGGCCCCGTTCTGCCCTGAGCCTCCCACGCTGGCTTTCCACGCCTCGCCACCCCTCCACGGGGGGGTTGTTTCCCTTCTGCTCCACCTGGCTGTCGCCGATTGACGTTTCCCCTGCACGTTGTTTGGCTTGGACGAGTCGGATAAATGCAGGCCGGCAGACAGACCTCTCTGTTAAATGGCCTTTGAATTTCCGCACTCCGGAGCTTACCGATGGCTCGTGGAACGAGACTTCATTGTTATTCCTTAACGCGCTGCGCTGGCAAACAAATGACACATCCTTAAACTCTAAATTGCCGTTCTTTGGAAGTAAGTTCCTGGCACACGCAGGCTATAAATAATGCAAAATAACTTTTCCCTGATTGCTTCCCCCCCCCCTCAAATTAATTACAGGAGGGTTTTCCTTTTTCACCTCTTAATGTCAGGAGGTGTTTAAGAATGTGTTTCCCTTATGATCTGAAGGCAGCATTTGCCTTGTGTTTCTGCAATGTCTTCTCAACCACTTTACGATACAGGCTTGGCCCCATCATATTCTTGAGAGAGGGAGGCGAGGCAGGACACCTCATCCCTCTCAGTTGGTCTGGGCCTGGCCTTCACAGACTTCGCTGGGAAAGAGGAGTGCCCTGGGCCACCGGTGTCCGGAGGTTGGCATTCACCACTAGTACCAGCTGCTCCAGTTGCTAGACTCCCATTCGGTTCTGGACCTGTCGCAAGCCCTTAAGCCACCTGAGATGGAGTCCCTGTGATGCCCAGCTGCCTGCTGCTTGCTCCTCTGGCCTGTCTGTCCTCCCCCTGCCCAAGAGAGGCCTGTGCAGGCAGCATGAATGCCTGGAGAGGTGCCAGGGGATGCCGGCACACTGGCTCTGGAGCCCCGCCAGATGCTGCTCAGGTTCCCCTCACCTGCCAACAAGCACCAGGCACCACTGGGAGCAATGGGGAGATGTGGCTGAGTGGTTGCCTGGTGTCACCACCGCTCTGGTGGGCCAAGCCCCAGGTAGGTGCTGTGTGGATCCCACAAACTGCAGCCAAGCGGAGCCCCACATCTGCAGGGTACTGACCCGAGCACCCCAGACCCCTGGACACCTGGGGTGCAGGGGATGGGCCCAAGAGCCTGCGACAGACCCGTCCATGCTATCACAGGCTCTTGGGTCAATACAGACCCCAGTGTCAGGGCCCTTGGCAGCCACAAAAATCTGTGGTGTGGCCAGGTTTCGTTCATCGTCGGGTTGGGGCCAGAGCACTTGCTGAGGAGCCACGATGTCCGGCCTGGATTAACAAGGGCAGCGGCACTGTCTGCACAGCCTGTCCAGCCGCTTCTCTTCCACCCACTTGTGCTGGGGCAGTGGTTGCATCTAAACTGGGGGGGCTTGGTGTCAGCACTGTGCGCTGCCCTCCTGGATGCTGTCTGCACGGGCCCGTCGGAGCCGTCGTGGCTTTGCGCCACGCAGCAGCTCAGAAACAGCCAGGTAGCTTCTCATCCCTTCTTTTCCTGCCTCTCTCGTCCTTTTTAAAATTCTCCTAATAAATTTTTGGCCCAACGTTTGTTTCTGGGCTGGGATCCAGCGTGCCGAGTTCTCAGCCTGAAGTGAATTTTTATGGCCAGCGCTATAAAGCCCTGGAAATAGAAGTTTTTAATGGAAACGCCGACAACTCTAGCGGCATGAAAATGTCTCGGCTGCAATAAGTCTATACTTTCTGTGGCGTAACTTCTGAATGATGAGCTTTAAGCACGTGGTGAAAAAGATAAAATAGCAAATCGGTGGCACCGTGTGAACGGCTGCTTAGCGTGTGTCCAGGGCCAAGGCAAGGAGACTTGTACCCCCTGGGAGCCATGCACGGCAGTCGCTGGCAGGTCCTGTCCTGGGCAGGGATTAGCTGTGTATAAACGTGGAAGGTCACAGTTGCTGCGCTTCTCTTCACAGGGGACTCCAGGAAGCACAGATCACTTTGGCTGCTCGGCTGGGGGAAGCAGAAGAAAAGATCAAAGTGCTTCATTCAGGTACAGGAGTTTTAGAGCCCAGGGCTCCCTTCCCACCGCTGTATTCAGACACGTTTTGGACTCGGCTGTGCCCCTGTGATCACAGCTCTTCTGCCAGGGCAGTTGGTGCAAGCTGGAGTTGCACACATGGCAGGAGGTGGCAGTGCACTTGCATGGCAATGACCCTGGGGCCTGTGACTGGGCTGCACAGGCTTTGTTGGCCTTGCCTGCCAAAGTGAGCGTGGCATCCATGGGCAGCCCATGGGAAGAGGTGCCCATGTCACAAAGGTCTGGATCAAGCCCGCACCAGGATGTAGTTATTCCTCATCCCGTTCCCCACCCCAGACCTGGCCTCTGCCCGGGGAAAGTGCCAAATCCTGCATGACTGGGTGCCAGGTACCCCCTGAGGGATGCTGAGCTGCTGCCAGCTCCTTGGAGCACACTGGGCCTTCCCAGCTCTGTGCCCCCAGGCTGTAGGCTCCACGCAGGCACAGCTCCCGTGGGCTCAGGCTCTCTGCGCCTGCGGGGTTGACTTTCCCCATGGTTTTTCTGCCTCCATTTACACAAGAACAGAGGCAAAAGGAAGTGGGCAAAATGTTCCTTCCTCGGACCAGAGTGGGGGCAGCGGCGGCATGCAGGGAACAGGGCAGCCTGCTCAGGGCAGGCAGAGGCATCTTCCAACAGGCTGGTGCCTGGTGGATCTCCCCCTGTCAGAGCCCAGTGCTCACTGCATGTTGCTTTTACTTTTCCCTGGTGCTCAGCGCTAAAGGCCACCCAGACGGAGCTGCTGGAGCTGCGGTGTAAATATGACGAAGAGGCAGCATCAAAGTAAGTCCCTCGGGCTGTCTGTCCGGCTGACCCATGTGGAGAGGTTGCATCTGTGCGAAGCCGCCAAAGAGGGCCTGTCTTAACGTGCTGTTTGGGAATTTGTGCTTTCCTGCAGCCAGGCGCTGCCTTGTGTACCCGACGTAGCATGACCCATCCCAGCCACCTACAAAGCCAGCGCAGCCAGCAGTTTATCCCAGGGCATCCCCACCCATGTGGTGTGGGCTCCAGGTGTCCCAGGGATACAGCCTCTGGTCTAATCAGACCCAGTGCAGGGCTGGAGGGGATGGGACAAATGTTGCTTCATACAACCAGTTCCCTCAGCCCTGGCACAAGGGCCATTTCTACCCAAAATGCTACTTAGAGCAGCGTAGGGCTGGCTCTAAATTGCACTTGGCTAGAATTTTCTTCTGGGGCCATCCCTGCAGTCAGTGACCTCTCAGGAAGTCAGGGCAGAAACCCCGTGGCTGCATCCCTGGTTGTCTCTGCTGGTTCTGTGCCGCGTGGAAGCCTCCCCTTGTCCTTCATCCGCCCACTGCCCCACCAGGGCAGAGCAGAGCAGACGTAGCAGGGCTGAGGCTCTGCAGGCCAGCGTCAGAGCCAGGCGTCCAGCATCCCCAGGGAGCTGCCGGCATGGGGAGCGTGTCTGGGACTGGCCCCAGCACGAGGTCAGCGGTCAGCAGAGTACGTGGATGCCTGCGGGGTGAGCCACGCGGTCTGCAAGAATCTGGATTGTTTTCAGGAGCAAGCGATTGCTGGTAGTGGTGCCATGGCTGTATGCCGGGACAAGGCAGAGCTCAGTGAGGTGGGCCTGTGGTTTGAGCCAGGGACCGAGAACCAAGGAACACCAGCTCCCATCCCAGCGCCAGCCCTTGATGCCAGTGAGAGGCTCAGGCCCGTGGCCGAGGGCAGAGGTGGGCCGCTGTTGTTGTGGCAGAGGCAATGGGGGCCTCGCAGCAGAGACCTTTGCTCAGGGCTCTTGGCAGCTGCTCGAGGAAGCAGCTTGGAGAGGCAGACCATCCTGGGGCAGGGCAGGGGATGGCCTCTGCGTTTTGCTGGCGATGGCCCTGTGGTAAAAGTCCAGTTCCCCCTTCTGCCTCAGACGTCAGCACAGTCCCTCACATCAGCAAAAGGTGGGATGTGAGCTGAGCAGAACCCGGATCGGGGACCATGGGGACACTGCCTTGCAGGTACAGACATTGTCCCTGGGAATGACTCTCATCAGGCCTTCCTTAACATTTCGGGATGCCCCCTCGTGTTCTTCCAGGCATGACAGCGCTGTACCTGGCACTGCGCGCAGTGTACCCAGCCCGGCAGGGCGAGCTCAGGCAGTGGGATACGTTTAACAGACTCCTCCACTCCATTAAATGTCCATTTGCCTGTTCTTATTTTTGTTGGTCGGGTGCCATTTATTTTTATGAGTCAGGAACATCTTCTCCCTCTCTCTGGCTTTCACCAGCCGCAGAGGCTGCCAAACGCTTACAGCTGTTCAAATGTTCTGCTGGCCTCGCTCGCACACCACGGCCCTCGCTCACACACACACACACACACACACACACACACACACACACACACACACACACACACACACACACACTACATCAGAGTCAGGACACTTAATCGTATAATACCAAAGCAGATGTTCTTTGATAATTCGATATGCCATTTGTACAACGCGGGGCTGTAAATAATTTTCCCTTTGATTAGGACCGGAGACTCCAGGCGCACAACGACGGAGATGAAAAGGGGGTTTGTCCTGTCCCTTGGTCTCCGTTGCAGCCTCCATCCGGGGGGTTTCAGATGCCCCTGTCTGGGTTCAGCTGGTGTGTTTATGTGTGGTTAATTCATCAGCCAGCATGAGTTGTGTAGCTGGGACCAGAGACCACACATTAGACACGTTGGATATTTACCTTCACACAGTAAACAGATCCGCCGCCATGTCCCGTTCAGCTTTGCCAGCTCTTAACGACTTGTGAAAGGGTGGGTGGGAGGCAATTAAGCAGATGCAAATATTCCTTGTTGACAAACAGCCCGGGATCAAGAGGGAAGGAGACATTTCTCTAGCTATCCAGAGGCCGAGGGGGTGGCGCGCAGGCCTGGCAGGCAGAGACGGAGGCTTTTATGTTGAGCTCACCAGCTCGCAGATGGGCATGGCTCGTTAATGACCTGAAGTCGTTCCCAGCTAATGGCTGGTTGTTGGCCTGTGTGAAATGAGCCAGGGTGGCCCAAGGCCAGTTCCTAATGGGCAGGTGCCCGCTTCACAACATGAGCATCACAGCTGGCACAAGCGGCCTCCTTGTTGGCTGTCGCCACGGGGCAGCCAAGGCTCGAATGGGCCGTGGGGCCCGAACTTCTGTTCGCCCCTCGAGGACGAGCAGTCAAGGTTGACTTGAGGTGAGGTACGGGGGTGGGGGGGGATCACAGCTGCCACACTGGCCTCATCCCAGGGGGTCATCCAGGCAGCTGCTCCAGCCTCTCTGAAGGCACCTGGTGGGGATCCCATTCACATTGTTTCTCAGGCGTGAGCAGTGTGCTCCCCATCCACCCGGCCCCAACCACAGCGGCGTGTAGCAGAGGCAGGTTGTGTGCCATGGCTGGCACATCTCGGGGATGGAGTGCATGCCTGTCCCAGCTAATTGCTCTTGCTTTGCTGTTGCAGGGCGGACGAAGTAGCCATGATCATGACCAACCTTGAAAAAGCCAATCAGGTGAGAAGAGCCCCTTGCCGCTGCATTTATAGCAAGCCAGGCTCAGAGCGGCGAGCACCTTCCCTTCACTCCCTGCCATTAGCCACGGACTGGAGCAGATTCGTTCTGTAGCAGCCCCAGGCGGAGGCAGAGCTGGCTGCAGCGGGGAGCCCAGGCAGTGCCAGGGTTGAGTGAGCCGTCCTGTCCCCCAGGGCTGGGCTTGAAGCAGGGACACTGGACTAAGCCTGACTTTCAGGGCTCAGGAGGAGGGTGATCTTGATACCCAGGTAAGTGCTAGATCTGGCACCACTGGGAAGGAGACTGCTGTTGCTCAGAGGTGCACAAGGCACCCAACCCTAGACCAATGCGACTGGGTTATCTGCAGATGCAAGAGCCCAGCAACAACTGGCCCCCGTCACTGGTGCGTGCCTTGGCTAGTGCAGCTTTATTGGAGAGGCACCCCCATGGCTGAGGTCTGTAGATGTTATGACCCCACCAGGTTTACATTTGGGATATGTCAGGGCACTTCTCTGGGGCTGGGTAAAACAGTGCACTCAGGCCGTGGCTTTCCTCCATTTCTAGTAATTTGTTCGTCGTTGAATTAATCATGACATTTGCATACAAATGACTTAATCTGATTAGTAAAATATAGTTAAATAGCAACATAAACACAGCCTTTAAGGGGTATAGAGGGGGCATGTGGGTGTTGCTTTTAGACATCCCTGAAATGCAGCCACCTCTAGGGCGCGGCTATCGGACAGTGCACAGTAACACTACACGTAAGCCCAGGTCAGGAAGTAAAGAAGATTCCCAGCTGCAATGAGAAGGCATTTTAGCTGAACAGGATGTGGTTCTCCATGCTGGAGTCAGGCTGGGACCCAGGGATGGGCCTGTGCCTGGGTCTTCTAATGTGCAGGTGACTAGGGCTCCAGTGCCCAGCACGGGGGCCTCACACTGAGACAGCCAGTTAGAGGTGCTGGAAGCACCAGGGCCAGGCCCTACCCCAGCTCCGAGTTTGGGGCTGGCTGGGCCTGCTCTGAATCAGGCTGCAGGTGCTCAGAGCCACACGCTGGAGCCAGAGCCCCTGGGCAATTGGAGCCCAGCATCCTGCATGGCTGCATTGCTGCATCCAGCTGAAAGGCACTGGAGGGGAGAGCAGGATGGGAGATGCAGCATCCTCCCTGATGCAGGTGGAAGGGCCGTGCCATCATGCCGCAAAGCCTGTCTAGTGGCTGTTTTCCTGACTTGTGCAGGCGGCATGTGGCGAAGGCTGGCGGTTCTGCTTGGCCCACGCCTTGGCTACCACGTGGGGCCTCATGTCAGCATTACGACACCACAGCTCTGGCCTTGCCGAAGCACCCTGTGGCATGAGGACTGGGCAGGGAGCTCCGGTGGAGGACGTGCCTGTGTGACCCTGACACGGAAGCCACCATGGGTGACCTGATACCACGTCGTCTCTCTCTTGCAGCGAGCAGAGGCGGCACAACGGGAGGTGGAGAGCCTGCGGGAACAGCTAGCATCTGTCAACAGCTCCATTCGCCTGGCCTGCTGCTCTCCGCAAGGCCCCAGCGGGGTGAGGAGCATGATGTTCCCCAGGCAGCTGGCCAGGCCTTCGGCTGGGGGAGTCGGCCCAGAGCCCTCGGCTGCAGCGGAGGCAGGCTGCGGTCTCCCCCATGCACAGGCCTGCGGGGCAGGTTCCCGTGGGAGGGCTGGGGCAGCAGCTGGTTGCGAGATCCAGCTTGTCCGGCTCTCTTCCTGGTCAAGGAGTCGCAGAGCGGGTGTTTGGCGGCTTGGCTAATAGCACCCGCGTAGGAGTTTGCGGAGTGGAGGTGCTGTGGCTCCGTCCAAATTAGCTTCCCTAATTAACGCTGCTCCACGCATGCTCAGCCTGCCGCCAGTCACCAGTATGCAGCTGCCAGCGGCACTGGCCTCCTCTCTTGGCAGCTGTATCCCAGCCAACGCTTCCAGCCTCCACCTTGCTACAGCCCTGTCCCAACCCCAGGTGGGTCACCGGGCAATGGGGCTGGTCCCTCCATGTTGGCAGGGTTAGATGTGCCCCAAGGGGAAGCCTTTTGCTTGCAGAGGCTGCCAGGGTGTAGTCACTCCCTGCACTTAGACAAGTGCCTCTTGCTCAGAAGGGAGCCTCACGGCCGTCACCCTCCCTTTGCAGGACAAGGTGAACTACTCGATGTGCTCAGGGGCCCGGCTGGAGGCAGCGCTGGCAGCCAAGGACCGGGAGATCCTGCGGCTCCTCAAGGATGTGCAGCATCTGCAGAGCTCCCTGCAGGAGCTGGAGGAGTCCTCGGCCAACCAGATCGCTGACCTGGAGCGGCAGCTGGCCGCCAAGAACGAGGCCATCGAGGTACGCGCTGGCCTGTGCAGGAGGAGCCTGGAGCCCGCAGCGGGGACTGGGGCAGGGATCACCCCAGGGGGAGTCTGGGCGGATGCTTGTGCAAATGCAGCCCACCTCTGAGCCCAGGACTAGCTTGGCACAGCCCTGGCAGGGGGCTTCCCCCTCGGTCTTTCTGTTGTTGGACTTCCCAGCACAGACCTGCAGTGTATTCACCAGCCTGGTCGTGTGGAGGGGAAGGGAGGGCAGGGCAGAGCCCTGGGCCTGGAGGTGGATTCTACCTGGGAGATGGACAGCTGGCAGCGAGCAGGCGGTAGCAACCCTGCCTGCCCTGGGGTTGCGACTTTGTGGAAGGGCCGACTGTACTAGCCGATGTCTTGCTCTCTTGCATTGTCTAGAGGCTGGAAGAAAAGCTGCAGGCCCAGTCCGACTACGAGGAGATTAAAACAGAGCTGAGGTCAGTGCCCGGCTGCCCACGTGCCCCTCTTTCCAGCCCTGCGCGCTTCCCAGCCCTGTTGCTGAGGGCAGAGCGCAGTGCCACACCTGGCATCCTCCCTGCTCCCGGCTCGGGATGGACTCAGCCTCCCCACCCGGGGCCGGGAGAGGTCACACGTGCGTAAGAAGAGACCGAGCATCCTGCAGCGAGGACGTCGCATTTCATCAAGCTTGCTGGCTTGACAGCAGTGCGGCAGAGGAGCGCTGCAGTGGGATACGCTGGCTCTTCGTGAATAGCCGTGACCCCCTGTTCCAAGTCCCGGGTTTCTGGGGCAGAGTGGATGTCCCGGGCACCATTCCTGAAGCCCCTTCCCCCCTCACTTGTCAGTGCCTGACCCGGCTAAGCAAACGTGGGGAGCGAGCGGAGACTAACTCTGTGCTGTTTCTCCCCAGCATCCTGAAGGCGATGAAGCTGGCCTCAGCCAACTGCAGCCTTTCCCAGGCAAGTGCCAGCGCCGCATGGGGAGAGGGGAATCCTTTGTGGCTCCTGGGTGTTTGCTAACCCCCTCTCCACTTGCATTCTCTCCTTCAGGGCATATCCAAGTCAGACGAGGCCTTG
>NW_005841833.1:4042292-4043273 GCF_000455745.1 Alligator sinensis | reverse complement strand
AAAGACTCCTTCTACCCACCCCAGAAGTACCCCCTGGAGAAGCCCAGTCTCCTGGCCAGCGCTGGTAGGTGGCACTGGTTTGCTGTGGGACATGGGGTGGGGAGCTCCCCCTGCTTGGCTCTCTGCAGGCCGGCCTCCCTCACCAGCAAACACAGATGCAGCCTCCAGAACGGTCCCTGGACCCAGGACGGGGGAATCCGGGAGCCGGGAGCACTGTGTGGCCTGTCCCATCCCACCCTGTTCCCCAAGGCGCAGTCTCAGCCGCTGACAGAAGAGCCCTGCCTGACATCCAGTCTCATTGGCTGTGGGGCAGCTGGGCCCTGGCCCCAGGGGAGTTACAATGGCCTGATGGGGGGTGAGCAATGGGGCAGGCCAGGGCACGCAGTAGGGGTCAGCCGTGAGGCTGGGGGCAAGAGGACACAGGACTGGGATCCCCTTGCTCTGCCCCACCCCAGACAGCAGCTGGGTGCCAAGCTCAGGCTCAGCTCACACGGGGCGAGAAAGTGCAGTCCCAGGGTGGGCGCCTCTGCATGGGAGGAGGTGCAACGGGGTCCTCCCCGCAGAGTGACCAATGCCTCCGGGTGCCTCTCCACATCGCGTGCTTGGCACCCAGCTGCGCCGAGGGCCCGGCCCAGCCGAGTGCCTCGCCACTATAGTGTGCGCGTCTCTCTCTTTGGTCTCTAGAGGAGGATCCCTCCGAGGACGAGTCGGTGAAGGACACGGAGCAGTCGTACCCCTCACCCCAGCAGCTCGCACCGCCCCCATCGGAGGACCCTGCCTCCCCCACCCCTGTCCAGCCTCTGCTGGGCCCCAGCATGGCCCCAGAAGGCCAAAGGACTTTCTCCATGTCCCCCTTCCCCGGACTGGGTGCTAGTGACAGGCCGCCGGCTGACCCCTTCCTCCCCAAGCAGCTGATGCCACCCGTGTACAAGAGCGAGAGTGGCAGGGCGGCGGCCCTTCCCCCCCCCCCCCTCCCCCCCC
>NW_005841833.1:4036025-4041966 GCF_000455745.1 Alligator sinensis | reverse complement strand
CTTCCCCACCAAGGGCGGCGTGCTGCCCGCCAGCACTGCCCCGCCGGCACCCACCGCACCTGCCAGCGACGCCAGCCCACCCAGTGACCAGTCAGAGGGAAGTAGCACGGGCTCAGCTGACGAGGAACAGCTGGACACGGCCGAGATCGCCTTCCAGGTGAAGGAGCAGCTCCTGAAGCACAACATCGGGCAGCGCGTCTTCGGGCACTACGTGCTGGGGCTCTCGCAGGGCTCCGTCAGCGAGATCCTGGCCCGGCCCAAGCCCTGGCGCAAGCTCACCGTCAAGGGCAAGGAGCCCTTCATCAAGATGAAGCAGTTCCTGTCGGACGAGCAGAACGTGCTGGCACTGAGGACGATTCAGGTGCGCCAGAGAGGTGAGTGGCACTGAGGGTCTTCTCCCACCAGCAGCGGGACAGGGCAGGCAGGGGACTGGGGGGCACATGCAGAGGGCACGCAGGGTAGGCCCGGGGTCCCTGTTTGCACTGCTAGAAAGGAGGCCTCAGACTCTACATTACGGGGCTGGGAATCAGGCCCCTTTCTTTGGGCCTGGGCAGACTGACAATGTACAGCAAGGTGAAGAGGGTGGGTGCATTGCGGGCAGCAGCTGCCCTGGGGTGACCACCCACCTGCCCACTCATGTCCTGATGGACGTGGTTGGGCTCTTACCTCTGGGAGGTAAGAGCAGATGCACAGATACTCCCTAGCAAGCCCCTGCCTCCTTTGAGCTAGCTGCAGTTGGCTTGCCTTCCCTTGAGCTGCCGGAGCAAGGAGGTAGGGCCCTACCGCATGCCCCCAGGGTGGAGAATTGGCCCTGATGTTTCCTCTGCCCTGTGGCTACCACAATCCAGAGCTTGCCCCTGTGCCCATGCCCACCCCGCCCTGCGTTAGGAGCAGGATCCCTGTGCCTCATAGACAAGAAGGTGAAGGGAGCGGTGCCTCCGTGCTGCGCCAGGGAGGGAACGGAAGAGGTGAAAGCTGCTGGGCAGGTCCCCGGGCTCTTCACTCCAGCCAGCAACTGGTCGGGAGTGACGGCTCCTTCAGACCTGACATGCGTGCAAACAGCTGCGCCGAGCAGCAATAAATCCTTCCTGACCCCCGATGGCACCTGCAGCTGCAGCACCAGTGACAGACCTGCTTTCCCGCCTCTGCAATCAGGTAGCATCACTCCGCGGATTCGAACTCCAGAGACCGGCTCCGACGACGCCATCAAAAGCATCCTGGAGCAGGCCAAGAAGGAGATCGAGTCCCAGAAGGGAGGTAGGTGCTACAGGCACCGCGGGAGTCACCGAGCTGGAAACAGCTCTGTCCTCAGGGCCAGGCGAGGGTGCAGGCACCAGCCAGGCCAGGAACCATCTCGGATCTCACTCCCTTCACGCCCCCTTCCCCTGGGCCGCCTGCTGTCCCGTTCTCCTGGGGACAGATGCCTAAGAACTAGGCTTTGAAAAATGAAGGTCAAGAGTTACGGCACCAGGATTTTTTTTTTTTAATCCCTTAAACCCCAGTGGGAATGAACTTGTCTGGTAGAGCGCTCCCAAGCCATGTATCAGACCCACATAGCAGCCTCGTGCTAGTGCATGAGAGCCAGAAAATGATCCTGCCCCCAACCGTTCAAGGGCATGGACAGACAAGCACGTTTTATGCCCAGGTAAAGGTGGGGAGCTTACCACACGGCAGCCGGTGTTGTGTGTCCACTGTTAGCCTGCGGTAAGTGAGAGCTGAACCGGGACTACTCGCCCCCGCGTGCAACAGCCGCTATCACTGCTTAGCTCCCCTGTGCCACGGGGTAGAGCAGACCCACGGAGCAGTTACCACAGAGCAGCTGGTGTGCAGGGAGCCCTTCTGCCCCCTTTCCTTTGTGCCATGTGTCTGTCCATGACCCCCCGCTAGAAAATGCACAGAGGGAGAAACCGTCCATTAAGAAATCTGTCCATGTCCTTTCCATCATTAGCACCTGGGTCGGTTTTTAGGCGAGAGCCAGGATTTTCTGCAGGGATCTCTCATGCCTCCGGGTTCTTCGGGGCCTGACATGAGTCACCAGAGGCTCAGCTGGGCGCTGTCTGCAGAACACAACGCCTTTTCAGACGTCACGAATGGGAGAAACCCCCCAAAATCCCTAGCTGCCTTTGGCCCTCGGACAGTTTGTTAAACTTGCAGGGACAGGGTTTTCCGGCTTTCTGTAGGTGCCTACAGCACGTGCTGAGTTGAGGGCCTCGCTCCAGGTCCCCGGGTTTGAAAACGTTGGCTCTGTGGTCCCTTTCCTGCCAGTTCCCGCTTCAGATGACTATTCTGATATCCTTAGGTCCCGACAAGATGCACATCCAGCCTTCGGGGCCCAGTCCTCCTGCAGAGGCTGGCACGGTGTCTGCTGCCCTCTGCTGAGCACAAGGCACAGAGTCGTCGTGTGTTGGGGAAGAGATGGCATCGTTAGGCTTTTTCTTGCAGTTTCACACTTTTAACAGATAATCAAGCGTGGGGCAGCGCTATTTTACCATCACAGCTGTAGAGGAAGGTGGAGGAGGTGTCCCTCCCGGTCTCCCGTGTCCACCCCACCCCACTGATTTCCTAGACTTAGGACTTTCCAAATCAGCCCCAGTGGTGCTGAAATTTTCCATGCTGGATGCCTGCTTCCAGGTGATGGTTATGAATTGGACAGAAGTAAGCCCCTTCCCCTGGGCTCGTGTTAGGGGAAGATGCAAGAACAATGCACTGAAAAGTAGGCGCAGTGTGAGACCCCCCAGTGCCTTGTGGGTGTAGATGTGCCGCTGCCCGGATAATCCAGGGGTGCAGCAAATTGGTTCCAGCAGCCAGCGCGGACACCGCACAGCGCTGCTCGGGCCCGCACAGCAGGAACGTCACGGCCAGCACAGGGGTGGTGGCTCATGTGCTGACGTGATGAGGCAGAGGGAAGTTAAAACAAAGCAAAGCAAGGAAATTGCAGGCCAGGCCCTGTGCTGCAGAGAGATCCCCGCAGCAGGGACTGCAGGATTGAAGGGGCAAAAGCGGTAGTCAGAATTAAACGGTTGCTCGTATTAGGGGGGTTTGGAAGAGGCTGGAGCTGGACTGTGCTCAGTGGGGGCAGATGACAGAACAAGGAGCAATGGGCTCCAGTTGCAGCAAGGGAGGTTTAGATTAGACATTAGGGAGAATTTTCTCACGAGGAGGGCAGTAAAACGCTGGACCAGGCTCCCCAGAGAGGTGGTGAAGTCTCCATCCTTGGAGGTTTTCAAGACCCGGCTAGACAAAGCCATGGCTGGGATGATGTAGTTGGGGCTGGTCCTGCTTGGAGCAGGGGTTGGACTAGATGTGACCTCCTGAGGTCCCTCCAACCTGAATTTTCTATGATTCTGTGACTATGGGAGGCCCGACCTACCTGCCCGGCACTATGCAGACACGCACCCCACAGACACATCACCACCTGGGTCGTCCAAGGGCGTTGTAACCAGCAGATCCTTCCTGTTGGTTGGGCTTTGCCCAGGTAGTGATCCCGCGCTGCCAAGCAGTGGCTGGACTTGTGGTTGATAGCTCTTGGAGCTCCTTTCAAAAGAAGAGAAAGTAGCCTTAGCCCCTTTTTCCAGACAGGGAAACTGAGGCACAGAGGGCAGTGTGCTTTGTCCAGGGCTCTGCGGTGAGTCACGAATGGAGGCGGGGCTTTCTCAGGCTGAGCCTCTACCCCGCCAGGCTCATGGCACCCGTCAGGTCGGAGAGGCCACCCCAGCTGTGCCCTTGGAAGTAGCAGGGAGGCTTTGATCCCCGTTCCCTCAGGGACGGCCCTCTTAAGCCTCCCACTTCAGCGGGGTGCGGGCTGCTGCCCACAGCCCCAGCCCTCGTGCTTCACGGGGAGCCGGTCCCAGCGGGAGAGCCTCCACTCACTCTGCTCTGCTTTCTCTGCTTCCAGGTGAAACCAAAAGCTCCACGGCCCCCCAGGTAGTCACCAATGGCACCAGCACCAGCAACTCGGAGGATGCCATTAAAAGCATCCTGGAGCAAGCGCGGCGGGAGATGCAGGCCCAGCAGCAGGCCCTGCTGGAGATCGAGTCGGGCAGCAACGGCCAGCCCATCCCCACCCCACCCGCGGAGCGCTCCACCTTGGCCACCGTCAGCCAGAACATCGTCCAGGCCTACATCAAGCAGGAGGAGGGGGTGGTGGGCACCAGCCCCAGCTCCACCCAGGCTTCACTCACAGTCCTGTCCCCTGCTGCCTTCGTGCAGAGCATCATCCGCAAGGTGAAGTCTGAGATCGGCGATGCCGGCTCCTACTTTGACCAGCACTGGGCTTCGGAGAGGAGTGTGCTGAATCGGCCCTACACCGCAGTGTCCCCTTCGCTCTCCTCCTCTTCAAGCTACTCGAGCCTGGCCAACGGCCGGGCCTGGCCGCGGGGGGAGCCAAGCGAGAGTGCCCCCACCGAGGAGGAGCTGGCCCTGGGGGAGGATGAACCCCACAAGACCACAGAGATGAAGACAGAAGGGGGCAGCTCGGAGCCGCAGAGCGCCGGCCGCCTCTCCTACTACCCTGCCTACGTGCCCCGGACTCTCAAGCCCACGGTACCCCCGCTGACACCAGAGCAGTACGAGATGTACATGTACCGGGAGGTGGACACCTTGGAGCTGACCCGGCAGGTGAAGGAGAAGCTGGCCAAGAATGGCATCTGTCAGCGGATCTTCGGGGAGAAGGTACTTCCCCGGAGAGGGAGCAGTGGACCCAGGCTGCTGCTGTCCTGGGGACATGGCCTGGCCCCTGCTGACCGCGTGTGCGTTCCAGGGTGGGACTCTGCTTCGGTGATCCCCTGTGCCAGGGCCCATAGGGAAGTTTTCCCCAGCACACAATGCCCATCAGGCTGCCTCGCCACATCCCCCAACCTCGGTAGGGCGTAGAGCCCTGTGCTGCTTAGAGCTGCTGCTTGGGGTGAATCCACGTGGCTGGAACGTGGGGCCGGTGTGATGCCATCCTCCCCTGGGGTTGCGGGCGCACAGCGCAACCCTTGGAGGAGGGTGCGGGGGGAATGGATGTGGGATGGTGGGAGCCTCTTGGCCATCTCCCTCCGCAGTGTCCTGGGCATGCAGTGCCACAGTCTCTCCCACTTGTGGGGCCAATAAGGAGCCCCCTGCACAGAGGCGGTGACAGCTCCCTGACGCCCCGGGCTCACCCCATGCCTAGCGCCTCCCTCCAGCTTGGTGACCGCGTTCCCCTGGGGGGTCTGAAGGAGCCTCTTGGGGGTATCAGATGCCTGCTTCCCGGTAGCCCCAGCCCTTCCCTTCAACCTGTGCCCTAGGTGCTGGGCTTGTCCCAGGGGAGTGTGAGTGACATGCTGTCCAGGCCCAAGCCGTGGAGCAAGCTGACCCAGAAGGGCCGGGAGCCATTCATCCGGATGCAGCTGTGGCTTACGGATCAGCTGGGCCAGGGGATCAGCCAGCAGCCCAATCCAGCCCAGGGTAAGTCCCATGTGTTCGCCATGCTGACATGCGCTGGGGGCCCAGGTTTAGGCTGGCCCCAGATCTGGGGCCATGGAGCTGGCTGAGCTCAGTGGAGGCAGCAGATCACGGACCAGCCCATCTCTCAGGCCTAGTAATCCGGTCCTCACTGATACTCCAATCCTGCCTCAGCTGCCAAACACAACCCCTTCTCCTACCCCAGAGGTTCCCCTGCTTGGCTAGCAGAGAGAGTCCTGAATAACAGCTTAATGCATCGCTTCTCTTCCTCTCCCCCGTGGCATCAGCACTCCTGCTCCAAGCCTGAGCTCTCGGGTCTGGAGCCAGTTGTGCGGGACGTGCGTGCAGTGCCGGGTGGCAGGGGCCTGACCTCTGTGTGTGCCCAGAAGAGCCATGGGAACGCTAGTCCAGCCCAGCTAGCCCAATCTCTGTCGCACCAGGAGCCAGGGGTGCTGGTTGTCTCCTGGACAAGCCTGCCTGTGAGAAACCCCAGCCCCGGGCGGGCAGAAGAGGG
>NW_005841833.1:4008907-4035987 GCF_000455745.1 Alligator sinensis | reverse complement strand
GACAGCCCCCCTGGGCTGGGGGTTGCTCCTGGGAGCTGTAACGCTGCAGCCCAGCCCCTGCTGCTAGACCACCCCTGGCTGGTATCAGTTGTCCCCTTCATGGGGCACCCGCTCAGCGAGGGGCAGTGTGTCCCCTTTCCAAGCGTGTCACAGGCGCCCACTCACATGCAGTCCCTGCTGAGCTGCACACATGCATTTTGGGGCAAACACCTTTTCAGATGCGGTGCAGGATCCTGGGGTCTCTCAGGGCAGGCGGGCTTGAGTCTGCTCCGTCACCCATGGAAGTTGTGGGGGCGGAAGAGCCTTAAGGATTGTCACATGCAGTCCCCTGCACGGATGCAGGCTGTGCTGGTCCTCACCCGTCCCAGGTGGATGCTCATCCAGCCTCTGCTTGGAAACCTCCAGGGAAGGCAATTGCCTGGCTCCCCTGGGCAGCTTCAACCACTGTCCCGTGCTGACAGCTGGGAAGCCTCGTCTGAGCTCTGATCCATGCTGGCCCAGGGGCTTTGCGGAGCTGTCAGACCCTGGGCTCAGGGTTCAAGCCTTTGCTTACGTGAAGAAAACCAGTGGAGCCAGCGAGCACCGTGAGCTCCAGCAGGCAATATGCATTCATAAGCTAGCCCGGGAGCGGGCAGTCAGCCTTTTGTCCCATCTCTGACAGCACCTCATTAAACCCCCGGGTGCTTTCTGCCTTCACCTCGTTTGGATTCAGCGTGGACGAGCTCCTGTTGCTTGGTTATGTGGTGTATCTCACCCCTGCATGCCCCTTCCGCTCCCCACGCCAGGGCCTGCATCTCCAGGCTAGCACCCAGGCACCCCTCGCGCCATCAGCCTCTGAAAAGGCGGCTTCATATTCCTCCGCCAAGCTGCTGTGCCGCTGCACCCAGCCCTTCCCAGACCCCTTCACGAGGACGCTGGACAGGAGCGGGTTGTTGCACGAGTCCTCCATGCAGGATTGTGTCGGAGATGCTTTCCGATAGTCATGTAATAAAGGGGAGAAAACGGGAGCCCAGCGCAGCGCTTGGCCTTGTGCCTGGAGCAGAGCAGTGACCGGGGGTTTATGTTAATGCTGTGTTTTCTCTCCTTAATTATTCTCATCATCGCTGCCCTTGGCAGCATCTGCCTGGAAGACTTGCCCTTCTTCTCCCCCCTTTGGAAAGGCCGTGACAGGCTCTCCCGGCCGCGTTGGTCGACAACAGATCGGCACAATAAATAACGTTAAAATTCACAGTTTAGTTTTCATTGATTTCTCCCCCTCCCCAGGCCCAGTGCCATTTCCTCCTGTCCTCCCCCAGCTGAGCGCTGAACGTGAGCTGCCAGAGATTTATTGCAGGAAGGGAATCTGTGTCAGCTCCCGTCTGACCCAGATGATATCAAACTTGACTGGAATTGACAGTCGTTAAGCAAAAGGGAAAGGCTTGAGGGGATGGCATTAGAGGAGATTAGTGGGCAGGTTTATCAGGGATTTTGGTATCAATAGGCCCATTCAGACTGATGGTTCAATCGCCCTTAAATGCCTTCCCCCCATGGCGTGCAAAGGGGGCAGGATTCGGGAGCGGGGGCTGGTGGCCAGGGCAGTCCCCAGCGCACCCCCGGGCTGTTCTTGTCTGCGTCTGAGGCTCGCGTGGAGACTGCCCGGTGGCATTTGCACGCATGGCCTGGGGGTGGGTAACAGCTGCCATAACCAAGATACCACTGACATCCTTCGCCCAACGCCGAAGAGAGCCTGCTCCATCATGGTGGGGCGTACGAGGCCCGGCCAGCTGCAGCAGTTGCACGCGACCTTCCCTCTCCGCTCATGACGCAGGGGCCTTGGCAGGGAACCTCCAAACCTGCAGCCACGGGCACTGAGCCTGGGCTACTCTGTGCCATCAGCCAGACCCCGCTTGGGATTTTGGCCTTTGAGCTAGCCCTGGTGTCTGCCAGGCTCTGCCGAGCGCCAGGGCTCAGACCAGCCCTTCCAACTCGGAGCCTGCAACTGAGGAGCCCCTGCCGGCCCTTCTGCAGGTGGGTTTCACCCTGTGTCGTTCCAGCTGGCTCTGCTGAAGCCCCTTGCAAATGGGATTTCTCCCCTCGTGTCGTGGTGCTGCTCCAGAGTTGCTGCCTTTTTGCCCGAGAGCCTTTCCAAAGGCCTTTCTCGTGCACCGCTCTGATGCTTTTCTCTGCCTGTGTCCTGCAGCCAGTCCTGGGGACACCCAGTCGTCCCCCTCGCCACCCCCCAGCCCTTTGGAGCACGAGAAGACCCCCCAGGAGCCGCTCACCCTCACCCTGGAGAGCAGCAAGGAGAACCAGCAGCCGGAGAGCCGGGCAGGCTCCGCGCTGGGCGGGAAGACGTACCCCAGCAGCCAGGGCCCCATGGGCATACAAGAGATCGTCGCCATGTCTCCCGAGCTGGACACCTACGCCATCACCAAGAAGGTCAAGGAGGTGCTGACGGACAACAACCTAGGTGCGGACACGGGGCGGCTCCTGGGATCGCACGTGCCCCGCGCTCCAGGGCCTCGGGGCTGACGGCGGGGAGGCGGGGGCAGGCACGCAGCAGAGTGACGCGGCCCCCAGATCTCGGGTCAGGTCCCTGTGGCCTGGCCAGTGCTGAGAAGGGCTCTTCCGGGCCAGGCGGCAGTGAGGTGGGACAGGCCAGGGGTCAGGCTGACCCAGCCACGTCCGTCGTACGACACTCTGCTGCATCGGCTCAATCAGGAGAGTTGGCTCCTCTCCGACCTCGGGCAAGCCAAGTCCCCCCAACTCCACAAGTTCGGTGTCGTGGGCTGGAATAGAGGCAGGGCTGGGCCCGTAGGAGGGGCAGCTTCACGGGGTGGTAGAGCCGGTCCTGTGGACAGCTGTACCCTGATGTCAGGGGACCCTGGCCAGGCCACGGGGCCCTGCACTGCTCCCAGGGCCTGTCATGGGGCTCGCGTGCCCAGGAGCCTGCCCTGCGGGCACGTGCGGTCTAACCCCCTTCTGCTTCTCCTCTGCAAGGCCAACGGCTGTTCGGGGAGAGCATCCTGGGCCTGACGCAGGGCTCGGTGTCCGATCTCCTCTCCAGACCCAAGCCCTGGCACAAGCTGAGCTTGAAGGGGAGGGAGCCTTTTGTCCGCATGCAGCTCTGGCTCAACGACCCGCACAACGTTGAGAAGCTGCGCGACATGAAGAAGCTGGAGAAGAAAGGTGAGCGCCACGTGCCTGGTCCATCCCCCGGGGTTGGTCCAAAGGGGCTGCCCAGAGCTGGCCCCAGGCATTTTGAGGCTTCCCAAGGCACAGGTCTGACCCCAGTCACACGCTGGCGTCAGTCAGGAGGTGGGATGTGCCGTCCGCTCTACACCCGTTGACTGCAGCAGGGACATCCCAGGCTGCGGGCCATCCTGGACCTCTCCCGGGATTGAGCGTGATGCGACTGAGTGCTAACGAGCAATGCTGCCTGATGGCGCTGGGGGGCTGATTGGTACTAACAAGGCGGTTCTTGTCCAAGGATGCCTAGCCCATCCCACTCCTGGTGGGGAGGGTGCTGGGGAGATGGGCAGACAGGCCACGGATGTGATGGCTTCCCCGTCCCTTCAGTGAGGGGCTCTTCCCGGCTCTCCGGAGGGATGAAGCACTAGCGTGTGAGGCAGGGGCACTTCCCGGCAATGGATGTGAAGCCTGTGGGTTTCCTGCAGCAAGGACGTGCTGCTCCGGAGCTCAACACGGATGCTTCAATGGCCCTTTAATGTCTGCCGGGGGTGCCCAGTGGTACCACACCGAGGGAGGGCAGGGGGAAGCTGCCAGCAGCACAGGGCGCCTCACACACAGGCTGGATGTCCTCTCGCCCCTGCAGCGTATCTGAAGCGTCGCTACGGGCTGATCAGTGCCAGCTCGGACAGCGAGTCGCCGAATGCCCGCTCAGAGTGCGCTAGCCCCAGCCTCCAGCCCCAGGACCTCAGCCTCCTCCAGATCAAAAAGCCCCGTGTGGTGCTGGCACCGGAGGAGAAGGAGGCCTTGAAGAAGGCCTATCAGCTGGAGCCCTACCCCTCCCAGCAGACCATCGAGCTGCTCTCCTTCCAGCTCAACCTCAAGACCAACACGGTCATCAACTGGTTCCATAACTACAGGTAGCGGGTCCAGGGGGACGGCGTGCCAGGGGCGCGGGCTAGGCAGAGCTCTGGCTGTGGCTTTCAGACATGAGAAGCAGGCGAGGGTCTGCCTGGCATTCGGGGCGAGGGAGCTGGGGGTGCCCGCTCCAGGAGACGAGCAAAGACAGGCCCTGTCCAGGGTGCGCTGGAGAGTCTGTGCATCCCACAGCCCCAGCAAGAACCCAGCTGGCCGAGGGTGCAGGGTGCAGAGATCTGCAGGGGCTGCTCCCTCCGCCGTCCTGCCCCCACCCGACCCATGGGAATGACCGAGGGGACGTGAGCAGGGTGTGGACAGGCCCAAGGATCAGCTGGAGATCCCCGCTCCCAGGGATTTCTCGCAGCAGTGGTGCCGCACTCTGGTTTGCTCTGACTTTTCCAGATTGAATTTGCCTCCATGGGGTTAAAAATGTGTTGAAAAAGTGGGGGGAAAGGGGCAAAAAAAGAGCAGAGCTGTTTCTTCCCACCTGGCTGCTGGCTGTCTCCTGCCACTCGTGTCCCTGAGGGAATGCAATGTTCAGTTCGTTTTTTGGCTGGGCCAACAAGCCAGAAAGCCACCGAGTCTCCGCACGTGCTGCCCCAGCCCTGCCCCACCCCAGCCCGTGGCCCTGCAAACACCAGGCCCCCAGGGGCTTCATGCCTCGCTGCATGGTGACCATGCGGACCCAGCCAGAGCCACGCAGGTTCCCGTGCCGCGGTTACAGCCCCGCCGTGCTTGTGTCGCAGGTCTCGGATGCGCCGGGAAATGCTGGTGGAAGGGTCCCAGGACGACACGGACCTGGAGCAGAGTGGCTGCGGGGGCATTGCACCGCCCGGTAGCTCGCTCCGAGGCGCCAACCCGCAGAGCCCCGATTCAGAGGCGGAGGACAGGAAGCCGGTCTTCAGAGACGCGGAGCCCCGGAGGTCGAGCGAGGCCCTGGTCCAGGTCAAACAGGAGCAGCCGGAGCCCGGGGAAAAAGGCGAGTGTTACAATCACTGGGACTTGTGTGGCCTGGACAGGGAGCCGGAGCTCGTGGCCACGTCCATTCAGCATCCCAGCCTCAAGGAAGAGCAGGATGATACCACGTGTGCGGGGGCCTCCCAGAGGGCCCCCCCCAGCACCACCAGCCTCCCACGGAGCAGCAACACGTCCAGCAAGACGCACGCGGCCGGGACTGCCGACTGCTCCACCCAGCATGTGCCCCAGGAGCTGGAGGGTGGGGAGAGGCTGCATCCTGACCCCATTAGCTTTAAATCTGCCTCGGAGTCCTCCCGCTGCAGCCTGGAGGTCTCCCTGAACTCTCCCTCGGCAGCTTCCTCTCCGGGCCTCATGATGTCCGTCTCGCCAGTCCCGTCCTCCTCCGCTCCCATCTCCCCATCACTGCCAAACGCCGCCTCTGTCAAAGTGCAGAGTTCGAGTCCCGCCACAGACACGGGCTCTTTACAGCAGAGCACGAAGCTGAACACAAACATCCAGCGGAGGCACGAGAAGATGGCCAACCTCAACAACATCATCCACAGGCTCGAGCGGGCTGCGAACCGAGAGGAGTCGCTGGAGTGGGAGTTCTGAACCGCGGGTCTGCGCCCCGCACCCCGGGACCTGCCCGCCGCTTCGGGCTGCTGGTGAGCGGGGAACCCTCCCGGAGTACACGTACACACACGTACACACATATATATATTTTGTTAATTTTATCACGTACTGACAAGGAAAGAAAAATCCGATTGGGTTCGTGAGAAAGTGAAGGGAAAGCTCAGCCTGTATCTTCTGCCTCTTGGCCCTCCGTGGAAGGGGACACCGAAACCCAAGCAAAACAGATGCCCCGTCTTTGTTTTAAATGTGAAAAACTGGGAACACTTTTAGAAAAAAAAATATTTATAGACCTCTTTTAGATATTTTAATAAAAGGATACTTTGGAATTTATTAACAGCTTAAGCTGCTTTGATATTAAAGATAGCTATAAAATCAAGATGATGTAGCAGTTGTGTCATTAAATGTACACTGAAGTCTTGTAGTTTGCCACTGGATGAGATTAAAAACA
The DNA here is from genome assembly GCF_000455745.1 of Alligator sinensis. Taxonomy (NCBI): domain Eukaryota; kingdom Metazoa; phylum Chordata; order Crocodylia; family Alligatoridae; genus Alligator; species Alligator sinensis. The sequence continues at coordinate 4,029,863 of NW_005841833.1, read as the reverse complement.
AAAAAAAAAAAGACTTACTGATCAAAGCCATCAAGAAGCACTATGAGACTGACCAAATTTAATAAACTTTTGAATAGCGGTTTTTCCACATTTGTCTGTAAGACACTGCATTACTTGCCCTTTGCAGAGACTATGTTATAGTCTGTGAAGACTCTAAATTGAAAACCTGGATGCCATCAAGTATGTACTTAGTCCTGGTGGTATGTTTTGAAACCTTTGTAACACAGAATGTCACGTGCAGTTGTATATGTTGTAGAAATGTCTGCAGTAGCCTTCCTGAACAAGATGTAGCATGGCACATAACTCCTTACACTTCCTCTAGATAGTAACCTGTGATAACCCAAAACGAACGGATCGGTGACAGCTGTTGGCGGCAAAGCTCTCTGTCCGTTGGCAAGAGCCAGTGAAAGCACCCGTGGCTCTGATCTCGAGAGAGAAGGAAAAGGCACCTGGGTGTGCACATCTTCGACGTGTCCCATTTGACAGTAACAAACTTCGGCGGTGGCCACGACCGCACCACATCTTATGCATCCACTCCAGTGCTGCGGGGAGCACCAGCCAGCAGGTTCCCCTCGCTCTGCAGCCTTTGTCTTGTTGAAGTGAGCGGTCTCTGAGTTCAAAGCCTTCGAGGGTCAGCGCTTAAAGGACGAGCCCTAAAAAGATACAAACCGCCGGGACCCGAACGGGCTTTGGGGTGGTTTGTTTTCACATGAGTCGAATCCAGCTGGCACAGCTGAATCAGCACCTTTTTGGTTCCTAGAGTTAGGACTATGGAGAGAGCGCCCGGGAGTGAGGATCAGCCTCCGGGGCGGCAGCCATCGACCGTGAACAGCCGTTGAAATGTCACCTTTCCCATCAGCCCTCGACTGCTCTCTGCCGAAGCGACAGGAGACAAGCCCTGACCCCCTGCTCCGCGCTCAGCGCCGGGCGGGACGCCTCGGCCCAGAAAAGGCTTGCTTCCACCTCGCTCGCACGCGGACAGTGCCGGCCGTTTCAAAAATTGCCCGCTGGTCCCTGCACTGCCCCAGCGCCTCCCTGGGCTTCAGTGGGGGGTCCTTGGTGACGGAGCCAGGCCCCAATTCAGCAAAGCACTTTTAAGCAGGTGCCTTGACTTTGAGGGGGGAAGGGGGAGGTTCATCACATGTGCAGAGTGAACTGTAAGCTGCTTGCTGCCTTGGCTCCCCAGGCCCTGACCCAAAGCCCCCGGGAAACAGTCTTCTGGCTGATTTCAGTGGGCACCGGGTCAGACCCTCCTCGCCGGGATCACACCCGTGGCACCACCTGGAAGGAGAGGAACCCAGATCTCCGTGCTACGAGTCGCCCCTGGACCGCGCGGTTCTCCCTGCCCTCGCTGCGAACGCCCGATGGGCGGACTGACATCTCTCTGTACCCACCCCCGCGATCTAGCCCCAGCTTATGCAAATGCCTTTGAGAGACGCATCCGTGGGTCGTGTTGGTTTGCTGTGTATTGTTTTGTTTTGTTTTGTTTTGTTTTGTTTGGGGGTTTTTTAAATGCATTTTGCAAGCACCGAAGTACAGCATGCAAGGGACTGCCCCACCCCACCCGGACTGCCACCCCGCCGACACTCGACAGGACAGGAGCGCGCGTCCTGCAGGCACTGAGGCTATGCATCGAACAGTTCCCCACTGGACTCGTTTTTATCAGAAGAGAAGGTATTTTTGTACTCGGGTGGTAGTTAACGACCAATTTTAAAAACAACTCCGTTCGGCTCCATGCAAGGCCCAGCTCCCACCTGCCACGTCGTAGCGACGGTAGCCCTGTCCAAACAAGCGAGAGCTTGTCCGACACAACGATTTTTACTGGTTTAACCCCAACACGCCATCGAAGGTCTAGGCATTCGCATTGACTACTGTTCTTCTTAGTGTGCTAGTGTTAGCTTTAGTGGAACGGGATTTGATGAAGCACTTAGCATAGTCTTTCCGAACACCGAAATCCTGTTGTACTAAAAGCTAGTGGGACATGTTGATCACATTTTGTTAGGCTCATGTACTGTACTTCAAAAGTTTCTATGAGATTGATGAACTTTGTTAAAAATTTTAAAAAGGAACAAGTTCTGTAAAGAGCCACTAAATACAGAAGTTGTATAATAACGTGGGCGCGTGGGTTTGTTGTGTTCTGTGTGGTTTCCTCCAGCCTCCGCATCCACGCGTTGCCTGGCTCCCTCTTCTTCCAGACCACGCTCCAGGCGCCAGCTTTTGACAGCTCAGTAGATGGGTGATACACATGGTTCTTGCTGCATAGCCCTAGCCGCGGATGAACCTAGGATTTTGAAAAGGAAGGCGCGATGCATCATCACGTAGCACACAGCACACTTTTCTCCAGGTAAAAAGAAACTAGAAGCGTTACTAATATGCTAGGGCTGTGCTCTTCAGTTTAATGCAGAAGCAGAGAAACTAGAACTGTATTGGAGTGCACGTTCATTTGCTATATCATTCGTTATGTATTGAAAAACACAACCAGCTAGGCAGACAGTCATCAAAAGATGCTGTTCCTTTAGTCCTGTAGCCACTGGAATAGTTCAGACCCATAAAGCCTCCTTGAGCATCTTGACAGCGCACCCCGTGTGTCACTGAAAGGTCTTCCCACACCTGAGTTAATGTTAATGTTTGCTCGAGTTAACGTTTCCATGCCTGAGTTCATGTTTTAGCTAGAGTTAACAACAACCTGCAGGGCTGTGAAGTAGGAGCTACAACACCAGGAGCAGCTAAGAGCAGCATTGCAGAACAGAGGCCAGCTCCATTAGTGGAACATGAAAACCATTAATAAAGGAGAGAGGGTCCGTAACGGCTGCAGAGCGAAGAGTTTAGGAGGAGTCAGGTAGATAAGAATGAGCCATGAAGTCAAGCCACGCCATCGCTGCTGCCAGAATAGACATGTTGCCCCGCCGGGCAGTCGGTTTTAAACTTTGGGCGGAGCAGGAATCAAAGCGGGGTGCAACTGCACCACTGCACCCCCCAGATCCGCCTGGCCCCAACCCACCAGCCACATCGAAGAGCCTCGTGGCTCGTTGCTGCAGCAGTTCAGCCGGCCCCTGGACGCTCTGCTAAAATCAGGGGCTGGGGCGCAGCTCCCCTCTAAGACGTTCTCGTCCAGGTGCCGCGTGGCCTCGCGTGGAAAGTTGGCACTCAGCGCGCGCAGGCTGTGTCTGTCCGCACCGTTCTGCGCTCGGCGAATACCACCAGCTCGCGCCGTTGTGAGCAGGGAGCGGCGTTCCTGTCCAGAAAGCAGCGGCAGGATTCCCTCTGGCTACGCTGCCCCCGATGCGACGCCTGGATCCTGGTCTCAGCTGTGCCACTGACTCACTGCCTGACCCAGGTAAGCTGCGTCCTCCCCCATCTCTTGGTCTCCCCAGAGTAACACCATCCTCTCCGTGGGGGCGTGGGGGGAGGCCTGAGCAATGGGTTTGCCTTCCAGGGGAAGATGAGGGGTGAGGCCAGGTGCCGTGAAGCTGCCCAAGAGCGTCCAGCCAGTGGTACTCGGGAAAGGATTTGCTCCTCCTGAATATCGGCCACTTCTCCCGGCCACGGCCAGGGAAACCAGGTTCAGGCTCTGCAGACAATGAACAGGAGCATGGATAGCCCTCGGGCTGCCGGGGGCATCCCCTTTCGCCCCCTCCCCGGCCAATCTGGGGAGCGATTCATTCCAGCATCGGTCTTTCAGCTGGCGCAGTAAAGCAAGGTAAGTCCTGGAGAGCCGGGGCTGAGGATCCAGTGCTTAGTTAGCTAGCAGCCAAGAGCCCCAGCCATGCTACAGACTCCCTGGGTCACCTGGAATGGCCTACTCCCACGGGCCATGGCGAGGCTCGGGTTTGTTGAGCGATGGATGTGCCGGTCCGTGCACAAGAGGGGCCAGTCACCCCCGGTACAGCCGTCTCCCTCCAAGCTCAAGCCAGGTGTTGGCAGGGCATTGGATCAGCAGTGTTTGCTCCACGTCCGAAACAGGGCTGTACTTCCTCGCGCCATGCGGGTCGCGTTCCTCAGCTCCTGGGCTGACCCGGGCGGTTCCTCCCGCACGCCACGGGACCGTCGCTGCTAAGACTACATCGCGGGGTCGGCTTGGTGGGGCTGGGTTGTCCTGGGATGCCTCGTTCGTGCCGAAGCTCTCCTGTGCTTTGCACTGGGATGGCCCACAAGTGGCAAAGCGTGCAGCTGGTCTGTCCTGGGACCGAGAAGTACTCGGATGCAGGGCTCCGACCCGGGCGGTGGGTGCATGGTCCGGATGCCGGCGAATCTGCCCTTCCTCCCCGGAAAGGGCCTGTGCGTCTGCGGGGGCAAAGGGCCTGCGTCTCATCCCAGCTCGCAGCGCTGCCGGTCGATATTTCCCAGACCGTCGCTCCATTTTCATGCCGTTGTGCCTGGGCCTGGCTGCTCCCGGTTTTATGAGCCAGCTAATTACCAACGATTCCACTGGAAAGGAGACCAGAGGGATTCATTAAGGCAAGGAAAAGGGCCAGCTGAGGCAGCCAGACCTGCAAGACAGAGCGGGCACCACATTGCAAGCAAGAAAATTCAATAGTCGAGAGAGACCTGTGATCTCAGCCCCTGGCAGGCTGATGGAGGCTGGATCCAAGAAATTGGGGGTGGATGCACGTCCAGTCTCGGTGCACTGGAGAATCTGGTACGACGGCTGGGAGACGGCACCGTGGGGCAGAGCGGCAGTAGCTCCTGGTGCTTCCCAGGGACCACGCTCCTCTGCAGCCCTGAGGGAAAGCAGGAGGGTAAAGACACCCGGACACGGAGCAGTTGGCCAGGGGTGAGTGTGGGGCACCGAACTGAGGCACTGCGAGCATTACCATCAGTCCCAGAAGGCACCTTATACACGGATTAAGCCAGAGAGGCCGTAAGCTTTTACAAGCCCGAGCTCTCTTCATCAGATGCTGACGGCTCGCGAGAGCTTGCGCCTCTCTGACCGAGTCGTTCCATAAGGTGCATCTCTCCCCAGAGTTTGGACTAACACGGCTGACTGCCTCCGTGCCCTTTCATCACAGGAGCATTTACACCCCAAATCCACATGCAAATGGGATCCTTCAGCTGTATCTTCTCCATGCGGGGACAGTCCCGCTCTGCCTCTCCCCAGCTCCGGGGCCGGGGGCTCGGGGAAGGTGAAGGAGCACGTCTGAGGCAACGGAGACCCTTCTTGGGAACGAAGCTCAGTCAAGTGCCCGGGTGCTCCTGAGCAGCGTTTTCTAAACCATTTTGCTCCTGTTCTTAGAGACGAGGCCGGACTCTGGTCTCAGCTGCGATGGAGCTGGGTAAAGACACGGGACAGGAGGTGCCTGGTTTTGGAAGTACTCGATGTACCGTACCTGCCAAACACAGCGAACGCTACTGAGCAAAAAGCCTCGTCGGGGGGGATTGTCGAAGCACGTTGGCCGCGCGGGTCCAAACGCCTCAGCTGCTTCTCCCGCTCGACGTGAAAGCGCTTTGGTAAAAGCTTTTCGCCGACGAGTGCTGTCCGGATCTTGGTGCAAAATCTGCCGCTGCCCTGGGAGGAGCTGCCGCAAGTCGCAACCGTGCCACGGTTGCCTCCCCATAAAGGAAGAAGAAAATTGGAAAACTTTGGCCTAATCTCGCTGCGCTGTGTGCGAGGAGCTGCTGGCACGTCCCTGCCAAAGGCTCAGCCCGCGGTGAGGCACTGCAGGCAAAGCAACCCTCTCTCGGAGCGAGGGGGCATCTCCAGAAAGAGTTACAAGCGCCACGCGCCTGCGCTTACCAGGCCGGGCAAGGCCACCCCGGCTTTCTGATCAAGGAGCGGCATCACCATGTTCGCACGGTTCGTTAGCACCACGTGCTACTAATCGGGCCAGCTGCAGCCCTGTGCACACCTAGCTGCCCTGCTCGCAGGTCAGGGTCTGCTGAGGGCACCGTGGGGTTGCCGGGCGGACGTGCCCCCTGAGCTGTGTTTTGGAGAGGGGCTTTGGGGGATGGCAAGAGGCTCTTTGAAGACGCTGCCAATTAGTTTGGGGCCGTCCCCCACGCGGGACTGGGAGCCAGCCTGCAGTAGGTGAGGGCTTAACCGGTGTCTCTCTTCTAATTTGCAACACCCTCTTTTCTCACTGCGGGCCTGGTCCTGAGGCACTCTGACCCCACTCAGCACCCACTGGCTTCAGTAAGGTGTACAGGAGCTCAGGCCTCGTCTCTGCACCGGGGGCTGGACCCCGCCGTACAGAAATCGATGGAGGATTTGCTACCGGTTTCAGTGGGTGCAGAATCCGCATGACATGGCACTCGGCCGGGCAGTAGTCCCAAGGGTGTAATACCCCTGGGCTCTGAAGTCCCAGAGACCTGGAGTTTCTCTGCAGCAAAGAGCTGAGCAGTTTTTTCCAAGCATGAATACATTGGAGGCCAGGTTTTGTGGACATATTTTTAATCACTTGAGTGCTGTTAGCTGTGAATTTTGAGCAAGTATTCCCTAGGATACATGGAGCTGGTAGTTTGCACAATCCTTAATGAAGGTGAGGGCTAATGAAAATATTTGATTCTGGAGGCTTGGATTATCAAAGAAAAAGAAACCCTGCCATGTGTTTGCAGACAGTCTGGCTTCCATCTGATGATACTTCTGCTATTGCCCAAGCTGGCAATCTTTAGTATGCTTTGTATGTGTGAAAGTATCACGCGGGGAAGCTCGGTTAATAATTCCACCTTCTTCGCCGTCAAGCCAGCCCGAGCCCTTGGCTGCACTGCTTTGCATTGGGTTTATCATCTGAGCTCCCCCTCGCAGCTCACCTCAGTCAGAAAAAGTGATGATCGTTGCTCTCTGAACTGCGATTTTCCATGCTTGTTGTTACCAAGCAAACAAAACTCATCCTACAGCTGCCCGTCACCAATACGCTTCCGAGAGATTTCACGGAGGGACAAAGGGTGGTTTAGGTTGCAGGGTTTATTACGCTAATGCTAAAAAGGCAATTATCAGATTGAAAAGAGCCGTGGTGCCTTGAAGTGCCCTAGTGCTTGGATAGCAATGTATTCATGGATGGTCATGGCATTTCAGCTGTTTTCGTGGTACAGGACGCTTTCTTTATCCCTTTACATCCAACCGCTCCCCTCCCGCTGTGATGTTGCGCTCCCGTCGCTGGACAGCAGAGCGGCCTCAGCCCAAGCTGTTAAGCCTCTATGACAGTGTTGATGTAAGTGGGAAGGCTCCCAAACCGGGGCAACCAGTGCAGTCCGATCTCCAGGGACTTTCAGTATTAAAAGTCTGAGCTGCCCCCACGTGAGCTAGTGCAGTAGTTCCTGTAGCTGGCAGCGGTCGTGGGCGTTTATACAAACCAGCCGGCAGAAGAGCTATAAACCCACATTCGACTTGCGATACCCTCATGTGCTTTCCCATTGTGTAAAATTGCTACGGGTTAAACCTTGCTACAACTTAAGTGAATGTCAGAACTCCTCTGGGACCAAGATTTGGAGCTAAAACCTATGCACGTATTTAATTTTAACAGGTCACGCGCAAAGCCTGACATATAAGGGACCAAGCAGCATTTCTGCAATAGCTTTTATCCTAGCAAGGACTCGGATCTAGTCTGTGGGGAGGGCCAGACACAGAACCACTCAGCACGGAAACGACGGCCATCCAGCATTTTAATTACATTGCTTTCTTCCACAAACGGGGGGTAGGAAGTGAACCGGACAAGGCAAAACGTCCCCTTGTGCAAATTCCAAAATTCGGGTGTACATCGGGAACGACCACGGGGCAACACCATAAATAACAATGAGGCACAACACAGGTGGAATTGAAAATCAAATGGGAGAGGCCACACCAAAATACATAACACAGCCTAATGCACTTACTTGGGTCACGGTCCTCTAGCGGGTCGTCTTAGTGTTTACAACTGATGTGCGAGACGCACAAAAAGTTACACAAATACATAGGTAAATAGGACTCAATAGCAACTTTGGCACAGCTCACGAAGCACGGCACGTAGCATCCTGGTCTTGTTGGTGGGGTCGTTCTCTTTGACTAATGTGTTCCTGGTGTCTCTGGCAGGAGGGTTTTTGTTCCCCCCACCGGGCAAATGACACTTCGCTTTACAGAGACAACTAGCCTCGATATCAAGGCTAGCATCTTGGCTTAGCCATACAGGGGGCTTAAGTGTTGTTTCCTTCTGCCCAGGCATTTCTGCCGTGCCCAGGGCTGCGAGCCTGCAGAGTGTTTCCCTACCGGGCAGTACGTTACCATTTGCAAGTCAGATCCTATTCGTAGCCTTCAGCGGGCAGAAGCCATTGGCAACCTATGTGGGTTGTTATGCTGAAAAGCCCCTTTCCCCACAGTCCAGGCGAGCTCACCTCTTACCCTACAATGTGTGCGTTTGTAATGTCAGATCCCTCCAGGAGGTCACTCCACTGGACTTACACCTGGGATGAAGTTGCCACTGATGGACACACGCAACATGGTCACCTTGCCACTGCCGTACGGTGGGAGTGGAGCTCTGCTGTCACTCCGTCACATGGCTCTAGCTAACCACTCACTTTGCACAGCAGAAGCTAGGTTTTGTAATGGCAGTTCCCTGGACAGACACAAATGCCAGCTCCTAAGAAACGCTATGAATCTAGAGCGAGAGTCTGTGTTCTCTTATCTATTTTTAACATCCCTGAAAGCCAGGAGCACTCGACAGAGGCAGGTCACCAGATTTCCCACGAGCTGCTGCAAGGCACCTTCACCGAGGGCTGCACTGTGTTTTCAGCCCTGAAAGTTTTGCCCTCCTTTCCCTGGGAAGTTCGACTGTTGCAGGCGCTGATGCAGCGCTCCGCAGAGGAATTCTGTTTCAATGCAGAACTTACCAACGGCTTGTCTGTAATAGAAATAAATAAGACACTCTCATGCGGGCACATACATCGCTCTGGCAGAAAGGCTGTGGCCCGTTCAATGCTATGTACCAGGAATCCAGCCCAAGGAGTGTGGAAGGGACCTCACAATACAAGCCCTGGGAGGCTGCTATATACTCAGGCAGTCTTTGATATAGTTCAGCACTGCCGAGAACTAGATGTCATTGTTAAAGTGGGAAGGAGCATTTGCTGGATTGTGACGGAGACCCTGTCCCAGAACGGAACGGAAAAAAGAGGCTGGCAGTGAACGAAGCCAGCACCTCTGACGCTTCAGGAGTAATGGGAATTAAAAAAAAGGGAACATCAGAAGTCTTCAGTTCCTCACTGGGATGAGATGAAATACCGCATGTGATTTTCGGTTCGCTTGAGCTATATTTGAATCCCGGATTGATTGCCTTTCTATGTATCTGGGCACTGAGCCCGCTGCGTTTCCTTCAACAAATGAACGGAGCCCATTTGCAATTGGCAAACGGGGCTTAATGCAGACAAAATGAAGTGAGCTTTACGCTCCGCAAGCAGCCCTGGTACACGCACAGGTGGGCATCTGTTTAGCGCTCGTTATTATTCATATTGCCGTAGCGCCCAGGGCCCCGGTCCTGGATGACGACTGACCGCAGTGTTATGGAGGAGCAGGTGTTTTAAGCACAAAGCAAGTGTGGTCCCGCAGGCTGAGCTACACCTTGCAGAGCTGTCCCCGAATGCGCCCGCACCGCCCGCCGCACCATCCGGCACGTGCCGAGCAGCAATTTAACTCTTGCTTCCACCTGAATCCAAACTCCCATGAACGGATCTGGGAGTATTGGGGAATGTCCCACATGGCAAAAGGGAGATGTGGCTGGGGGAGAGCGCCTGGGGGGAGAAGGACACAATCCTTCCGAGCTGTGGTGGGGACAGCATCTGGTTTTTAGTGTAAAAGAAAAGTTACCAAAGGTTAAGCTAAGTTGTTTGGAGTATTACTGTGATGGCCACTCTGCTCGGGTGCAAGTCCCACCTACCAGCTCCAGGGACTCGTGGTATTTAATTAAAACGGGGGCGTATTGCTGCCGTTAACGAGGCTGACGCTCCCACCCCCAGGGGCAACACCTGAAATAACTTCTCTGAGAAGACACCTCTGCAGAAGGCCTTTATCTGTGGCGTGGTTTTGTCCCATTTAAAACAGAAACGAGGAATCGGCCGTGCGCGCCCTTCTCCGATGGGGGCAGATTGTTCTTCCTTTCGATTTTGCGACAGGGAGATCAACCGAGCTTCAGGTAGGCACGAGTCGGTGACTTCAACCCGAGGCGTCCCTCCCTCTCGGCCATGTCAAGGGGAGGGGGACAAAAGCAGAAAGATCTCGGGACAACCAGGGGAGCGTGACACAAGCAATGAAAACACGTGGCTTTCGATGAAGAAAACCGTCTTCCGAAAAAGAGCGTCTGCGCTCCGACAAAGCCTCCTCGCACGTGCCTGTGGCGCTCAGCTCAAAGAGGATGTCTTTCTTCAAAGCCCCGTAACACCCAAGTCCAACCTCATTCCTGAATCCTGAGCGAGACTGGCCCAGCGTTGCTATTCACATCCCGGCTGCTGGTTAGTTTGGTGAGACCCAGGCCTGAGAACGAGGCAGAAAATCTGCCCCTGCCCCGTGCCGGGGCAGCGATGACAGACCGGGGGCTTTGAGCAGGCCTGGTATTTCTGACGTCCGGTGTCCCAGAGGCCAGGTGGGCTAAAGAGCTGATCTGAGCCACGGTGGCAGCAGGTTACGAGGCAGCAGTTTGCAACAGAAACCCCCCTTTTCCCATCCCCGTCTTGCAGCTGGCACGTCGGATGCTGCAGGAATGTGAGGCCTGCGGACGGGGACAGATGCTTTCAGACCTGGAAGCTTTTCCCTCCGCAGATCCACATGGGACGTGGAGCCCTGAGGGACGTCTCCAAAACCCTGTCGGAGATGTCGCTTCTCAAGCACAAGCCTGGACCACCGGGCCTAATGTCAGCGGCCAGCAACAGAAGGGCCAGGCAGGACTCATGGCCGCAGGAGGAAGGGCAGGAATCAGAAGGCAGAGTCAGGAACAGCCCCAGCCTCTCCCACGTCCACCCTGCCGACGGCCGGGGAAAGGCAAGAGCGTCTCATTTAAATCACTGCCAGAGCCGGGCATGTGACAGGAGACGGGGACTTTCCCCTCCTGCGACGGGTCAGCGCCGCGTGAGCGTGTCTCAGGCTTGGCTCACGGCCCGGGCGGACGGCAGGGACAGCTCAGCGTTTCCGAACGAGTCTCCCCTCCAACCCCATCTTGCCGTGCTGCTCGGAGAGCCCCCGTCACAGCTGGTGCCCCCCCCCCCCCCCCCCCCCCTCTCGCCGCAGCTGGATGATCTCTCTGCCGTACCAGTCGTGCAACCTGGAGAAAGACGCCGTGCCTGGGCACACGCAGCTCTCCGCTGCCACGGGTCCCGTGCCACGGCTATTGCCGGAGGAGGCGCGTCGGCGAGGCGGCAAGGGAGGTGGCTTGGGGCCGACTTCGCAGCCGCTCCCCACGGCCGGCTTCCTGCTCCCCGAGTCAGCAGGGCCTCCGGGGATGCCCCCGTCGGGCAGGTCCTTCATGCCCGGGGTGTTATTCCACACCGCACAGCCGTTCTCCTTCAGGGAGGGACAAGACAGCCCCGGGGGTTTCTCCCGAGGTGGCGGCAGCTCCACAGTGACGGCCGCAGGGTCCGGTCCCAGGGCTGGCTTGCTCTTCCGGTAGATGGGCGACCTCCGATGGACTCTGCGGCAGCCGGGCAGGCCCCGCTGCATCTCCTCCAGCTGCTTCTCCAGCTCCTTCACCACCAGGCGCATGTAGTCGAAGCTGGCCCGCGACAGGGACTTGACCCAGGACTCCATGGCGGCCTGGCTCTCGGCCGCCAGGATGTAGGTGCGCGACTTGGCACAGCCGAACTTGATGGCGAAGGCAAACTCCTCCGCGGCCTCGCACAGCTCCACCGTGCAGCCCTCCAGGATGATGACGCCCACGGGCTCCCGGCTGTCCTTCTCCTCGAAGTAGAAGAGCATGTTGCCCTTCAGCACGAACCAGCGCTTGTGGTACGCCGTGTTGCGCTCGCCCTTCTTGTAGAGGAAGCCGGCGTTGTCGGCGGGGGAGTCGCAGGTGGCGTAAAAGGCCAGGCTTCGCTCATTCAGCTTCATGGCTCCGAGACCTGGGGAGAAAGAAAGAGAGGGAGGGAGGTTGGTACGACGCTGGGAGAGGTGTCCTAGCCCTGCTTCATCCTCTGAGCTACAAGCAAAGACCCATGAGGGTCCCAGCAGCCAGGCTGAAGCCACTGCCTCAGTCAGGCCCTAACGATGTTCAGAGCACCGTGGGTCCTGCCCCCGACACCGTGGACCCCTGGGGAGATGCAGAGACCCTATGCATCGTTCCCACTGCCTGCAACTGGGGCTGAGCAGCGGGTCCAGGGGTGAGAGTGCGAGTGCGGGGGCAGAGGGCAGGAGCGGTGGAGGTGTAGGAGGAGACGTGCGCGGAAATGTGGGGCGGGTGGAGTTAGGCTCCTGGATGGGAGAAGAGGCTGGGAAGCAATGCAGACGAGGAGGAAAAGCCGGCACAGCGCCGAGGGCGTGGAGGGCACGGGTGGATCTGCAGGGCGGATGGAAACGTGAGCAATGGGAACAACTGGCCTGCCGCCCCGTACCCAGAGATGCCATGTAACTGGGGCAGAAAGGTCTGTCCCAACAGCGGCTCGGGACGGATCTGTTAACACCCTGGTGACACCGTGGCTGGTGCCTGGCATGCGAGGGACTAATCCCAGCTCAGCTGGCCCTGCCCCTTTTCCCAGGGGTTCCCGGGAAGGGCTGTCAAATGCCCGCTGGGAGGCATGGGGCCAGGCTGCGGGATGAGGCTCTTGGCGGAGCAGCCAGAGGTCAGCCCGGGCCCCCTTGCAGTATTGATGCTGCTGGCTCTCCGCATGGCCCTGGTTTTGCACACACCCCTGCCCCCAAAACCTCCCACCTTCCAGGGCTGATCCCATCCAATGCCAATGGTCAGGCCTGGCTTGCAAAGCTGCCCATAAGGGATGAGCTGCTACCGAAAGGTCCCGTGGTAAACACGCTCCCTGCAAAGCCTGACCTGCGCTACCGGCAGGCAGGACCATAACCGAGCAGAGCAAAGCAGCGGAGCAGGTGTCTGCCTGGGGCAGGGACTACGCTGCGGTACCAGCTCTTCCCTCTTTGCTTACCGCTCTCGTGACGGCTGCCCTCGGCTCCCGAGCAAGGAAGTGAATTACCTTCCAGCGGAGACTGGCTAGTAACAACAGACCTCTGATGACCAAGACGTCCCGGCCAGCAAATGCTTTTGCTTTGCTCTTCCCAACGGCAGGTCTAAAAATATAACCCCAGAGCCAGGTTCTGCTTTGTTTCTAATATTTGCCTCACCTCCTGTGCACAGCTCTGCACGTGTGTACAAGCAGCAGCGCAAAGCTGACGCTTCTCTCCGAGATAGGCAAGTATTTAACAGCACTAGGGCAGGAGGACGGGAACAGAGATCAAGGCCAAAGCGACCAGGTGTCTCCAGGCGGGCACCCCTGGCTCAAGCTCGGGAGCCAAAGACCCCCGGACATCCATCAAGCTGCGCCTCTCTCCCTACCAGCTGCTCTTGAAAAACGCTGGCTTCAGCAGCGCCCAGGTCCAGAGCGGGGACCGGAGCCCAGGCGGTGGGGGGCCAGCCCCTACCGCAACCACTAGCCCCGCTGCTTCCTGAGCCAGCACCGCTGCCAGCCCCGGTCCCTGTTTCCCACAGGACAGACGCACACCAGCATCTGCGACGGAGTCTGGCCACCCCATCGAAGCAGCCGAAGCGAGGCGTGCGGGTCCCAGCAAAAAAGGCTGCGGGGCTTCCCCAGGCGGTCTGGGGGGACGTGCAGCCGGTGCTGCCAGGTGCTGTCTCCCACGGGAGACGTGCCCAACCAGGGTGCCCCCTGCCCAGCCTCCAGCATCAGGGCTGCGGGAGCTGGGATGCTCCGCGCCCCCTGCCCCTCTCCTCCCGGGCACGGCCAGGCTCGGGCCCTTTCCTTCCCCGACCCCCAGGGCATCCCCTCCTGGGCCCTTACCGGGGCAGGTCCAGCGACGCTGGCAAGGCTTTGTCCGGGGAAAGCGAGCCCAGCCCAGCTGGCCCCTCCCCGGTAAGGGCTGGCCCGCCCCGAGCACCGCCTCCCGAGCCCGGCTGCAGCCCGCGCCGCCCCTCCCCGGGCAGGTGGGGGGCAGGGGGCAAAGGGACGTGCCCAGGGGCACATGGGGAGGCTGTGGCGGAGGCCACTCGGGCTGTCCTCCGCTTTGGGGTGCTGGAGAAAGGCTCCTTCCCCCTGTGTCCTGGGGTGGGGGGTTGGCTGCTGGCACGGCGAGAGCCAAGAGGTCTCCGGTCCCGGCCTCGCAGGCTGCCTGGAGGGGAGCAGGGCTGTTCTCAGGGTGATGGGTACTTCCCTGTGCCAGGATGCCCGCGTGTTACAGGCTGGATCCCTGGGGACACAGTTATCTCCGGCCCTTGAGCACAAGGGAGAGGATTGGAGAGGGGTTTCCCCACGCCGTGGGGTTTATCGTCGCTGCTTTTTCTCCCCGTTTCCTTGACGGCTCCGAATCTCCTGCGTCTCAGCCTGGTCATGGGTGGGAGACCCCGAGGCCCTTGGCACACGGGGAGCTCCTCCGGCAGCGAACGAGGGCCCAGCTCGGAGGGTCTCTGCGGCGCAGCTGGGGGAAAGGCCCCAGGAGGTTAACTCAGGCGGGAGCAGCTTTGCCAGGCTACCGCCAAGTTTGGCATGTGAGGGGAGAGGGTGACATGCTGAGGTGTCCCCCTGGTTTTAGGCCAGCCGCTCAGTTGAGGGAGAAAGGTGTCAGCAGCCAGGACAGGCCATGCCTGGAGCAGTTCTCCGCAGTAGCCCCAGGGCACCTGGCAAGATGTGGAGGAGACTGAGGGATACTAGCAGGGCCGGGCATCTTCAGCTGGGGCAGCCCGGAGATGGATGGACCCTGGGCGGCCAGCTGTGAGCGGGGCGCGCCGGAGGAGGGCTGCGGGCGGCCAGGGCAGTGCGCGGGGGCAGGAGCCTTGTCTAACGGGCTTGCTTTTCTGCATCGGTTTTTCCTCCTCCTGCTTCAACTGTGCGGTGCTTGCTAAACCCTTGGGCTCATTGCTTGCAAAGGGGGACGATATTACTTCTCTGGGGCGCTCAGGTGATAGTTTCCTGGCATTAGCGGGGGGGCTGAGCTGCCGCTAGGTTTGTATGGATGCACGTGGCTTGATGTGGTTTTTTCATTTGATGGCTGTGAGAGAGCTCCCAGATAATTGGGCCCAGCCCTCGTTAGCGCCAGGAGAGGGCTTAGGAGCAAATCCGAAAAGCTGGTCCCGGATACTTAAATTGCACCCGCATCAGGGGGGAGGAATTCAAGGCACGCAGGGAGAGGGGGAATGCCCGTTGCTTTTCTCCAGAGATTTTTTTTCTCTCCAAAGAACGGCTGAGCGGCGCCCAGTAGAAGAGATGCACAAGGTCTTAATAAGGTCCACTGTTGTGTGTATGGGACCTACTGAAGAGGAAGAATGACCCCTAAATACGTCTTGAGAAGGATGTGTCACAAATTTGGGGACAAATGAGGGGAAATGACAAGTGGAGAAGAATGTCTAATAGGCTGGGAAGGTCTTGAATCACTCCAGTGGCCAGCAGAGAAAAGGCCCTTCTCCCTGGCTTCCTCCCTGCGGGCGGTTAAGGAGACGAAGGGGTGATGTTGAGCGCTCTTAGATCTACCTCGGTGTAGATGACCAGCCACAGAGGAAAAACATGTCCTTGGCTGAAAGACACGGGCTCTCTCGAGCCAGGAAGCAGGAGCGTACGGATTCCTTACATGGGACATTAGCTGGGTGGCACGTAAAAGCCTTGCACAACAGCCTGACAAATGTGTGATTGCTGCCCGCTCTTTGACAGATCATCACCCAGCCTTGCAAGCGGACACAATAGCTCTTGTGAAAGATGCCATTTTTTTCTCGTTCCTATTACCAGAACAGAACCAGCAATCGAAAATGGGTAAAGGTTTAATTTTAATACACCCCATGTGAAAAGCAAAGGCGTGCAACACCAAAGCCTACGTTACATCCTGTAATCCCATGAGCGACATCAAGAGTTGCATCTATTTAGGGCAAAAGTGAACTTGGCCTAGTATGATGTTGTAATTAGAGGAACCAACACGTCTGCAGACAACTGTGTGTTACCCTTGCCTTCCTTGGAGAGCAAAGCAGGTTAAGCATTGCAACCACCTGCACGGTTTGCTTTGCATTCACGAGCTTCCCCTATCAAGCGGAAAAAGGCAGTCTAAAGATCCATAAAACCATCCTTGCCTTATCTTCTCTCCTGAACACACACTCTTTGTCTGAATCTGGTTTTGATAGAAATCAACTGCTTTCTCATGTATATACCAGTCTTTCCAGCTCTGCTGAGAGAGGCTTTTTAGCATAACTGCATTAGGAGAGTCATGTTTAAGAACCACTCTAATTCCCCCAAGGCAGGAGTGAAATTGCAAGTGCATGGTGTTCTTCCCTTCCAGCTGACTCCTTTTACACGCTTACATCTTGTTGCATGTATTCCTGAACACAAAACCATTAACCACCCAGCTACTGCTCACCGGACAAGTGACAGGGGAGCCCAGCCACGCAGCAATGCACCTGAGGCTGTGAATAATGGAGGCACCTCAAGTGCCTTGACCCCAATAGGCAGGTTTGTGCATGTGAAAGTAGACACAAATGTGTCTGCGGGTCCAGGCGTGAGAGTTGCACGCCAGTCATAAGCCACCATGGAAATGAGTGTTGCTGTCTTTAAGCTGCGTTGGACAAAATGTGAAGATCGAGGCGATCCTTGCTCTGCGGAGGTCAGGGACTTTGGCTAGGTGTAGGGAGGGCAAAACGAGGGATAGGAATCCCAAAAGGCATTACCTTCTGGGTTTTTTGAATCACCTGCAGAAATTGGACTTGGCCTTTACCCAGACGCCCGTCTGAGCGTGTGAGATGGCAGCATGTCTCTGTTCTGCAGCAAAGGCAGCAGGAGGGTTTGGTGTCTTCCCAAAGGGCTTCGTTCCAGCAAGGGCTTGAGGATGATCAGATCGGTTACTCCCGCTGCCAGCTGACTGACTGTACGGCCGTAAGCCAGTCTGAAACCAGTACGTGGGAGATCTTTGCCCACACAACCCAGTTTGGTTCGAGCGCGAGGTCTCCATGCAGCAAACCGCAGAACACAGCACAGGGCGGGGGTGGTTGAGCCTTGCCCGCAGACTTTGTTTGACCCCCCCCCTTCCTTCCACGTAGTAAGTGAACATGAAATAGGGCAATGCACGCACCTCGTCGCCTCCCACACGAACGCCCCTTGCTAAACTACCGCGCCCTCGGCCTGGACTGCAGGGAGCCAGGCTACTTGATACTGAGAAGCCAAGCACAAAGGTAAGTAAGCAGGCCAGAAGAGCGAACTAATTAAACACAACCCCCTGGGCAGGCCGCTATCTGGCTGGCTCATTAATTAAAGAGGGTTTCCTCTCTTGTGCAGACTGACCTATTGTTCTGGCTCTGATGGCCTCCCATCAACTTAATCCAGACGGAGCTATCTAGGGATGGAAACATCAGTCCACACCCAGCCTGCTTGTTTTTGCACACTTTGGTCTCCACTTGTGCTGCTTATTTTGGCTGGGGAACGTGGAGATGTGTTGTGGTGTAACACGTGGCAAGTAAGTAGATAGACCTATCTCAGTCCATTCCTTCACGGCTCCCCGGCAGAGCCGCAGCAGTCATGGATGGCATGCATGAGCCTTGCCTGATCGGATTTGTGTAAATCAAGCAGGACTGCTGAAATCAGTATCTCCCCTGGGAACGAGACCACGGCCCGGCACAGGTGGATCTCAGAAGCTGCAGCTACACTGTGTATGGGGACGTGGGCATACAGGTTATTTTTATTAGGGTGATTTTGTAAGCTCTGTGCCCTGAGCTTCATCTTGCGCTCACCACCTCTGCGTCGCCCCGTCTGGAAAACAGTCTTCTGAAGCAGCCGAGAGAAAATGGCATTGTTGCAAGAATCTCTTAGCCCTCAGCATCCCCTCTGGGGCTTGACACCCAAGACCTCTTTCCAAGGCAGGCTTCAGCGGTACCTTGTCTGGGTAGTGATGGAAATTGCAAACTATTTCAGAGCCCCACGTTTTGCCGTGTTGGGGAACAAGTGGAAGGGAAAGGAGGTGGGGTTGCTTTAACAGCGGGAATGTCAGACTCCAAATTTTGAAGCTGGGAATTGTAATTGTTTAAAAAACTGGGAAATTCGCGTTTTGAGCAGTCTGAGGTCATGGGCGAGGGGAAACTGGGTTTGTTCCCTTGTCCCGGGTTTCAAGGCAGGGAAGACTGTTCTCATGCCAGCTGTGCCACAGCCTTTCTGTATGACCTTGGCCCAGTCACTGAAGGCGCGTTCACCCTGCCCAGTGCAGCGCCGTGTCAGGATGCAGGAGCGAGCTCTACGTTCGCAGCAGGGCAGGGCTCTGCCGGGGCTAATTTACCACGAGATGCCCTCGGCAGGTTTGGGGTATCTCTGCAGCACTGTGCAGTATAGGCACAGCCTTTCAATACAGGGGACCAGCGTCTCCCTGCCCCCCAGGCTGTGATCTATACACTGATGACCGGGAGGCACTTATGATGCCAGGGACACGTGTTAGGAAAGGCAGGCTCAGCAGTCAGGGGTGGTGGTTTGGGCAGGCTGTTTAAACATTACCCAGAGCATGTGAGGTCAGGACTTCCTGCTTTTGCTGAATGACTGGAGAGTCAGTGGGTTTATTACGCAGAGACCGGAGCTTAAACACTCAGCGAAGAGAAGAGACTTCTGAGTCACTGACTGGCCTGGGTTTGTGCAGCATGCACCGCAGCAAGCTGGACTGGAAGGGCCTGTGGGCTATAAATAACAATGCTCTGAGGCTTTCGGGGGCGTCTGGTAATAGCTACTGGCCTCCACCTCCTGACAAGCGGCTGGGAGAGTGAGCTAGAGGAGAAGGGTGGGCTGGTAACGTGCTCGCTGACCTGCAAGGGCCTGGCTGCCCACTCACTGTCCCTGGGATGGTGGGGGAAGTCCTGAGCCCCCGCAACGTCAGCGGGAGATTTGCGACAGGCTACGATGGAGCCTGACTGCTACCCAGGGTGGCCAGCTCAGCTGTTTTCAGTGGGAGCAAGAGGCAGGAACGTACCCTCCGTCTTTCCCTTCCGCTTCTGGCCCAGCGGGGACTGGAAAGCCAGGTCTCCTGCATGGCACGGCGCTTCCTCCTCTATCCTTACGTTTCGGTGCAAGTGCCTGGCGCTGCCCCTCGGAGCTGGGCTCTGCAGTGCCCCCGCCTCATGGAAACATCTGGATTCCAGCTGTCTCCGGCTCCTGCTTCCAGTTCATGGCCGCTAGTCACAGAGGAGAGGAAACGTGCCCGAGACGAGCACCAGGAGACCATGCAGGCTGGGCTCACTTCTTTCACTCGGGAGGTTCATGAGTGCTTCCTCAGGCCACGATCAGTATGAGTCTGCCCCCACTCCTCCCCTTCATGTTACTAATAAGCCAGCGGAGAGGCTGCAAGAGCTCATTTCCAGCAGAACTCCAGCGTGCTGGGTTCGAGTCTCGTGCACGCTGCCGTCGTGCCAGGTCTCTGAGATTGTCTCCCATGAGATCCGAGTCCCCTCGCAGACAGCACGTGCCTGCTCTCTGCTGTCATTTTGCAAATGGCAAGGGAAACCCCTGGCAAGGTGACCCTCCAGCACGGTGATGCTCAACCCGGGGCCCTGAGATCCTTTCAGTGTCAGGTGTGCAAAGAAGAGAAACCCAGAGACCTCGAATAGGATGCCATAGCATGAAGAACATGTTGAGCCGTTGTGGTCTTGCTGAGTTCTTTGCAACAGCAGAATTGCTTGATTATTTTTCCACAGTCAAGCAATGAGTGAAAAGTAAGCACTGGCATTTTCTAAGGGGTGCCGTAAGCCTGGCACGGGGTGCCTTGAGTCCAAATAGGAGCTGCTCTCCACAGAGGCCAACAGGCGCTGGGTAGCTCGAGTGGCAAGGGTCTGTCTGTGGTACCAAGGCAAGGCACGTCTGGTTTGCAGATCCTCCTTGGAAGCCACGCGGAGGATGCCAGCATGCATTGTGCACAAATGGAGCTCTTGGGTCAGAGGTGGTCTCTTTTATGATGATTTCTTCGCAAGCTTTTGGGTACACGCGCCCTTCTTGAGGCCGAGTTCTCCCAGGTAGAAAAGAAACTTCATTTTGCACAGGGGAGGTAGAGGTGGGAGTTTATTCCCCTGGGAGCCTCAGGGCCCTTTGGCGAGAGGGCCGCTCTGTGATGCTCGGATGAGGCCGGCTTCTTCCCTGGAGGTGTCCGAGGTCAGACAGGGAGGTGAAAGCTTCTTCTTTCTTGGCTATTGCCTCCGACCTCCAGCATATCTCCCTGAAGCACGCGTGCATGCCATTTTTGCAGCAGCTTGTTCACTCTTACTCCTAACAACAATTCAGGAAGTGAAAAAACTCCCCTGAGCACCGCTCCTGGCAGGTGACGGATGCATCGAAGCACAGGTGTCCGGCGTGCCAGCTGCTTGCCACGCACCGCCGTGGCATCGCTGTTGCAGCGCTCTGCCCTGCTCCTGTTTTGCCGCAGCGAGAGCCGGACGTGCGGCGAATGCAGGACGAAGCGTCCCCGCTTGTCCTTGCCGGAAGAGGGTCGTCCTGATCTGTGCCTTGGCACTCCCCCCGCCGGAGCTGGAGCTGGAGCGTGACTTTGTTCCCTGGGCTGGCCAGAGGCAGATGAATGAGGAGGCTTTCAAGAGCTGATGCCCTATAAAAAGCTCTTGTTTGAGACAGAAAACAGGTCTCCGACACCCTGCGACAAGGCCCCGCTAGATGGCACCTGGGGTCCACTTATAGCTGCAGCCCTTGCCTTGCACACCAGAAATGCGGGCAGCAATCCGGCCTGCAGCTTGCCCCTGCATCCAGCCCCGGAGCACCTTGCGGCGGAGCAGCGCCCGGGGCGGGGCGGGGCGGGGCGGGGCGCGTGCTCGCCCTCGCCCTCGCCCGTGCGCGCAGGTGGCGGCTATTAGCCGCGGCTGCCCGTAGCAGCTGGGGCTCG
>NW_005841833.1:3991474-4008645 GCF_000455745.1 Alligator sinensis | reverse complement strand
CGGCCCGCGTGTGTGTGCACGTGTGTGTGTGTGTGTGTGCGCGTGTGCATGTGCATGTGCATACTCCCGGCACGGGAGCAGTGTGGGCTTGAAGTGCCCCCTCTCCCTGGCCGCCGAGGCGGCAGGACAGGTGCACACGGACACGCGTGCGCGCGCGGTCCACGGCAGGGAGGCCCCTGTGCCCGGGGTCACGGGTGGTAGTGGCGTTCCCCGCCGCGCGTGGCCGTGGAGCACCCGGCGCGCGCCCACGTCCGCCTGCGCGCCCAGGGCGCGGGCCCAGCTCCAGCTCCAGCGCCCTCAGTTGAAGTTGAAGCGCCCGGTGACACGGGCTGAGCCCCGTCTGGAGCTGGGTCTTCTGTCTCGCCTGGCACTTGTACGCTGCCTGTACCGGGACACGCACACGCGCTGGTTGACTGAAGTCCCGTACGCTCGCACGTCTGGCGAAGCGAGTGCGGCTTTGGCGTGCTTGTTTTCGTAGCCGGTCTCTGAAGCACGTTCACGTTTAAAGGGCGCGTTGGGAGGAGAGAAAGGGGAGGGAGGGAAGCGACCGGCGAGAGCAGGCGCGTGTGCCGTTCTGGGGACGCAGGCCCGCGTGCGCTCTGGCCCGTCTCCCCTCGGCGCGGCGGGTGCCCTCGTCCGCTGTGAGCAGCACGCGCGCTCTAGGGGCCTCTTGGAGCGAGCCAGGCCGGTGGCGCTCCTCTAGGTCGGTGTTGGATGGAGATGAGGATCGGCCCGCTTATTCCCGGAGCGCGTTGTGTGAGTGTGCACGCGTACGGCTTGGGTTGCTTTCCCTGCGCTGTGTAAATCGGTGATAACTCCACCCGAGTCAGTTGGGTTATCCCAGCCTGTACGGAGGAGCAGGAGTCTGGGTATTTTTAGTCATGCTGGGAGACCTCCCAGTGGCTTTTTTTGTACAGAAACATTTTAAGCTCTCGCAACCTCATCGGGCTCGGTCCAGAAGATGGTTCTGATGCGGGCCGGGGAGCCTGACGGGAAGGGTCTAGGGGCAGGTTTGTCAGACAGCATCCGTGTGCCCGCGAGCAGGGGGAAGAGACAGCCTCCTGGGGAGAGCCGTGAAGTGCTGCACCCTGCTTCCGCGCAGCGAGCACGTCGGGGTGTTTCAGGCCGGGCCGTCCTCCCTTCTGGGTCCGAGCTGCTCTTTTCATAATGGATTGCAAGACAGGTGCGTGTTGGGGGGAGGATGTGTGCCTGGATCCGCAGGGCCGGCTCTGAGGAGCGTGCGCAGAGCGTCTGACCTGACACCGGACACTTGCCTGCGAAGGCAACGTGGGTAACCCCATCCCCTCTCCTCCCTGGCTCCGGCTGCCTGTAATCCTGGAGCGGCGAAGGGGGTTTCAACGCGGGCTGCTGTTGGGAGCCTGCAGCCCGGTGCCTCGTGGGGGTTGCTGGGCCACATCCAGCCAGATTCAGCTAGGCTCCCAAGTCGTGACAGTCTTCAAACTATTTGGCCTGTTTTTGGGGGGGTTTTTTCCCCCTGCTTGAAAGAGCTGGTTCACTGTGTCAGGGGAACCTAAGTTGGAAGCTAGGGCAGGAAACAGAGTTGCAGCATCTGACAAAGTGAGCTTCAGCACGCAAAGGCTTGTGCTATAAATATACGTGTGTGTGTGCATGTGTCTCTAGAAGGTGCAAATCTACCCTGCCTTCTAGGAAACGGAGAGTGCCTGGCATGATGCTGCAGCAATGCAGGACCCGGCGCGGGGGCTTGAATCTGGCTGACGGGGCGGCCGGGGAAGCATGAGGACCCGTGGAGCCAGGTGACATGCGCCTTCCAGGGGCAGGGAGGGGGGAGGCAGGGGACACCTTGCAACAGCTGGAGGGAAAGCCGGCCTGATGGCACCCACCTGCCAGCATGCCCCGTGCCCGGGCGCAGCCTCCAGACAGAGGTGGGGGCACGGGGACAGCAGCGCGTCCTCGCTGCTGGGGTGCTCCCTTTAAGCTTGCAGAGCTGCCTGAGGAAGGCTTAGGCTCCTCCCTGGCTGCTCCCTCTTTGTGATTAAATTCTCTCCAAGAGGCTCAGTTTCCATCTGACTCTGTGAGCCGGCCTCCGTGCCCAGCACGCTGCCAGCCCGTCCCTCCAAGGTGCTGGCCTCACTCGGCATAGTCCCCTTCACGCGTGTTAACCCACCGGGCATCGATGGCTTTACTCCAAGGGTACCGAGCGCACCAGCGTGGCGAGAGGTAAGTCGGACCCAGCCTGGGGACTAAATAGTCCTAGCATTTGAACAGCGCCCATTGGGTGAGAAACCATGCAGCCGGAAAGCCCTGGCTTCCTCCTCTGCCTTGCGAAGAGCCCTTAGTTCTGTGAAAAGCGAGGGAATCACGAGAAAACCTGGTCTGCCCTTGCTGTTTGCAGGGAGTGTTTGCTCTTTCTGTGTTTTTGGCCCCGGCAATGGAAGCATGGGACTTGGTTTCATTTTCGAGTTGAGAAGCCCTAGCTCGGGGTTGCAGCGTTCGGGGCTGCTGGATCTGCGTGCGGCGTTCAAGCGGTTTATCCTGGCAGGACAGCCAGAAAGAAAAGGCACGTCTTCGGGTCCAGAAACGCTGGTGGTTCTGTCTGTCAGCCGCTGCGTTTCGCCACGTTTGCTTTGATGGCGTGCTCTGGAAGTCGGCGGGTCGCCTTTGCATGTGCGCTAGATGGGAAGTCCGATCCCAGCGCCCTCGTGTCTCGCCTTGACCGCTTGCCCTGAGCGAGGTCTGCGGGTCGGTCCTGGGGTCGGTGCCGAAGACAGCCCTGTTTGCTGGCCCTGCAGCGACGGGTGGAGGCCAGAGGGGTAATAACGGAGCTCCTGCCTCTCTCGTCTCGGTCTCCCTGAAGTCAGCGGAGAAAGCGCCATTGATTTCCCTGGGAATCGGTGCCAGTCATGGGAACTTGAGCCCAGCAGATCATGTGGTCGTGTTGATAGGATCACTACTTCTGGCAGCGGTCATGTAGAGTCTTTTTAATTTGAGCTCACATTAGCAGAGAGAGATTTGCTAGCCTCCTGCAACGGGCTTGCTTGCAGTCCGGGCGCGAAGCTGCAGTCACCCAAAAAACACTTGTGAGCACGGGGGAGTGTGGAGGTGCTGCTGGGCATCCTCCCCTTGCTTCGTGACCTGCCCTGGGGAGGGGGGTGGCTTTGCTTTTGTATAGTATGAACGGTGGGCTCAAATCTCTTCCCCCCCCACCTTGGTGTGTCTTGAGAAATGTCGGGAATGTGAAATCTCCCTTTTGTCGGCTCGTTCGGATGTCACAGAAAGGTTTATCAGCAGCTTGCTCAGCCGGGAGAGGAAAGGGCAGCATTGCACAAGCTCCCCAAAGAGGCTTTCTCCCAGGTGGGAGTAAAACCTGGCCGTTTAAGAGCCCGGATAAATCCCCCTCCCCGCCGGAGCAGGCCGGCTCTCGCTCCCCCGCTGCTCGCGCGGCCGTGAAGCCCACCGCCTGGGCTCGGTGCAGGTTTCCGTGGTGGTGGAGACCTGAATCTCTCAGGAAACAAAACAAACAGAGGACAGGGTTGGGGTTTTTTTTTCATATCTAGAACTTGAGCTATCGTCAAGAAGAAAAAAAGTGCAAGGCTTCACTTCCCCTTTCTCTCGAGGCATGTTTCTGGGCCTGGCTCCCGGACAGATGTTGTCACGTCCCCTGGCGAAGCGTTGAGTGAGCACCTCCGGGATGATTCGCAGCCTGCGGAGCTGGAGGGAGATGCTTACAGGCCTGGAGCAGCCCGGCATTGCCCGGGCATGTCGGTGCGGGGCAGACACGGGGATGCCCTGTCAGACGGGGACCTGGACACAGGGCAGGGGTGGTTTTGAGGCTGGGTCGGGGTTTCAGAGGCTCTTGGCTCTTCTCTCTGAGGTGCCGTGAATCCCGGGAGCGTGCGCTGCTTTTTTGGCTCGTCCGAGGCAGAGACCTGCCACCTTTGCAAAGCAGAGACCCGCCGTGGGTTGTGTGTAGGTGTGTGCATTCGTGGGGAGTGGGAAGGAGCTTTCGAGACGAGGAGGAGACGGTTTGGCCTCGCCCTCGTGCCTGAAATGCCAGCCCGTGGGACGCAGGGCCCCTGCGGAGACGTGCGCTGGGGTTTGGGTGGGCAGGAGCCTTGACTTGGCCCTTCCCTGCGTGGTGGTAGGTGGTGAGTCTGGCGTGGGGCCCGTGGACGGCTCTCCCCTCCTTCCCGCTGGAGGGGTGACTTCCCGGGGAAGACACCAGGGGCAGGAGGCCAAGACCACTCTATAAATGTCAAGCAGCCACCAGATCTTCATGGCTCTGGGCCTCCCTGTCTGCCGCCGGGTTTGACCCTCGTCCGGCAGGTGGAGGCCTCTGTGCTCTGCTCCAGCCCCTCCTCGAGGCCGGGGAAGTGGCTCCAAATGTCGCCGTGACCTGGAGCTGCGCTTGCTGGAGGTCAAGCTCATCCTGTAACAGGGCAAGTGTTTCGGGGCGTGCTGTATTTCACGGCGTACGGTTTTTACTCCCCTGCGGAGAATGAATAGCGTCGATACATCCAGCTTGTTCCCAGGCGTGTGCACAGGAGGGTTTTACGTGCCGTGCTTCAAACGGCCGGCTGCACGCTAGGCCAGGGTTTCCATCCCTCGCCACCTGGTCCTGAGAGCTTCCTCGCCGCGTGTGTTTGTGTTTCTTGGGGGACTGTCCTGCCCCAGGCCACAGCTGCCTGCCATCTCCTGGCTTCCTGGACTGCAGCAAAGCAACAGAGGGGAAAATCAAGCCCATCCGACACCAGGAAGTCCTTTTCCCTCCAGCACGTAATGGGAGAGCGGAGCTTATTTCCGTGAGATGCGGAGAAATCACGGGGTCTGCAGGAGGAGGAGGTCAGGTCTGCGGACATGGGAATGTCCTGGTTCGGGGGTGAAGCCGTGCTTGCTCTTGGTGTTAGGGTTTAGGATCAGACCATCGTGACAGGTGGGTCCTCTGCCCGCGGTGGGGTTTATGGACACTCCTGGGAAGCTAATCTTGGAGACAGGGCAGCAGTTTAGTGGGACTGGGGCCTGTTCCCCCCAGTGACCTCGATGCATACAACTCTCACGATGCTGAGGTCTCGCTGCCAGGTGATATCCGAGGTGCTGCTCTCACCAGAGGCGAGAGACCGCGTAGCCTTCATATCCCACGCTATTGGCATCTGGGCCTTCGCATGAGAAGCCCTAGCTCAACATCCTGAGTCAACCTTTAAAACAGAGGAAGCGCTGGGAGTGTGTTTCCTACTATACCGGCGGCTAAAAAAGTACATTGTACTCTGAAACACATTTCCACCGGCTTCCCCCTCCTGCTCCCAGCACCCCAGCGGTGTGCCTGGGCCCTGCGTTTGTGCATGTCGCAGGAAACTTAGGCATGCAAACCACCTTCACCCAGTTCACATGCAAATGCAGCTGGCTCCTTAATGAAGGTGGGTGGAAGATCTGTCCAAAATTGTGAGCAAATCATCTGTGACCAGATGCCTTCCTCTAGTACGGAAGATGCCTCGACCAAGTGTTTTCTAATGGCTTTTCCCTGCTCTTCTGAAATGGGTGTGCTCTCGGTTGCCTCTGGGGCCGTCTGGGAACAGGCGGCCACGTGACGGGGACGCGTGGCCGTTACATCAGAACGGGTCGCGTTCTGCCGCGGGGCTCGGCACGGCTCGGCTCGGCTCGGCTCGGCTCCCCCGCCCTCGTAGCCCACCGAGGCATCGGGGTCTCTGCGTCTCCAGCGCAGCCTTTCCGGATCCGGGGCGGTCGGGGAAGGCGGCCTCGGCGCCTCCCCGTTGAGCCCGTCCGGAGTCTCCGCGCCGGAGCAGCCGGCTGCCATCGCGCAGGCCGAGCGCGCGTGTTGTCTGCGGGAGGAAGCGAGCGCCGTGCCGGAGGATGCTGAGTCACTCGCAGGCTGGCAGCGCTGATAGAAGGGGGCCCGAGCGGGGGTGAATGGCTCGGACGGTCACGCTGACGCACATCCACGCTGCGCCCAGCTCTCGCTCCGGGGCTGCCGTCTTCCTGTGTCGTCTCGTGTCCCATCAGGTCAAGCGACATCCTGAGCGCCCGCGGCGATTCGGGGCGCGTTGGGCAACACCAGGCTGGCGCGGCGCCGATACCATCTCCCTGCCACCGCGCAGGAAGTCCCGTGGTCCAGCTTCCCAACGGGTCGCGGCTCCGTCACGCCACTGCTTGCAGACGAGGAGGGAACGCGTCCGCGGCTGCGCTGAGCACCAGATCTCCTTGCTTGTTCTGGGCAAGCCGGGGACCCTCTTGGATGCCTCAAAAGAAATAGAAGCCATTCCCAGTGCCCATTCTGCAGCCCGGGAATGGCAGGATACGTAGCTCGGTGTGAGAGGAGGGTGTTCCCTGTTCGTACAGCATGCTGGCTCCGATAAATGCTCCATGCAGACAAAAGGTACGGTGGTCCGCCGGCTCAGCCCCACCTGCCACGGCAGAGGGGCGAGTGGGAGATCGCAGATCTAATGCAGGTGGCTCGGGTTGACCCGCGCGAGATTGGTCCGTGCCCAGGACGGCGGGCCGGGGAGCTGGGTCTCCAGGCTGTCGCGCACCTGCAGCTCTCTGCGGGAACGTGATAGCGTTGGAGGACGGTGGAAGGTGACTGGAGGGGTTTTGGCACGTGGTGGGGTCTGCCTCCCCGGGCCGGCCTGGCAGATCTGCTCCGGGGAAAGAGGGCTTTGGAAAAGAAGGCCAGTGGGACTCTCAGGATCGCACCCCCTTTGAGGAAGGTGTGACCTTGCAAACGTCTGCAGCCGTTGGGTGTAACGTGCACTTGTATTGGCGTGCGGGGCCCGTCCGATCAGGTGCCTCCTGGGGGGGATGCGAGGCCTGCGGTGATGAACTGGGGACCTCCGGCACTAAAAGCACGAGCCCCAGGCCTAGCTCTGTAGGAGGTGGCTGTCAGCAGCCTGGTCCCTCTGTGTGAGCACGGTGGGGCGCTTGCAGCCCGCGGGTGGGCCTGCATGACGGGTACACCTGCCGGGCCAGAATCCAGGCCTCTCTCCCGTGCCACCAGACCTCTGCGGAGCCGCCACGACTATGAAGAAATAAAAATGCCGCTTGTGTTGCTGCCTTCAGGAGATAGGACTCTGGGTGATCTGACGTTGGCCTCCGACTGCGGATTTCACTGCCACCTTCTTCCTGACTTGCACCGGCAGCACGAGGAGAGTTGGCCCCGAGAGCCTGGCTGCTAAACAGCAAGGTGCCTTTGTGGTGGGCTCTGCTCCAGCAGCGCCTGCCCCTGCGCCGGCCGGCCAGCCGTCTCCTTGCAGGATTGTCCAACGAGCGATCCGCCCTGGAGAGGAAGGGGTCTGGAGGTCTGGCTGCTTTGCGGGCCCTCCCCGGAGAGCACGGCGAGCAAGTTCGGTTTGCAAAGGAAAGGGTTCCCCGGTGCCCATTCTGCATTGTTATTCGGCCGCCTCGCCAGGCCCACCCGAGAGATGCAAGCGGGGGCCCATGGAGGAAGGATGCAGCAAAGGCCGAGGGCTGGCAAACGGAGCCGGAGCTGACACGGGAGCGTGGAAAGCACAGATGGGAGCCCCAGCCTCGGGGTTATTCTGGTTCAGCTGGTGGCACGGATGAAAGCTGCCCGGGTTTGACTCTGCCAAGCAAAAGCTTCAACCCAGCAGCTCCTGGAAAACCAGGCCGAATGCCCAGAGCTGCGCTTGGGGGTGGAAGGGGGCAGGTGGCCTGTGTCTGCCTTGGGAGCTTCCTCAAGGTCAAGGCTGCCTGCAGAGTCCTTGCCTGCGCCGCTTTGCACCTTTCCAGCCAGCAGTGGAGATACGGAGATAAGCCAGTGGGGATCGGGCCCGGCTGCGATACCAGAGGTTTGCAGCCCACGAGTGAATATTGCGAAAAACCAACACGCTAGAAACCCCCTCCTCCCCGCTGGGTGAAGCGCTGGGCAGCAAGGAGCAGTCCTGTGTGTGGAGAGCCCCGGCGGGTGAAATACCCGGGGGTTGTGGGCAGGTGACTTGCAAGACGTGCCGCCTCTCCCAGGTGGTTTGGGAGCGGTGCCCGGCTCGGGGGCACCATGCCCAGAAGAGCAGAGGGTTTCAGAGGGCAGGGACGTGCCTGGGGGAGACAGCTTCTGTAGCTGGAAAGGCTCCGAGGTCTCCCTCTGCCTTGTCTGAGCGGTACAGGAGGCACTTGCCCCCGCCCCAGGGCAGCTAGCTGCCCCTGGCTGGGCTGCCCGCGTACCCATGTCCCCATTTTGGGACAGGTGCTCCCGCCATGCACCAAGTGCTGTGATTGCTCCTGGCCTGGCTTCCCGCCCAGGGGCTCGGCCTCTGGAGAAACGACACTGGAGACGCAGTGAAACCCAACGCGGCTGTCAGCCAGGGGTAGAGCCAGGCCTGGGTTGGCATGGAAAGGAGCTCTGTGCAGCGGGGATCTGCTTCCTGGCACGCCTGGCCAACGGGGGTTGTGTCGTCTGAGAGGCAGGGAGACCGAGGCACGGGGCAGCTGCGCGATGTGCCCTTGAGGCCACCTCCCCTTTGCTCCCCGGAGAGGAGCGCCTCGCTGCTGGGGAAGCAAGATGTCTCGTGTCGCCCCTGGCACTAAGATGCCGCGGGCACCAGAGAGAGCAGGGCATCGTGGCCCCGGCGCCTGGGGTGTAGCCAGCCTCTCTGGGCCCCGTTCCCTGTCCCTCGACTCCCCCAGGCAGAGGCAGGGAGGATGCAGCTCTTCCTTAAAGCAGCTTCTTGCCCTCTGTCTGAGCTCCGCTTGCACACGGCCAGTTCCTCAAATCCTTTCCCCCTGCAGCGATTGGGTGTTTGTCTGAATACAAAACCCCGGGGTCTGAGCGGGACTGGGGCTGGTCTCGCGCTCGTCCCAGAGCACCGCTCTCCCTCGGTCCTGCGTGGCCCTGGGCAGTGGGAGCACTGTTGCCCAGGCTCCGTGGTGTCTCCCCTGCTCCCCTTCCAGCAGCCGTGGGGACAAGCCGCCGCGATGCGGCCCCCCGGCTCCTAACCTCGCTCTCCGGCTCATCCAGGAAGGCCCCTCACTTCGCCCTTTGTCTTTTGCAGCCTGCCGGAATCGCTCCAGCCACGGCAATGAATGGGCACACGTTCGCGGCCGGCCGTCCAGCGCATCCCCGCGGCTGGCATGAGTTCTGCGAGCTGCACGCCATCAGCACGGCCCGGGAGCTCGCCCGGCAGTACTTGCGCTTCGCCCACGAGAACCCCCACCATGAATTGCTGGCGGCCGAGAGCTTCTCGGTGCAGTTCGCCCACCTCTTCCAGCAGTACTTCTGCAACGAGGTGAAGGAGGGCTTCGCCATGAGCCAGTACCGGTTCCTGCCCTTCAGCCGGGTGCGCGACTACCGGGAGACGGGCCGGCGCCACACGGACAGCTCTCTGAGCACGGTGGCTGCCAAGGCAGAGGTGGAGCTGAGCGCCCGCCCCGACCAAGCTGACAGGACCCCTGACACTACGCCGACCGGCCTGCCCAAGGCCTGGAGCTCCGAGGAGCTGACGGGTCCCACCTCCCCGCTGACTGCCCGCCGGCATTTCTCCTTCACCCACCTGCGCAGGAGCTGGCGCAACCTCTTCCGCCGGAGATCCTCAGAGGCCGTCTCTGGCGAGGGCGGGGAAGGGGAGGCCTCTGAACCCGTGCTTAAACCTGGCCTGAGCAGGAGGATTCTGCCTTGGTCGCGGGAGCAAGCCCCCGAGGCACGCAAAGAGGGGCTCTTGAGGTACGGGCTGGTGGATGAGACCTCCATGGACAGCGGGACGCGGTGGCAGCGGTGCCGGCTGGTTCTGCGCAAGGCGGGGGCAGCCGACGGCGAGGACCACGTCCTGGAGCTCTTTGATCCCCCCAAGGTAAGAGACTGGCCATGCCTGGGACCTCCTTCCCCGGGCGCTGTCGTGTCCGAGGCTTTGTAAATCGGTGCTCTGCTTTTGTGAAGAGACGTGGCCTGGTCCAGGGGCCAGTGGACACTTCCCGGGCTGGGGCTGGGATCTGGGGGTCTGTCGGGAGGAGGCCAGCCAGGCTCCAGTGCCTCTTGTGGGATTGGCACCAGCTGATGTGCCTGACGTAGGGGGTGGGGAGCGGAGCCCTCCTTGGGGTCCAGGATTGGGCCCGCGGTGGGCATCTCAGTGCAGTGCTCGTTGCAGCGTGGCTGCCCACGAATGGAGCCGAATCGGCTCCAGGCTTGTCCCTGGCTCCGGGAGCTCCCTGGCACATGCTCCCCGTGAGCACGGCTGAGCCGGCCCGGCCCGGCCCGGCCCTGTCCAGCCAGCACACCCGTGTCCCGTTAGCAGAGGACTCTGTGGAAGCTGACACCAGCCCTGAGCCCACGCCTGCTTTGTGACCAGCCCGGTGAGGAGGGCTCTCCCCTCGCTTGGCTTCCTCCACGGCTCGGCAGACATCGCTGCTCAGACCCAGCCACGGCCTCGGGCTGGTCGGAGGATTGAGCGTGGGGACCAGGCGAGAGCCAAGTGGATGCCAGGACAGGATGCTTTGTGCCGTGGGCCCTGCTCCCTAGTGAGATCAGCTCTGTTGTGAGACCTGTTTTGCCCCGGTCCGGAGCATTGCTATGATGAAGGCAGGGCAGCGCCGGTGCGGCCTTTCCTAGCCAGCCTCTGTGTCTAACAGGGGCCTCCTTCTCCCTGAGGCATGGAGCACAGAAGTGACTTGACCAAGGGTATGTGGCGAGTCAGTGGCAGAGCTGGCAATGGCATTTGGGGGCTGATTCTGCCATTCTGCTGGTGAGACTATTGATGGGGAGATTGGACCCGTCCTGTTCTCACTCCCGTAGCGTCGGTGCTGTCGTGTGGGTCCCAGCAGCAGCTGTGGGATAGGAGCACCCTCCTCTTGCACCCCTGAGCAAAGCATCCCCCCACCCTGTGCCAGAAAGGGAGAGGGGACCTGCTTCCAGCTGGAAAGCTGCAGCATTTTGGGGCCAAGTCCTGTGCTGGGAGAAGCCCATAGCAAGTCTGGGCAGGTGGATGCACCCAGGAGCAGGGGCCGGGCCTCGGCTTTGCCTCTGGGACCGTGCATTTAGCAAGGTGTATGCTGTGCTCTCCTCTGGGGGTCGGGAACGGGCCAGCCTGCACCTGGGACCTGGTTCTGCAGGCAGCTCGGACACGGCCCCTGCTACCTCCTACTTGGGTGGCATAGGCCTGGGCGCCCAGGGGTCCCCTGACACAGGACCCTCAGGCCTGCGGGAGCTGCCCCTGTCCCCAGCTGTGTGCTGGTGCTTGACACGGGGCCTCACGCCTCCGTCCCCAGGCCGCTTTGTTTCTCTGAGCCATTTGTGCACGCTGGGAGAGCAGACTTGGCCAGCTCTGGGATACTCCAGGATGTTAGTCAGCTCATAAAATCAGGGCTGGGCAGGACTTAGGACAGGGAAGGCTGAGCCATTGCAAGGGAAGGGATTTGTAGCCAAGTCCTCCTGCCCGGCTGGCCTGGACCGGGGCGGGGGGAGGTTATTTTTTGTGAGTGCACATTTCACTCGAATGGCTCGTTAACCCTCCAGAGGAAGGAACCAGGGGTGCGAGGTTCTGCATCCTTGTCCCTGCGATGACGTGCAGCCACGGACCTCTGCTACAGCCCCCAGTGCAGCCAGGGATGCAGCGGCTTGAACTTCCTGATATTTCGAAGCTTAGGCAAGCAAAACACCACAGGACTGAAAAAACCCGGGGCTTCCTGTCTGCAGCACCGAGACGCAGGAAAGGGCCAAAGTGCCCCTTTCGGTGCTAACTGCAACCCTCGGCTCCAGGTGAAAGGCCCTCCGTTGCCCCGCGGCTGCATGCCGTCCGTGCTGTCTGCGCGGCAGGGAGCCCTGGGGATGCGCCTGCTCACAGCCCTGGCCGCGCTGTGGTCTCCGGGGCCCGTGCGTTTGCGGTGATGCTGCGTTGCATGTGCCGCTTTCACTTTTTATGGCTCCACATAGCGCGTGAGGCAGGAGAAACCCGCTTTGGCCTCATGGCTCCCCACCGGCTGCCCTGAGCCCAGGACCGGCGGTCTCGGGGGACCCTGGCCAGCTACCCTGCATCTGACGACCCTCCGGACTCTGTCCTGGGTAGTCCGAGGCCCTCGGACCTGCTCCTGTTTCATGCGAAGCCGGGGGCATAAGCATGCCTTTGGGCACCTGCCAGAGTCACAGGGAAAGGAGAAGCACCCCCGCCCCAACTCTTCCTTGCTCGCTCTGTGGGGCTGCCCCAGCCCCCCACCTCCTCGCTCGCTCGGTGGCTTTCATCCCTCAGCTGTGCCTGGGGCAGTCACGGCAGGTGAGCAGTGGAGCCCGCGAGCCCGCGTGAGGATGTGGTAACGTGCTTGCAAATCACGTCTCGTGGCAAGCAAATCTAGAAGCTCGGTTTGGCCTTGCTCTGGGTCCCACCGAGCTAGCCGCTCGGGCAGGGGGGAGCAAGGTTCCCCTGCACGGCTGCATGGACTTGGCTGGGTGAGGGGGTGTGCTTCGTGTCGTCCCCCGCAGCTCCCAGCCTCCGCCTGCCCGCTATCTCCTGCTTCCCAGTAGGGCCGGGGGCACAGCCTGGAGGTTTTGGCAGAAAACAGAAACGTCTCTGCAATGACCTTGGGGAAGCTAATCGCGATTGCACTTGGCTCATGCGCCGCTGCCGGAAACGGAGCTGGCTGCAAACAGAAAGTGAATCCTAGTGCCACAGTTGTGCAAAAAGCAAACAAACGGCAGCCGAGAGGAACCGAAATTGCCCTTTCTTTTTTTCTTTCTCCCCACCCAAGTCTCCGGGCCCCATCCTGAAGCCCAGTCCTGCCCCGGGCAGCATTCGGGCTTCCCCCTGTAAAACAGAGCAGGATTCGGGCTGCACGGGGATCAGGTTTGGGGCCCCGTGCTATTCGTCCTTTGTCCCCGTCCCAGCCTGGCCCAACCTCAGATGCTCCCGGGTGGTGGATCGGGGTCCAGCCCTCGCGAGGCTCGTGGCAACCAAGAAAGAGCAAACAACCCCTTTTTTGGTTGCTTTGCATGTTAGAGCTGGGCCTTGAGCCACGGTTTCTGAACACTGGAGGGTGGTGGTGCTCAGAAAGCAGCGTCCTTTTCCTGCCTGCCGGGCTTCACAGCCCTTGGGTTGCCTTGGGTCACGTCTTCAAGCTTTCGGGGTTGTTGTTTTTTCATAAGCACGTGGGGCCTACGGGCTTTTTTTCCTGGAAGAGGCGAGTTGAGCCTGGTCACGGGCTTCTAGGAACTGAGCAGCAAATGGCACGAGGCTGCAATAGTGAGAGGAGCTGACGACCCTGGGGTCGCTGTTTGTGTGCTGGGTGTGTATACGTGTGTGTGAGCCCCCACCACGGCTGTCCTGGGGCTCGGCGGGCTTCCCTTGCTCCGCCGGGCAAGGGTATTGTCCAGCCGGCCCTTGGCAGGCTCCTGGACAGGCTGCCCTGGGGGCGATGCCAGCAGCCCCAGGTATTTTCAGATCATCCATGTCATCCAGGCCTCTATCTGGGTCTCGTCCCCTGGCGCTGGGGAATGAGGTTGCATTTAGGCTTGGCATTTGCAAGGGCATTAAAAATAGATCCCCGTGAAGAAGCGACTTGTGTCTCTGGAGCCTGGGGGGGTTGGCTACGAACCCATTCAGCCTGTGTGGGCAGGCCTGGCGGGCTAGAGCGGGCCACGAGACGGAGCTTGCATGGAGCAGCCAGCTCCATGCTTTTCTCTCCTTGCCGCCCCGCTTCTCGAGCTATTTATAGTTCTGCACGTCTTATTTTCTCTCCCCGCAGGCACCCCGGGGCTCTCCTCGCACAGCTTCTCCGTGCTTTTGCTTTGCTGCTTGTTAGTTGTAAGTGAAGTGCCAAAAAAGGGGGCGGGCAGGGAAGAAGGGGTATGCTCTTGGCACAGCTGCGGTCTGTGGGTGGAGACGGCCACCTGTTCTGAGGTTTGCAAATAAATCCTCCGTAAACACCCCGCTCGGGGCAAAGGCAGCGCCGCTGATGCTCTCGTGGGTCCTCTGCCCCTCGGGGACTGGCTGAGGTCGGTCTCCGGAGCTGCTGCGGGGTTGCACCGAGATGAAAACCCGGCCTCGGCCCGCTTGGAAGACCCCTTGAGCCTGCAGAGGCTCGGATGAGCGGGACCCTGCCCGCGGCTTATTCCACCGCGGGCAAGGAGGGTTGCCGATCTCCTCTCTCGGAGACCCCACTGGCAAGGGAGAGCCCCTCGGTGCTGGCTCCTGCTTTCAGTCCACACCTGAGTTGAGCCGATGCTTGCTCTGTTCCTCGTGCTCCTGTCCAGGGGACGGTGCCTAGGAGATGGCTGCAGCCATCCGGGGCATTTAGAGTGCGGGCAGGAGGGTGGCCAAGCTGGGATTTGGGGAGCCCCCCATGGGCTGAGCACAGATGTGGATACGGGGATAGGACCCTGCTCCTGTGAGCTGGATCAGTAGATCCCGAGGCTGTTGTGCTTTGTTCATGCTCTGGGAGTCGAGGGACTGATAAGAGATTGTCTCCAGGGAAGCGCTGGGCACCTGAGGCTTGCGAGAGTCCGTAAGGGAGATGAGCGTGGGCAGAAAGAGCACTGCTGATGGTGGCTCGTTTTACACACGCTCCCAGGGCCAGTGGCTTGAGGTCTGGGGCTGCGTCCTGGTGCTTCCAAGGTATCCCCTACGGTGGGACTTCGGTCATGAGTTGACCCGGCCACTGCCCTATGGTCCCATAGTGCCAGCAGAGCCTGGCTGTGCAGGTCGGTGCAGGGGCTGTCCCACGTTTTGCTGCAGGGAGGCAGCGTAGGCAAGGGAGATAGCGTGATTCCTGCCCTGCCAGGGGTTTCCTCTCTTCCCCTGAAGTATCGACCCAGCGTCATGCCAGGGATGATGGTAGGCAAGTGACTTAAGTGCTCTGGGCTCATTGGCAGCGAGTGGAAAAGCTAGTGCACACAGCAGAGGACTCAAATTCATCCCTCCCATCCCTGCCACTGGCTCACCACATAACCTTGGGCACATCACTTAACTGCACGAGGCCTCAGCTTTTCCCGGAGGGGCTCAGAGTGATATACCAGTGACTAAGCATTGCGGAGAAGAACCACGGATGAAATGCCAGGTAAAGGCTCGATCCTGCCACAAGCCCTTTGGACAGCTGGTCTGTGCCTCCTCCCTGCTCCGTGCTGCAGCCCTCCATACTACGGCTCTGCAGATAGCAGTAGGTTGGATTTTTTTCTGAGGCTGATTTCCCCAAATCCAGGCTTATAGGAAGCTCCAGCATCGTGGGGGCGCAGGCAACTACGGCGTGTCCCAGGGCTCACAGGAAGGAGGGTCTCGGACCCCCGCCCTGGCAGACACGTTTGTTTGCTGGTTCCCAGCCCCCAGCACATCTTTACAGCCAAGTTGTAAACCCCGTGAACATCGGGATTTTCAGCGGAAACGTCCCCGGGAGGTTATTTGGACCAGATGTTGTAGCAGGAAGGGAGAGGAAATGGGATTTTCATTGACGCTGGATTCTTTATGGCATGTTAATGAAATCCAGCGCGTCCCGTAAGGGCTCGTGCGCTGAGGCAGCCCCAGATGATGAGCAAGATGCGGGGCTTGAGTCGTGTCATTACGGCCCTGTGAGCTCAGCAGCTTTTCCGCTGTTTTCCAGTCTGACGTGTGTTTCTCGGCCTTGTAACCTGCTCTCAGCAGCTCCAACTTCCCCTACCACAGTAAGGACGTGCCGGCCTGGAGCTCAGCCCTGGGGGTGGGTTCCCCGAGTGAGGAACATGTGTGGCAGGGGCTGGTTTCATCCACATCTTGCTTGTTGGCAGGTCCTAGGCACCTTTTGGCAGTCGGGAGACTCTTCCCGGAAACCAGGTGCTGGCTGTATATGTCAGAGCAGGAGCATGCCGGCCAGACCGGGGAAACTGAGGCACGGAGAGGCAAACCACCTTGCAAAAGGTCATGCAGGGAAGTTGCCCTTACCCTCCCAGCGAGGGAGAATTGGAGGGGGGTGCTCACGGAGGTGAGGAGCCTGCCTCAATTCAAATCCCAGCGGGGCCGGGGGTCCCTGTGGCGCTCGCACGAGACGTCCCGGGTCTTCGTTGTATGTGCGCAGACTGAGCGGGGAAGAGGCACGTGGCCGGCCCAGGACGTGTCTTCTGCAGGGGGGCTGTCTGTCTGTCTGTCTGCGCCAGCGCCCAGGGCACTGCAGGGGTGCCTGCCCCTAGCAAACCAGGGTGGTGACTTGAGCAACGAGCCCGGTGGACCGAGCCGTGCTCTTCCCACGCAAGCACCTTTGTGAATGGTAGGAGGAAGCTCGCCGTGCAGCTGCGCATTTGCAGGGAGGGCCCAGACTTGGAGCAGGACGGAGTAAAGCATCCAGCTGTTTTTTGGTTTGGTAACCACCTTTTTTTGGCCTTTGGCCCCCACGTGCCGGCTGGGCTGGGCTGGGCTGGGCTGGGCTGGGCTGGGGGATCCTAGGGAGACGGCCCAGCCAGGAGCTTGCGGCCTGCATCTCTGGTGAAATCTGCGCTTCCGCAGGCTGGGCGAGGGGCAGGGGAAGCCGGAGACTTTCCAGACGCCGAGCCCAGGTTTCTCCCTGCTGTGATTTGTGGCTCTCGCCCAGCGCGGTCCTTGAGAGCTCATCTGTGAGGGGCCGGCAGGGGAGGTGATGCTCAGGGGCAACCAACACGGGTTCACTAGGGGCAGGTCCTGTCAGACCAACCTGGTGGCCTTCTACGACCAGGTCACAAAAGCCCTGGTCACGGGTGTCGCAGTGGACGTAGTCTTTCTGGACTTCAGGAAGGCCTTCGACGCTGTCTCTCACCCCATCCTCATTAAAAAACTAGGGGATTGTGGCGTCGACACCTACACAGTCAGGTGGGTCACTAACTGCCTGGAGGGCCGCACCCAGAGAGCGGTGTTGGACGGGTCTTATTCGACCTGGAGGGGTGTGGGCAGTGGGGTCCCCCAGGGCTCGGTCCTCGGACCCACACTGTTCAACATCTTCATCAGTGACTTGGACGAGGGGGTAAAAAGCACCTTGTTCAAATTTGCAGACAACGCTAAGATGTGGGGGGAAGTGGGCACGCTAGAAGGGAGGAATAGGCTGCAATCGGACCTGGACAGGTTACAGGGGTGGGCAGATGTCAGTGTTGAAACCCATCCTGTTCTCAAGTGCAAGGTGCTGCACCTGGGGGGAAGAACCAGCGGCACACCTACAGGCTGGGGAACTCCCTTCTCGTCAGTGCAGAGGCAGAAAGGGATCTTGGAGTCGTTATTGATGCCAAAATGAACATGGGCCGACAGTGTGGGGAC